>NW_017537473.1:74095-81615 GCF_001853355.1 Bactrocera latifrons | reverse complement strand
GTTTGTATGTTTCTAGCATATAATGTGGGAATGGAATTTATGTAGAAGTTCATAAAATGTTGTGTTAACTTATATAAATAGCTTTGCAAAGTTGATGAAGTCCCAACTTAGATCCTAGTCGACATTATACTTACCTAACATTCTTGGAATTTACTCATAAAACAACGTACTATTGTAAAAGGAATTAAAAGGGACTGAAAACTTAACCCGTACTATGTTGAGCTACACAGAAAAATTATTCATTTGGAAGCACCAATAATACCAACGAAGCCCGACTTTTACTTTACACACTACTACCTGTAGTTTATTTCTCAATTAGTCTGTACTACATATATATATATTGAAATGCCGACTACTTTTTCTTCCAAGTCGCTTTGATTAGAATAATCTTCTGAGATTAGGTAGTTTTGAAATCTTGCCGAAATACCGGATTTGAAGGAAGAAGAAAAGATCAGCCTCACATGTAGCAAGGCTGCACTTTTGCTAATGACAACAATAACTTTTATTGAATGGTGGTGGCTTCGATCAATTTATATTCTTTCCGATCTTGTCGGGGAAGTTTACCGTATCATATGATTGCAAAAGTATTCAGTATTCTCATTGATTGAAAATGCTTAGTAAAGTCTTATTACAGAATCATGGAATTATCCGGTATTATGACTTGTATCGAGGTCATTAAAATCTTAAAGCGTAATAATGGGAAAGAGTGAATCTTCTTAAGTTCTGTTGTCGAAATTATGCTTGTGGTGCCCAACAAAAGAAGAAGAAGTGATCTGGGAAAATGAAAAAAACTTCTAACTTGATAAAAATGTAGCAAAAAAATAGGTTTAGTTAGATCTCGAGCATACCTTACTCGGAGGTGAAATTACAGCACCATCTACAGTCCACTACTCAGCTACGATTTATTGTCATTGGTACTCTCAACCAGTAACCATATTTTAACCTTCTCCCTCAAACTACAAATTATGGTATGCAATCGCTTGCCCTGAATTACTTTCCACATTCACAACTTTATCACCTTAAGGGCATCTAAAGTGGAAAAGGGAAAAAGAAAACGAGAAAACTAATTTTTCAAAATACAGTAGCTGTTGTAAAGCACTCCAAAAACGTTATCCAAAAGAGATTACTTGCTTGTTTTAAGTGCTTTACAACAACAATAAGGCGAGCACATAAATTGTATTATTAAGACCAAGGCGAAAAGGGAGCACAAGTAAGATTTTATTAATTTACGAGCCTTTCGCCGCCAAAAAAGATGGATGATATGAAGCACACGCGTATGAACATACATGCACATGTATCAGTAGAAAAGTTCAACAAAAGTAATACCATATTCAGACCGACACTTAATCACACGATTTCGGCTGTTGAATGGATTCTCGCACTAATTTTAAAAATTCACGATTTCGCCATACAAAGATGACAGTTCCAAATCACTTCATTGGAATGATTTGAAGCTGATCCACGCTAAATCTCTCTGTTCCACTCTGATTTTGCGCAATCTACTTGTCAGCACTGGAAATCTGTTACATTATCACAGCGGATTTATACACTACAAAGGGAAAAAAGGTAAACAAACAAATTTCTTAAAGCAATGAATCTAACAAATGAAAAAATGCATCCATTATTTCTATTATATGGAAAATATTAAAAAAAGACGTCTTTTATTTCAAAATACTATATGACAATCTTTTCTTTTGATAAATATTAAGCGATGTGAGTTCTTGAATGACAATAACAGCAGTTTTTTGATCTTTCTAACGGCAGTGAGAACGCTGTTGGGTTATGAAATGCTTAAATGTAATCTAACCTTTTAAATTTTCGGTCTGAACATGGTATAAAACAACGCAAAGAATCCGTTAATAATGTGTAGAAAGGGACAGCGTGCGGCGCAAATACCCGAAACTGTGCTACCAGTGTTAAGCAGTTCAACGCTACATTCAGAAGCATACACAGACACTCGCCACTTGAATACTTACAGTGGTGAACATAGAAATGTGTACTGAATATAAAAAAATGCAGTTAGTACTGTTCCTATATAAATTAATAAACAAATTTCCACTGAAATATCTTCAAAAAACTTCTCTCAGGAGGTTACATTGGCGCCGAAGTGTAAGCTAAACCAAAAAGCCTTCAAATAGGCCAAAAGCGTTTATTTTATTGTAATGAATCAAAGTTACTTCAGTGAAATAACATTCTTCCGAAAAAAACAGGATATGGAAGAGGGAATACGCGTTTAAACATATAACGATAATTTCTGTGCTACTCGAAAATCTTAAAGTAAGAAGTGTTGAACTAAGCACGACAAGACTTCTTCCAGTTTATGCCAAGACTCTAAGAGACCTTTCAACTACGCAAATAGTGGTAATTTCGTATGACGACGGTGTGTTCTTTATGAGCTAATCAGCTTTCTAACTTGCTCACAAAGAACTGTTAGAAGTTGTGAAAGCTGCGTAAAAAGATTCTTAGTAAACGACCACGAATGAACTGTTTATTCGTGAGCTCTTTAGTAGCAATTATTACCACTTTTCGACCACAATAATACTGAGATCACTTGATTCAATCAACCTTTATTACCATAGTCACAATAAGCGCGAAATACTTTACAGCAGTATTTTCCTATTACCCTTAATTCGAAAATAACCCTAAAACATTTACTTCACCAAATGTCGTAACATAGAGTGCTCAATACTTCCAAAAGCTTGTCTCAAATGAGGGTTTAGGGTTTGGAAGGACAAATGAATATTCATTGATATTCACAAACTATGGACCATAGGGTTGTAACTATAATACGTCTATGTCTCTCAAATCCCGAATTGGTATTTGCTAGCTTTATAAACCTTCAGAGAATTGCTGAAGACTGACGACAGTTCCTTATCCGCCACTGTACTTACATATGCAGACAGCACCATGTTACTACTTTACCTCACTCCACCACATAATTATGAGAATTTTCGACGTTTATTTAATGTCTTCGTGAGTGTTACAGTTTTCCCTACACACATGCGAGCAAACTCAAAAAAGATGTCCGCAGTAGTCATTATACAGACAGATTTGCATTATATTAAGTCTGTCTTGAGAAAAAAACGGTTGTGTGTATATACATATGTGGTATATATATATTTATATGGCATATATGTAAATATATTATATGGAGGTTTGAACTAGAAAGGGACTTTTAAAAAGTGCTTCCAGCAAACATTGTTGAAATTGTTGTTGTTGTGTGCATATAGATGAGTGTGTGCGTGCCACCACGGTAGCTGCGTCGCCGTCAATTTGTGTGTTACGTGTTGCGCATGCGCATGTTTAGCTGTCGTTGACTCGTTGGATGCTTCGCTGCGCCATACACCTAATGAGCTGTTACTGAAAAGTAGTGATTACAAGCATACACAAACACAGAGTTGTGTACCCTCATAAGTTTGAATAATTTTATTTATTTATCTTTTTTTTTAAATAAGTAAACGCGTTTTCCTTTAATTTTTTACCACTTTTTTCTTTTTCTTTAATAGAGACACCGTTTGCTCCACAAAGACAACGGCTGAAATTGATCGCTCGTCGAAGTCCAAAACATTTCCATTTCATTATTTATTTGTTTTTTCCATTTTCTTTCCTTTTTCTGCTTTTATTATTGTTGTTGTAGTTTCAAGCTTATCTTCACTACAATTTAAGTGCATCCCAAGCCGATTTGTTCATCCATAACTGTCAGTTCGAGTTGCCAACAAAAGTTATAATTACTTCATTGCATTTGATTAACGAAATTGGGAGTGTTTGGAGAAAAGCTACACGTGTGTTAACCAGCAGGCACATAAATACACAAACAAACATTCATATGTCCACATATACATACATATATACATACAGTCAAAAGTATGTGTCGAAGTTTCTAATGAGGAGTTTGCATAAATCAATGAAGATAAAATGCAATAAAAGAAAATAAATTTTACAGTTGCACACACATGTGTATGTATGTATGTATGCATACATAGCATAAGCACTCTCCAATGTTAAGCCTATATTGTGGTGCTGCAAGATTGAAAGAAAAAGTTTCTTAAATCGAGGGCATTTGGAGGCGTTTCCTGCTTTAAGCGCCTACATTCATTAATTCTCGAGTGAAAAGCGCACTGCAATGAGTTTTGTATTTTGCAGAAAAGCTACTCAATATATTATACATACATATATACTAGAGTGTGTAATTTTTTTTTTTGTTAAATTTTCTATATTAATGACATTGGGTTTTTTTAACTTCCTTTATTGACATTTGAGCATTGTAAAAATTCACTGAATAATGGTATTCTGTCTTTTATATTCTATATAGAATATGGAAAAAGGAAATTCATAATATTAAATTAAATCCTAAATTTGAAGAAGCTTATTTTTTATCCCCTCGACAGGCTTTGGTCTGTTTCGATGGAAAAAATAATTATTTGCTAAGAATTACCCACCCTAATACATGTTTATGTAAAGTAATGAGAATAAAATATTTAGTTCGGGGGACTAGTTCCTCAGTTTTTGAGATGCGGAACTGGAATTTGAGCCTAACCTTATATATATGTAGCTAACATCCAAACTTAGCAATCAAAATTTAAATATTTGTATTTCTTCATTAAAGATATTTTTTCTTTATTTCATAACCTAAATTCGACTTGAAGGTCATTTATAACAAACAACGTAGCTGGAAAGAACTAACAAAGCGTTTCTCTTGGATGTCAAATTTAGTTACACATACAGTTGCTTTAAAAAAAATTCACCAGTGAAGGGTATTATTACAGCCGCGGCAGAAGTTTTTTCTTGCTGTTTTATACCATAAGCATTTTTCAACCAATAAGGAAGAGCTCAGTTCGGGCGTAACCAAAAATTTCACACTCTTGCAAATTGCAAGGATTAAAGCCAGGGAAGTACCCCGAAGCACATAAGGTTTGTTAGTTAAATATATCGGATCTAAGGCGACTTTTCACCCCATTTTATTCATTTTGAGCACAAATATACACCGTTATTAGATAAAAAAAAAACTCTCCCAATTTTATTAAGATAAATCACATATTCGCCGATATATCCGGTATAAAGTCACCCGAAAGTTCGAAAATCTTTGAATTAGGTATATGGAGCAAAATGAAGCATAATATTTACCCGATTCAACCCATTTGTAGCAGACAGACATTCTACTGTCAGGAAAGGATTCTCTCTAAATTTCAATTATATACCTTAGACATTGACCAATATTTTCGGTGAAAACTCAACTTATGGTCTTGAACAGTTTTTGTTGGACTTGGACAATTTTTAGTCGTAAGGTGGCATACTCTAGAGATATTATTCGTGCAAAGTTCTTTTCCGTTATATTAATTGCTTCTTGATTTGTACACTCGAAAGGAAAGAATCAGATGGAATTTTGAATTGTGTTATATGGGAAGTAGGCGTGGCTGTAGTTCGCTTTCTCCCATATTCACACTGTAAAATAAAAATGGAAGAATGCCACACACTAAATTTGGTTGAAATGGATCAGGCAGGTCTCGAGATATGTGTTTTCATCTAAAAGTGGACGTTAGACCGCGGGCCCATCAAAGTACCTTTACGTGGTACCAATTTCATCCATTTTCACACTGTCGCTAAGAGTTATTATAATATTTACGCTACGTGGTTTTTACTTTGATTGTTGTAGCTCAAATGGTTTAAGAGATATACACTTTAAACTTATTAGAGGCCGGGGCTACACTCTCTTTTTCAAAATTTTTTGCCCACAGGAAGTCATTGCTACTACGATCCACTATGAGAAATTACATTACCATAACTTAACTTAGAAGTTTCAATTCAATACCCCAATTTTACTCAGCTTTAGCTTGCACGGACACACGGTCGGATAGACACGGACAACAACACGTCTCGACATGCTGATCATGTACAAATACATATATATTATGTGAGAAAAATTTAGGTGAACAAAACTATTATGCTCTGTAGCAACATGTGGCAAGAGTGTAAAAATTATGTCTCCTACTTTTTATTTCTAGCTATAAAGCCAAGCTGGGCTTATAGAAAACGGTTTGTTCTGGCTAATCTTAAAATAACTAATAAAAATATATAAATTTTCTATTATATATAGATTTGTATACCCTTATAAACAATCTATAGACAATTTATATTCACCTGAAACAATTTAATATGTAGCAATGTAAGCCTGTCCACAAATGTGGACTTTAATTAAAATTTTCTGGAAATAGTTTCAATGTTTTCATCAGAAATAATTAATAAGCGAGTCTGCTTGTCTGGCTAAATATCTTCACATGTATGTATGAATGTGTGCGCGTGCACTCACATATTTCCATTGACCTTCAACATTTGCTAATATTAACTGACACGGCAAAAAGCTATACTCACTGAATATTATTTAATATTAATCTCGCTTGTTTATGCATTTTTCTACGTCTGCGTGTATGTGTGTGTTGGTGAATTCTTTTAAGAAAGCCGCTATCAGTTTCAATTACTTTTAGACTCTAATTTAATTGCAAATTCTCAAACGCGTTTGTTGGAGCGCATAACAACAGATATTCAATTTTGCGAATCGAATGCAAACGCACACTTTGACTTTGATTCGTAAAAATCGCAGAATTTAATCTTAACAAATGCCTTAAAAGAATCTAGCTAATTAATGTTACGAAATTTCGCATTATCTCAATTACTATTATTTTTTTTTTTTTTTTTGAGGTTAGGTTTAGGGGCATTTGGCATATGTAAATATGTTTGTTAAACGAGCAGGTCCAGACTTAAATTCCCGCACAATAAATAAAGCGAATAATTGCTGATTCGGTTATTTTTATACGCTGAACAGGGTATGTCAAGTTTGTCACCAATTTTGTTACACCCAGAAAAATACGATCCCATCAAATATGCTATATATACAGCGGTGGGCAAAAAATTTATTTTAATTTAATTTAATTTGAGCATGACTTGTTGAATAAAGGTCCTTTTCTCCCCAAGTAATTGTTACTTCGCAGGATCTTCAAGTCTCACTTGCGTAATGTATTTCAACCGTTTAGAGGAAACCCTCAGTGTGTCGGTTAGCACTTTAGCAGGAAGTCACAACCCTATATTTACATATGTAAGTACATTAAGTAGAGCTGTATGATTTTCAGGACATATAAATTTACTCTATTAGATATTATCATGAAAATATAAATAACCAAACGATAATACATAAAAATCTGTTAAATGTCTTCAATGATTATTAAACTAATCCTAAGTCGCTGCCAAGTTTTTTACCTAAAATTGATGAAGAAACCCACGATCCGGACTCCGGCCAACACTATTTTTCTGAATTTTAAATTCTTATGAATTTGCAATGGTCGGAATACTAAAGTGGTGAATTTTGGTTTATTTTTATCTCGTTTCATCGATTCAGATGAGACTCGTGAGTCAATTCGATATTTAGATCTTTCTCCATAATTGGAAAAAGTAATATCTTTCTTGAACTCCGTTTATTTAATTTAAGTAACAAAAACTAATTAGAACTAAGACAAGTTTTCTAATTA
>NW_017537473.1:0-73391 GCF_001853355.1 Bactrocera latifrons | reverse complement strand
TTTATTGGGATTACCCAAACGTCAATAAACACGAAGTCAGACTACGTAAAAAAAATTAGTCCTTAAAGAGGAAAGACCTTATAAAGTTAATCAAATTCAATGAATTATTAAAGAGAAGAAAAGAGAGATGATGTCTTTAAGGCATTTTGTTGGAAAGTAGAGCCGGCATGCTCTAGCCACCTACTTTCCCACGCAAAGTAATTCGTTTTTATGAATTTCGAAGAAAGTTTAATTTTTGACTTGCTTTTCATCTTCTGTACCGTTATTTCATATCTGTTTTCATAATCTATCATGCCGCTAAATTGTTGACAAAAATTTGGCACTTATCTCATTAACTTTTATAAGCAAGCATATTAAATCAAATATGCAGATCTGGTTGTTCTGTTTTTTGTTGTAGTTTTTTTTTTCTTTTTTATAAAATTTTTTTTTTTTTGAGATTTTATCATTAAATAAATTAACGAGTTATGTTAACAGCGGAAATCAAGCGAACTTAACGACAAAAGTGGCAACATAAGCAAATTTATATGTATTTATGCATGAATATAAATATTTATGGTTATTAGTATTGTTTTCCAATAAGCGCTGCATACACACATACAACAAAGTATGGGCGAGTGACACGAAAAAGAAACTTTCCCACGCTTCAGATAAACCAGGCGCGTACCATCGAGACCCGTTTGAATGGCGTCTGGTCTATTTCCATGCAAATCGGTGTTTGAAATTCGAAATATTTTGCGATTCTTATATTTTTAGCCGAACTGCTAATTTTCTTGTCAGCCGATTTTTAAGTACTAATTTGCAATTCCAAATTTTTGGACGATACAATTTTTTGAATACTTAATATATTGTATAAAAAAAGAACTTTTTTCGCTCTTTCTTCCAGGTATGTACAAATATATTTACCATTTTGTGGTTTTTGTGTGCTTCCTCTCATTTGGTGGGTAAGTTTCAGCTTCGAAACGTATATTTAAATTGTTTTACATACTAATATGAGTATATATATAAATATAAAAATATAAAGTATTATACATATATATATAATATAATACACGTATATACTTTAAGTTACAAATAAACAATCAACTAGACAATTGATCAATCAAAGCCGGTTTGTATTTACATATTAAAAGTGCTCAGCTAACGATCCCAGCCCGCTTGAGTCTTCAAAAGCAGTCTTCATATTGGAAATAAGTCACACTTTATGTTAATAATTAAATTATTACTTAGTTTGGTGAGCGTTTATTAGTTTAATGGCATTGCTTCTTTTCCCTTATTTTATTTTATTATTATTATTTTTTGTTTTTATTTTTGTCTATTTTTTATCACTTTGGGTTTTGCATTTTTTGTTTTGTTTTGCTGAATTTTAAGTTTCACCACAAATGCTTTAAATTCATATTAAATTTTAACCATATTTAGCGAGCGCGTGTTTCATTAATTAGCAATGACCAAATCTGCAAAAAATATCAAATATAGAGAATCATAAATTATTTGAGATAACCAGAAATAAAAGCGAAAAAGAACGTCGAGTATTTTGACTCACATAAACTGCATAGACCTAAACCACGCTAAGGAAAAGAGTAAAATAAACACACATACAAAAATCCTTAATCAAAAAAAAAACAAGAGTTGAATTTTTTGGCCGACAGTGCTCCTCTTTCTCTTACTCTTCACATTTGTTTGAAGAGCGCGCCCGCATGTTGGAGGTCAAAACAAAACTAGGTGTCCAATTCTCATGTGTCAGGGGCGCACGAGCAATTATTCGCAAGTTCTTATTAGACTGCTCACGCATAAGCTTCAAGATCCTTATAAAATTCAACGAAAGTGGAAAAGTTAACCCAAAGTTCATCTGTAACCGACTTCAGTATTCGCATACAATATAATTATTGGTTAGAAAGCCAATATTTCAATTCCATCATTTAGTATTGAAAGTCATATGAGGCCACTTGCTGTGTCATAATTTAAATAACGTGAATCAATTTGTTGTTTTTTTAAGCAGTTTCGGCGAAATCTAGACGGATCTTGATTAATTGATTACCACACCATAAACGGTTTTTCGTTTAAGCTTTTTTGTAACCTCTGAAATCTTTTTATTTATTTTTACAATTTTTCTTCTTTCAATTATACCCTGAATAGAGTAGAAGAAGTTTGTAATATCCAGTAGGAAACGTCGGAGACCCTACAAAGGTGACGAGCTGAGACGATTCGGTCATGTTCATCTGTCTATATACTTATACGCGAGATATCAAAAGGAAATTTAGCAGAAGCGCTACCCAAATCACGTTCTGGTTTGAAACAATGTTTTATTTGACAAAATACATATCCTAATTTTGGCATGAATTATTGTCCAAAGCAACGGTACAAGTACCGAAGATAAATAGATGAAATTGGACTACACCATAGCACATATCTTCCATAAAAACTAAACGATCAAAATTAAGTTATTTTTACTTTGTAGTAAAAAAAAAGTAACTTTTTTTATTTGTGAAGGGTATTATAGTTTCGCCACAACCGAAGTAAGGTTTTTTGCTTGTTTTTTTTTTTGTTTTTAGCTAAAATTGTAGTCAAGTGGTCTTTGGATTTAGCAATCGCCATAATTTATCATTTCATTCATTTGACATTTCGAAATGTTTACAAGCAGTGTTTTAGTTCAATTCTACAAGCTTAGTAAATTTGCATAATCAATCATTTCCCGCCATAAATACGCGTATTTCGAAATTGGAAGCAAAAACTCTCAGAAAACCAACAATTATTGCTTTTCTACCTTTTTTTTTTTTTTTTTTTTTGTTATTTTTGTCCTTTTTTTAAATATTTTTTTCCACCGCTGCGGAACTCACGCACTTGGCATAGAATTGCAACAACAATTTGCGTTTGCAACAGCGTGTGTTGCTGCAACATGCACTACTTTGGCAACATGTGTATTTGTAATTGCTCTAGCACTCAACTAAATCAGCCTACTTTTGCTCTACTATTCGCCTTGATTTGTTTTTGCTTTGCTTTTCCCTCGAAGCCGTTAATATGTTTCTGCTCACTTTTTGCTGCCTGCCTCATGTCTTCTCGTATTGTTCCGAAAGTGTTGCCAATCAACACTTTGCCAACATTTATGCAAACACACAAATACAACAATAGCAATAGTGGCAGAGATTAATACACTGTCTGCCGATCTAGCTGGTCCATCCAGCTTGGAGTACTGGATTTGTGCGTGGCACATGTTGCATGAGTTGCTCAAATAGTGTGATGTCACGTGGGATGTAATTTTGCAAAGTAGGTGTTACCAGATGACGGAAAATATTTTTTTGTTAATTTCTAATAAAAAGAATAAACAGAAGTTGAAATGATTTCAAATATCCCCACCTTATGTGTTCGAGTAATTTTCTTTATGCAGTGAGGTAGCTCACAATAACTTTTTTAAAGGCTTCGAACAGGTTTTGTACGCGACTTTCTAAACTAACTAATGTTTTTTATTACTTCTTTAAAACCATTCCTTCTCCAGAAAATCCGTTCCAAAAAGTATTTACTCTCCTGAGTAAATAGTGCAATCCCCGTTTTTCTAAGCCAAAGAAAATACAATAGTTTATTTTTTTTCGTTTTCAAACATGAAATGATTTTCCAGAAACAATTCGAAAGAGGTTTAAGATAAGCCATAGCTATTAAAAAGATTAAGTTCCAGTATTTGTTTTAGACCAAAGGGCGAATTAAAATGCTTATGGAACTACAAACTGCTATTTATGGATCTCGCACTCATAACAGTTTGAGGCTACAGCGTTTGTACATTTTTCATTTGACTCTTTATTAACCAAAAACAGAAAAAGTGGCAACACTGCTTATGTTTCCTCAACAAGTGATTCAAGTTCTTGCGTTTGATAGAAAAAAATTTTATTTTTATTTTCCGCTCGAATTAATGTTATTGCTGCAGGTAACGACTGTTTGTTCTCTGACTTGTTGCCTCACATATGACCGACTTAGACATGCGTATGACGGCGCATGCGCACACATTGGGGTCAATCGAACAGGCAGTACGGCGCAGTAGGCAACAACAACAACATAATCGAGCAATCGCCGCTTTGGTAAGCGTATTTCGCGGTTTCCGAAACATTGAGTCATCGGCACCGCTACAACGCGCCACCACAATCGGCACACATGCAACCTGATGCCTTGCCAGCGATTTTTGTACCAAATTGTTATTTTGCTCGTTTTTATTGTTTTTGTTTTTTGTCACTTTGCCGCAATAAAGTGGCAAAGATCTAGCAATAGCTGTTTCCTAGCAAGATCATAACACCATTTTCCGGTCGATGAATTGTTGTTATTAGTGTTTGCTTACGGTAATTTCGTGCGTTCAACGCACAAAACATATTATTGGCGTAATTTGCGCTCACACATCAATCACAAAGAGGGATTCATTTTCTCCGTTTCGTTTTTTTTCTCTTTTGTATTTTTGTGATGTTGGTGGTTTTAGTGGAACATGAAAGTTCTTGAATTTTATTATCTTTCGATTGTTATGGTTCTTTTTTTAATCTTAAAAGCTTTCATTGCTTTGATCCACCTTTTAATATTTATGTATTTCGGTTTGTTTCTCGGTAAAAGCCTTAACTTATATATATGAATATTTTCATACTTAACAACCCTATAGGAAATTCTGAACATAAATAAAATGATTGCAAACGGCAGGCTTGCGCTTTAAAAGCTATCAAACATTATTTTCTACAAAATTTCTTTTAACCAATAAACCACTTTTACCTAAACTTATACAATAACCTCAAAAATCTAATTCTAAATTATTTTGTGTGAGTCTTTGAATTTCGAATACTCTTCCAACCATAAATATTCTTTTCGTAAAAAAACGAAACCAGTTTATACTACTGCGGAGGAAGCTTTTTTAATAGAAAGAGTCTTCGGTGACGAGCTATTCAAATACGGCGGCGAAGAACAGATAAGTAGCATGTATCAGCTTCTTTCTAAAATATGAGCGGACAAAAGCATGCCCAACGATTGGAATGTAAGTGTGCTCTGCCCAATCCACAAAAAGGGAGACTCCACAATATGCGCCAACTACCGTGGGATATGCCTCCTCAACATCGCGTATAAGGTTTTATCGAGAGTATTGTGTGAAAGATTAAAGCCCACCGTCAACAAACTGATTGGACCTTATCAGTGTGGCTTTAGACCTGGAAAATCAACAACCGACCAGATATTCACCATGCGCCAAATCTTAGAAAAGACCCGTGAAAGGAGAATCGACACACACCACCTCTTCGTCGATTTCAAAGCTGCTTTCGACAGCACGAAAAGGAGCTGCCTTTATGCCGCGATGTCTGAATTTGGTATCCCTGCAAACCTTGTAAGGCTGACGTTGAGTAACTCCAAAAGCTTCGTCAGGATCGGGAAGGATCTCTCCGAATCGTTGGATACCAAACGAGGTTTCAGACAAGGCGACTCCCTATCGTGCGACTTCTTCAATCTGCTGCTGCAGAAAATAATTCGAGCTGCACAACTTAATCGAGCAGATACAATCTTTTATAAGAGTGTACAGCTGCTGGCGTACACCGATGATATTGACATCATCGGCCTTAACACCCGCGCCGTTAGTTCTGCTTTCTCCAGACTGGACAAGGAAGAAAGCAAATGGGTCTGGCAGTGAACGAGGGCAAGATGAAATATCTCCTGCCATCAAACAAACAGTCGTCGCACTCGCGACTTGGCTCCCACGTTTCTGTTGACAGTCATAACTTTGAAGTTGTAGATAGTTTCGTATATTTGGGAACCAACATAAACAATACCAACAATGGCAGCCTAGAAATCCAACGCAGGATAACTCTTGCCAACAGGTGCTACTTCGGACTGAGTAGGCAATTGTAAAGCAAAGTCCTCTCTCGACAAACAAAAACCAAACTTTATAAGTCACTCATTATTCCCGTCCTGCTATATGGTGCAGAGGCTTGGACGATGTCAACAACGGATGAGTCGACGTTGCGGGTTTTCGAGTGAAAAGTTCTGCGAAAGATTTATGGTCCTTTGCGCGTTAGCCACTGCGAATATCGCATTCGATGTAATGATGAGCTGTGTGACATATATGACGACATTGATATAGTTCAGCGAATTAAAAGACAGCGGCTATGCTGGCTAGGTCATGTTGTCCGAATGGACGAAAACACTCCAGAGGGAAGCAGAGGAAGGGAAAGACCTCCACTCCGTTGGAAGAACCAAATGCAGAAGGACCCGGCTTCGCTTGGAATATCCAATTGGCGCCACGTAGCGAAAAGAAGAAACGACTGGCGCGCTGTTGTTAAATCGGCTATAATCGCGTAAGTGGTGTCTACTTGAGTAAAGAAGGAGAAGAAGTCTTCGGTGACAGACAAATCTTTGTATCTCCATCTGTCTATAAAAAATATCATATATGTGTCTTAAAAATACTAAATTTATTATCAGAGGAAACTAATTTTGAGTGCCTGGTTTAAAGATTAGACTCTATTATACCCTGAACAAGGTATATTTAGTTAATCACGAACTTTGTAAGAAGTTTAGAATGGAACTTCGGAGACCCTAAAAAGGTTATACATATAGAAATGATCAGCGTGACGAGCTGTGTTGATTTACTCGCGTCTGTCTGTCTAGTCTCTGAGGTTTTGAAATGTCATTCTAAAATTTTTCACACGTCTTTTCCTCAACTCACAGCTGCCATACTATATAAACTGATCGATAAAAATCAAGTATTTTTATGAAAAACTTAACTTAAGTATTTGTCAAGATGTCTTCCCGAAATTTGGCATGTATAATGATAATAATACAATCTCCGAAATATTACTGACATCATTGGTCTAAGTCTAAACATATTTATAATTTTTTTGTTTTTATAAAGTAAGCTCAATTCGGATTTCGTGACTAGAAAGAATTAGTAATAGGTTTTTGTTCCCATGAAGTTTATATGTCGCCGAAACAAAGACCAAGGACTTTTATTATTGTCAATACGACATGATTTTTCAAAATTCTTTGCAAGTGTTTTATAAAGCTATAACACCAACCTTAATTCGAGTATTTATTGAAACAAGGATCAAAACTTAAACATTTTATTTGGATGTTAAAAACAATTGAAACTTTGATAATATCTAGTGGGGGACCTCAATCATTGAAATGATTATACATTTTCCGTTTCTTTTCTGGTTTCGGGTAGGTTATAAATTTTACAATCCGCATACTGGATGCCGGCGAACTTAGGTTATATTCAGTCACAATTTTCACCAAGGTTCCCTTGCGCAACTTTTGAAATCAAGAACAGCTTAGTATGGATCAAAAATATACATAGATAAAGCGTTTTGCACAAATTTATTGAGGCGTCTAATATCAAATCCAGTTCATTCGCCTGGTTCGCTGAAGGTACTAATGTCGAGTTGGTTTAAGCTCAGTCGCACCACAGTCACTAGAATACCATTGCTTTTACTATGTCTTCTCGGTTTCAATATAAATATTATATTTAATCAAATGTTAAAGACGAAACTTTCGACAGTGGGTATTTTGTATTATACTATATATTTATATTAGCATTTGTTCACAATTATTACTCGCCTTATAAGCCGCCAACAAATAACAATTCTAAAGTGTTGTTGCTGAAACCAATTGTAGGTGTGTATGTATATTTAAAATGATGGCGATATTTTAATGCGCAAGCGCCCCAATTTACATCACCATTGCAACAACAACAACCACCTGTATTAGATACCGTTCACTACAGCTCGTTGCATTTGCTATTGTTGTTGATTGAGTTTTTTTGTTGTTTTTGCAAAGGGCTTATACTCGTTTTATGAAACACATCAGAGCGTATAATGTTTGACGGACAGGAAGTACACATTTCAATACGACTTCACATAATAATTCCTTGGGACTGATGAAAATTTGTTGATGTATAATAGGAAAATTATAGAGACATGCTGAAAACAGTAATATTACCGCACACTTTGATTTTTTCTTTTATAGCCACAGAATTTATTGTTCCATAAAAATGGTTTTAAAATGATTAATCCGATTCTTTATGGTTGACCTCGGTTTCAGTTCAACTAGATTTTCTTGCATTTACAAGAAATTTCTTTGACTTTACTTGAATGAATTTTATATCAGTCGAATTCAGATATGAAATAAATACCATAACCGGATTTACTTCGGGAATATTCAAAACCTTTCAAATAGGTGTTTATAACCTCATCAATTCATAAGTTTTTTGGAGTGACGGTGCTCAACTAAATTTTATTAAAATTTGGCAAAGCAGTAATTGAAATGAAATCGCGGTAGGTAGGCTTCCTGTATGCCCATGGCTAATATCAATACTTGATTGTCATAATAACGAGTTTATGATAAAATTTCGAAAATTAAGGCTGTGTCATCTCAATTTCTTGACGGTAAGACAAAATTCCAAACAACTTGCATGCACGACCATTGCGACTACCTAAGCTAAACGAATACGGATTTATGTACAGCTGAGGGCTTCTCCTCGACAAAATTCCACAATATTTAGCGATGGGATGCTTAGAGATTAGATATAAAAAATTGTGGAACGTTATTTCAAGCTGCTTACGTTCGATGAGGTCCGTTGTATCGCAGTGGAGAGAAAGCAGATAGACCTACCTCGCAATCTTGTGATCGACCACAGCACGAGCGGAGTAAGATAGATACCAAGAGTTGAAGAGGGAAGCAAGACGTATATGCAGACAAAAAAGTGACAGGCCGGCCGAAATCCGTGAGTATAAAAAGCTTGAAAAGCTGACCGGCAGGCAAAAAGAGACAGTAACTACACATCAGAAGAGACCTCCTCCCATAAAGAAAAGAGCTTTTATAGCTCCGCTAGTTTTAGTTGACTAATTTAGCTAATTCAAAGTCACCTGTGCTTTTAAACAGCTGATTGATATTATTTATCTGAAATATATCTGCTAATAAAACGGTTCCAAAAGAACTTGTGCTATATCTAAGTCTTTCCAGATAGAGATTATGGGGATTAGATCTCGCTCATCGTAAAAAAATCGAAGTAGATAAATCAACGTTAGAACTATGGATAACATACGATGACTCCTAACATACAGTATTATTTCAAAATTTTATTTTCTTCACTTTACCATTTAGTGTATATTATATACATACATATATGTATATGTTCGTGATAGAGTTATGTAATTGTACTTCAGTTTCAGCACTTCTAAAATCGTACGGAAGTAAGAAACTGTTAATTCGACCTAAGTTTTCATGACGGTTCACAAGCAATCACTTACCACATCATACTAACTGTAGTAGTAAGTCGATACGTCAAACATGCATTTATCTCAAAACATGGAAGGTTAGCTTTATCATCTAGAAGCAATTTTGAAATATATTATTTATTTAATAAAATATATTTCGAGTAACACGACCTCTGTAACCAACGTCGCTTATTAATAAAATTATGCATGTGTCATCATTGTTGGTTTTACAAAATAGTTTTCTTATTACGCCATGGTATCGCATTGCATTACTCATTTGGGAAATATTACTGATATTTTATAAAATAAAAAGATGGAAAGCAACGAGATCATTGGAGCTTTTCACAACAGTCATGCCAAACGCTGAAGAGGAATGCAAAACTCGTACTCGAAAATGAGTAGGTGAAGCGTTATAGCTCCGAACAATGATTGGGCACGCGTCTAACGGCTTGCCGTCCGCCATGCATCGCGTCGCAACTCTGTGGACTGAGTATGACGACGGTACATCATTGAAATACAACAACAATAGCGATAAGTGTTGCACAAAAGTCTATATTTTTCATTTCAATATCGGCGGCGCATGACTCAAATGAAATTTACTGTATTCCGTGTGCGCGTCTATTGTTGGAGACACGAGTGTGCGGCATACAGTGTGTTTTTGTGGTTGGAATATACTAAAAAAATGTTAATCCAGTTATCCAGTTAAATTACAAATAAACGAACATACTAAGGAATTTGGATTCTACTTGAGAGAAAATTTCAAACGGTCGACACGAAACAGTAAACGCAACTAAACTGACCCAGCTTCCTAAATGGGATCAACAGGGTCCACATCACTCTTGAGCACTTAAATTTGATCAAGAAACCTCGAAATCTTTGTCGAGCAAACCTTAATATAAAGGGCTTCCGGTATTTTTCCATCTTTGATCGATATGTAGTCTGAAATTAAGTGTAAAATAACTAAAATTCAATTTTACATTCTAATAGAAAATGATTAAAAAAAAAAAATTTTATATAACCGGAAATTTGTAAACATAGTTATCGAAAAAAATCGAAAAATAACATATATGTGAAGTAAATAATCAGAAAACAAACATTTATAAGTAAATACATTACTATCGATAAATACAAAACATTAAAATTTAAACTATTTTATCGCTTCTTACTGCAAGTTTCAATGAACACTGTACAATGAAACCTCAAATGACAATGTTTTCGGATCAAAATGCAAGCGATATTTAATTAAATTATCGATAATAAATTTTTTTGGATTGTAATAAAATATAAATCGGAAAATAATATTTTCACTCTTTTTTGAGCGTTTGCTAATACTGTAAAAGCAGACTTAGTACCAGTTCAAGAGCCGCAGTTGGAGTCGTTATTAAAGCTCCTATTCTACGTTGTGCCTCAACAGCAATTTGCTGTCCAAGACTACCACAAGGTACTTGGTTCTGTCCCTGAGAGAGAGTGTGTCCCATTTATCGAAAGGAACCTCCACAGAGGAATTTTGTGTTTTCGGGTGAGCAGAAGCAAATCCGTTTTCTTGGTTTGAAATTCTGGATTGTATTAAGGGTGGTAGTCATAATACTGCTAATGGTCTGTAGATTATTATTAAGAATGTCGTCCGCCTGCATATACCTTAGTAGCCTTGCCTTAAAAGCTCCTTAGCAGCTTATTCACCACTCGATGCGGAGATAGCACTCCACCTTGCGGAGTACATCTACGACTTCCTTGGTAATTTTAGCGTCGTTCCTTTCCGCTCTTATCCGTCTAGAGGTCAAAAGGCTTCCGATCCAACGTTGTACTTATAACAGAATCAACACCTATTGACTGAATACTGGTCATAATAGTTTACGTAAAGACGTTGTTTAACGCTCCAGAAATATCCCCGAACGCGCTATTCCTTATATTCAAGAGCCCTTTCTAAATAAAATACCAGTGTATGGAGTTTGTTCATATATATAACTATAAAAGTTTAGGAACACACACCCACTGTGCACTGTCATGCCACAAACCAAAACTCTTCAACGCGCTCCAACCTACTCCACGCTACTTCAATTCACCGCACTCCACTTCCCGCCACTCGAAATCACTTGAACCTGCACACTTCACCGCTTCACTGCAGCGCCCGACTCCACTCAACTGCACCACATTTACCTCACTTACCTTTGTTTTCTACTTTTCTTCCACCAGACCTACAACAACTCCTTTCTCTGTGAATGTGTTTGTTGTATATGTATTTGTATATGGAACTGTGCTGCATCGCTTTTCATTAATGTTTTGCTATCGTTGTTGTTGTTGTTGCTATTATGCAGCTACTGTATTGAGCATTGCGGGCAAGTTTTCCTATACAACATGTCTTTCAATATAGAAAAAATAGTGTTTTTGTATTTTTAGCATTTGTTGTTCTTGTTTTCTCCTTAGTTTTACAATGTTTATTGCCGACGGTAGTGGTACAAGTCGTGCGTAAAATTTCATGGGCCTGGGCCTGGTATTGAATTGAAAACACGTTTTTTGCATTTAACTCGGACTTGAGTTGGCAAACAATACACACAGACCTATATACGTATATACATACATATGCAGCTACGAATATACGAAGAAGTGTGGCCGGTAGTTAGGCGTGCGCTCTTGGCGGTGTTGGTAAACGTCGTACCAATACAAAATCAAAATAAAAATGTAAAATAACAACAAAAGACATTGAAAAATACAAATAAAAAACTCGAACCTAAAAACTTAACTCTTAAAAAAACCCTCGCTCGCTTGTGCTGTCACTAAAGCCAGCGCTGAGGCATCCGATCCGGCCACTGTGCCAATCGCCGGCCGCTCCAGCGTCACACAACTTTTTCTACCGCGCTGCGCAACTTTGTTGTACAGCCAGCGCACGTAGAACGGGTTTCGGCTCCACGACAAAAATAAAAGTAAAAAAAAGAAAGAAAAGTAATACGCCGCACAAGAACAGCGTGGACTCGCTCTTATACGGACTCCGTACACACATGACTATATTGTTGTTTGCCGCAATGAATTGCAGCATATTGGCAGCTTTGCCTACTCGCGTAGTATCCACTCGTCTCCCCCTATCGTTTGCAGCGTCGGCAAGAGGCGTGCACAGAATGGGCGCGAGCGCGACAGACACAGTATCAAGTTGAGTTCACGTAGTGCGTCTCGTACGTCGCGTCGCGCCGGCACAAGCGCTGCGAAACTGGATTTTGTTAATCTTGAATTACCAAGCATTTCTAGTAGCTGAACTTATTTGTTGCTGTCTTCTTGTTTTTGTTTTGCCTTTCCTCTTTTTAAAGTTATTGTTCTCCATGTGTCTTTTTTTTTGTTTTTCACCTTATCTCTTGTTTTCTCCTTAATCCCAAGTCTGTTCGCTGTGTCGTGGTCTGTTTGCAGCTTGTATTCAGTCTTGGGCTACGTTTTGAAGTGTCATTAGGAAAACGAGGAGGTTACACATTACTCTTATGCGTTAGAAGACTTAACAATTATAATTTTGTAGGAAGACTCCTCATTCCAGCTATGTAAAAATGTGAGATTTAGTTGATATCATATACATTTTTTGTAAGATCTTATGTCAGCAGCTGAATGATATATAAATATTCTGAAAGCGATCAAATGGACCCTACGTAAAATGCGCTGGCTATATTAACTGAAAAGTTCCGTATATCAAGCTTACTGCTGCTAATATGTGTATTTGCACTTGAGTAATTACCCCTAACAGAAAATTACCGCGAAGGCTCAATATAGAATTAGGATTTCGAAAAACAACAGTCACTGGCAATAACTTAAAGACATTTTAGCACATTGGTCATTGGCCCCTAAATTTTAGAACAGAGAAACTGTGCCATCTAAAATTAAAGGTAAAAGAGAAAACGTAAATCCTTTGATTTGGAAATCTCTGCGAATTAAAGCTGCAAGTGAGCAGATATGTCTTTAAGAAGTGTTGAGTTGCTTTCACCTCATCTTCTTCCATACAGCGTCTGGAGATGGCGTATGTTAAGATTCCCAGCCTTACAGTATGGGTCAATAGGGCAAAGAGATCTTGCGAACTATAGTGGTCAAGCTCCCGTGCAGCTTTCTAGTAGCAACACATTAGAGGATACGGGAGCACCGACTCGCTCCATTCTACCGATAACTGTTCTAGGGTGGCTTTCCGATGTGGCCTGGCACCCATACCCATACCAGTCTTATCATTCGATGCTATTGATAGCGAGGTTAGGCACCTTGACCAACCCTGAACGTACTGGTAATGAGTTCAGGGCTAGTATCGCCGCTGTTCTATTTGAATGAATAGTTTCTTCTTTGAAGGGGGTGCCCTTCGGAGTAGTACATTTATTGCTTCATTAATGGCAGCAACCTCGGCTTGGAAAACACAGAAATATTCTGGAAGTCTGAAGCTGGTGTTGATGGAGAGCTCCTGACAGTAAACCCCTCCACCAACCTTTCCCCAAACCTTGACCCATCCGTAAAGTAGCTCAGCTCAGCGCTCTCTCCTTCGACGCCTCTTTCCCATATTGTGACTTACAAACCAAATGACTTAGTATTTTTAACTTTCTTTTCATAAAAAATTTTAATTGGAAAGTACACATTCTTACAGCCATTCTCTGGAGCAGTAAAGAAAAAAATCGATCGCTCTTATTTTCTTCCCAAAAGGGGTTGCATTTTCCATTACTACTTCCACTGTCTTCCCACGTGTTTAAGCCTCTCTTCTCCACACTCTTGGCTGACTTGTTATTATAGTAAGCTTGCTTACTTCCCACACAATCTAATCCCGCAGCTTAGCGGCGACGCTTACAATAAATACATGCAACACTCGTGTTTTTCAACTAGTCTCTTTCTCGCACAAAAACAACAGTAACATCGGCGTGATGGTACAATCAGCGTATTTTCTTACGTCTTCAATTTACTATTGCAGTTATAATTTTATTTTACTATTCGTTTCGTTGTTGTCTGCTTTTGGGATTGGGATACATATACATATGTATACACACACCGCTTACTACTTACTAAATATGCCGGCGTTCATGGCTCAACGACGTCACCGCCAGCATCACATCAACCAGCTTTGGCGTCGACATCAGCTACGGCATCGGTAAGCGCTGGCCACTTTGTTTTCCTTTCCAACTTCGTTGTTACTGCCATCGTCGTTGTTGTTGTTTAATGGTTGGCGTGCGCATGCGCACTTTCCATTCACGATTCATGCAATCGCCTGAACACTGCACCGACAACGAACTTGTTATTGCTATTGTTGTTGTATAGTAAGCGAGTTGTTTGTACAGCGTTTCTTACAGACCCACTGCCATCCGTTCTCTCAGTTGGTCCCTTCTGTTTTTGTCTTTTAACATTTTTTTCTCCTTTTGGTGCACTCGAATTTTCACCAATATTCTCTGCTTTCTTGCACTTCCCATGTCATTCGTTCGCCGTAGTGACTTTCTTACTTTTATTTTGTGGCGATTTTGCAGCGATCTTTCACCAAACTAAGTGTCATAAAAGTAGAGTTAAAAAGGTTCAAATCATCAATTACTCAGTCGTCAAGCGATAGTCTCGTGCGCTGGGGCAGTAGAGTTCAATATTGTTTTTGTTGATCTCTTCTCGCCAATTTTTTGGGTTTGTTTGCTCATCAAGGAACTTGATTTACGCTTTATTTCCCAAATCCAGTAGTTTGTTGTGATTTATCTATTTGTTATCCATTTTCTCAGTTGTTTTCTCACTTTGCTTGCAAAGTTTTCTGCCAATCTGTGGCTTCGGTTTTCTTTTTGATTATGCCAGTTATTGTTTATTTTCAAAGTTGTCCAAGAAGAAAGCTGACAAATCTTGAAACCTTCAGAAAATTATCCTATGAAGGTATGGTGCTTTTAAAACCAAAACAGTAAATTTCTGACCAGCTCCTCATATATTTTTATGTTTCGAACAAAATGAAATAAATACTGCGAAATGCAAATACAACTTTTAGGCGAATTTTAAAGTTCGTTTCAAGTTAGAACACTTCTGGTCGGTTTCACAGTCAATACTTAAGTTGTGCTTATGATAAAACAGGAAAATAGTGTTTTACACTTAATACTTAAGTTATGCTTAAGTACTAAAAATGGGAGACTTAAGGAGTGCTTAAGTAACAGCTGATTTTTGTTTTGAATTGTTTTGAGTTTTCAGCGACATCTTTTTTAGCGTTCTAGCAAGTCTCCGTCCGCTTGCATTCGATGACAGCTTTATACTTTTCCACCACTGAGTTCGGCTAGCACACAGTGGAGCATTCTCATTTTTTGATTATGATGGTAATCGAGGTTGCATAAAATTGAATTGATTTTACATACATATAAGTGTATGATTTTGTTCGTTACCCGATACAATGTAACTATTAACATGAAAGAGGAGGTATAACCGAAATTTTCTTGAAACTTACAAGGATTAAAGGCGGGGTAATAACTTCAGGTATATAAGACTTGTTTATTATATAGTAGGTCTTGGGCAAGTTTTCACCCGATTTTATTAATTCTCAGTACAAAGATGCACCGTTATTAGAAAAGCAAGCTCTCTAAATTTTATTATGGCAACTCACACATTGACCGATATTTTCGGTCAAAAGTCAACTATAAGCACTGGGGTCCACATATTCGTTACCAAGGGATCTGAGCAGTTTCGGTTCGATTTTGGTCATAAGAGGACATACATATGTACTTCAAAAGGACTATTTCTGTAAAGTTTTATCTCGTTATGTTATTTGCTTCTTTATTTGTATACTGGAAGGTGATATATAATATATATATGTATATGAGAAATAGTCGTTACAGACCGACTTCCCGTTGAAGTCCCAAAAACCTAAAGGAGATCGGTGCCATGTCCATCTTCCAATTTTGATCTCGGCTACTTTAAACCCCGCTCATACCATTTCAAGGGTAAAATTTATTATCTCTGGTACATTTAGTTGCTGATTTATCGCGCTTTAACAGTACCGTTATATGGGAGTAGGCGGGGTTGCCATTCGATTTAATTCATTTGTTGCAGTTTTACTGGATTACGAGATATGTACATTAAACCTATAAGGAGGCGACACTACGCCCCTCTTTACTGCGATCCCGTGCACCAAAATTCACTTCTAAATGTTAATTTAATGCTTAGTTATGGCGTTTTGTAGACGCGGCAGTGGTTCAATGCCTCTCTACATTTGTACCAACTTTCATTACAATATCTCAATTTTTACTCAACTGACAGCTTGCATAGAAATACGTTTGGACAGACAGACATCCGGATTTAAACTCATCTCATCATCATGATCAGATATATATTATATGTACATAATTCGGTTAATTTTAGGTGACATAAACAACCTTCCTGTGAACAAAACTTTTACGCTCTATAGCAACAAGCTGTAAGATAATAAAAATTAAATACGGGTCTTTCAGGTTCAGGTTAGATCTGACTACAAAGCTACACTTTGCACCATTGGACACACGAAACTGTAACACGATAGTTCTGGACCACCTTTCGGGAAAAATTAATTTTTTCAACCGCTATGAGTCAGACCACGTCCAATAGTCCTTTCACTCAAAGCTATGTAATAGAAAAATGTCAATAACTCCAAGTCTTTCAAAAGTAAAAAATAACTGTTGGTTATCTCTCAGGGATGTTGTTAAAACAGAGGTATGAAATATGATTAAAAATTACTTATTAGCAAATTTAGCCAATCCATAGACTCGATCAGGCGGCTAACCCTGAAACAACTGTGTCTGATGCCAGCAATCTACACAATCTCAGAGGCAATTCATCGACCTCAGAAAGTAGTTCGATGAACTTATAATGGATATTGTTCATTCTTACGTTGATCTAGGCTATGTAATAAGAATGGACCCAGATTTTTACCTGTGTGACGGCTTATACCTCAGCAGAATTTCATAAAACTATTTTAATATTGTTTCTCTATTTCTATGACAACAGAAACCATTCCATTGTTGCTCTTTAAGAAAAGATTTTCAGCTTTACCGCTACTCTGCAAACTTTTGAGCCAAGGAATCCACAATTTCTTATTATTATTGAAGTATTCTGACTTCACCTTAAAGGATGCGAGGGATCGTTCCAAATTGCTTTGACCTAAACCAATAATAATTTATTTCGTCGCAGCGCTGTACTAAAACCTGAACCACTAAATTTCAAACCATCGCAGTAAGCGACTTGAGTAAAAGTGTTTGCTATGGATTAGCTAAGGCTACACGCTGGCGACAACTTAGTTTAACCCCAGGGAAATATCCTAAACGCTCTAATGGAGTCCACAAGAAAGGAATCCATTGCCAATGGCTTCGCTTTTTACGATTTGTGAAATTCCCTTTTAAAAGCTCTGACCACTCGCGCCACAGTAGCCGCTACTTTTATGCTTTATATCCCGATATACATATATGTATGTATATGTGGATTTGTTGTTTGTGTGCACTAAGTTTTATTGTCGCTGCATTTTTTAATTTGAAGTAGTAATTGAAGTGTGGACGTCTGTAAGTCCGTAGGTTTGTGTGCAGTCAATTCGTTGTATTATTTTCCGCATTGCAATTTAAACCAACTCTCATGATAATATAAATTCGTAGCAGCCATTGGTTCCTGCTGCATTTTATGAGTTTTTAGAACTAAGAAATTATTTTAGCTTCTTGCCGCACACACACCCCACACTCCGAGGCATACTTCACACAGCTGCCACGAATCCACACGAGTGTTTTGTTTCAGTTTTTTTCGGTAAAAAAAAAGTGTTTTAATACCATTCTTAATGGGTGATACGCTCGCTGTAGCGAATGGCTTTAAGTGTTCGCCATGGCAATCGGAAGGGTGAGATGGTACGTAACCGCTCGAGTATATGGCACCCTACATTTACGAATACGACTAGGTTAGTGCGCCATAATGGTCCACTGTCGCCAACAGCCACCTCAGTCAGCAAAGCGTTAGTGGTACTTGCACTCTGTCGTCCGAGCTAGTGGCATTCCCATTGACTTGCATTGATCCGGCATGAAGCTCAGCACAGTAGCCAAATAGCTATTTGCAGCCGCACATTTATGACAGTTTTAACTCCACCGCCGCGGCGACAGCACCCCGCGTTCTCTTACAGCTTCCTTCTGCACCCGCCAGCGGTCAAGCGTCCGCTGTGACCAGCGCTTAGCTCTATTCATTTTAGCCTTAGCGCTTTTATTATTACTACTTGGATTTTTTATTTCACGCCTTTGTATCTGGTCGGCGTTTGTATTTGTATTATAGTATATTTTCCAAGATTGCTAACTGCTACTGCTAACTGGTTGGCCGGTTGGCCGGTTGGGTGGTTGGCTTTGTTTGAGGTATTCTTTGGAAAATTCACGAAGTTTACAAGGAAAATCAATTATCAGCGCTGCTCCAATGGTCAAGCGTTGAGTGCTGGCAACAAAAAAGCGGAAAATAACCCTGCAAGCGACCAACCAAATAGGTGTCCAACCGTATTTCCGTAGAATATTTGCGGCAAGCCATAGGCATTAATGCGGGTCGTAATGTGGGGAGCATATACTCTTTCCAACTGATCAAGCAATCAATGGTGCACTGTAAAGTCTTCTGAGTTACATATTGGATCATATGTATACCTTTCTTCGTACGTTTAGTGAAGGTTTTATTTCCGCATTTATAACTTCCAAAATTTAAGAATGAAGCTTTCGAATTTCGACTAGCTTCTCATTGAGTAAATTTTAAATCTCCTATTCTGTGCAGTTTCGTGAATCTTAGCAGCGTCGTTTCAGAAACTCCCCATTTCTATTGCGCTTTTGAAGTGAACCTCAATGAAATCTCGATTTTCATCCAAAAATTATTGAACTAAAGCTTTTAGGATTTTGAATTTTAATAATCGGGGAGAGTAATGTATTTTTCGCAATATATAAAAAGGCGGAAAATATCGATTACGATGAACGAAAACATATTTGAAAATTTCTTAGTAGTAATAATAGGCGTCAATCACACTTGATTTATAAAAGAAGGGATTTCTAAAGGCCAGAATTTTTCTGTGGACTATCTCTAAGGATGTCAACCAGTTCTTTCTTACACAAGATATACTAACTAGAGAATGGAGCATCTTCAGTATATTTGTGTAATTTGTGATGTATATTAAGCTTAGAAAACGTTTATCAAGCTGTGAAAAGCTTCTATTAGGCAGATTCGGTTTTATAGTATTGGACAGCGATGATAGCCAAAACTGCATAGTTTAAGAATAACTTAATTCAATAAAAACTATACCCAGTCAATTACTACACCACCTTAATGAACATACATACATCTCTACCAATATGGACATATGCATAATTCTTCCACTCTTCACACTTGAGGCAACCGGTACTTACTCGCGTATTCATATTTGTGCTCGTATGTTTGCATATAACAGCTCGTATGGCGGTATCTTGTCTGCTCCGACGGCGTTGCCACACTTGTCACCGGCATTAGAGCTGTCTCTTATACACATCTAGATGTGTATAAGAGACAGGTACTTACTCGCGTATTCATATTTGTGCTCGTATGTTTGCATATAACAGCTCGTATGGCGGTATCTTGTCTGCTCCGACGGCGTTGCCACACTTGTCACCGGCATTAGAGTCCGCCTTGATGGCATATGAGAGTATGTGCTTGTTCTTTTTTCTTTCTATTTTTATACGCAACTTAAGCGTTTCTTCTAATCATTTGTTATTCAAATTAAAATAGTTAATTCTTATTCAGTAGCACGCACAGCCAAGTATGTTTCTTCATTCTTCTTATTCTTTAAATGTTCTCTGAGTTTTTATGCGCTTTTGAAGTGCTACTTGTCATACCTATGCTTTGTTCGCCATCGACGTGGGTGTAGTATTTACGCTGTAGATAATCATAAATAAAATACTATTATGTGCATAAAATATGAGACACGAGACACATACATAACTAACGGTGTTCCGGTACACGGCGATTTTGGGCTAAATTGTTTGTCAACGATTCTGTGGAAATATGCAGGTCATAAATTTTCGTTTTCCGTTCGACTTAATATTTAAATACGAGTACACACTTTGAAACTATAAGAAAAATTGTGAAATAAATAGCAGCGATTTCATCGAAATGAGCCAGTTAATTCTAGGAATCATAAAAGAATATAAAGGTTCTGAGTGTGGCTTTGACAAAAACTTACATAAATCCTCAGTTCCTCAGTTTTCCTTTACTGCATTTGTGAAGATCACTCACTCAATCAGTGAATTAGATGTGTTGTGAATAGAAAGTGTATCTCTAATCAATAGAAATCGTTTTTGCAGTTTCCCATACATAAACTTTGAGCCGGATATTTATTAAAAGACTAAAGAAGGCTTACTCTATCTGAACCAGGTGTAAATGAGAATTAGTGTAAAAAAGTAACCGAATTATAACCGTCTTATAAAATGATTTTCAAAACTTTATAGAAATGAAAGATTATGTTAGGTTAATAGGTTAATAGGTAGGACTGAGCCATGCATACACCTGCTTCAGTTCTTTGCGATACCAGATGGAGTTCAATGAAGAGTAGTATACGCAAGTATCCTGCGCTTGACGCGAATTTTAATAGACTCAGTGGCCTCACTATCGATACCTCCTCCAGTATATCATACCGTGGGGAAACCACTTGCTTACAGCGTAATCCAATGTGGGACAAGTGCACAAGAGATGCTCCAAACAATCTGCAGCCTTGTATCGCCAGCAGATAGTGACCAAATTCCGATCACGTTCCTACAGTCTCTTCCCACACCGATCTACCGTTTTGCATGTCCACATCGTCGTATAGACAATGCATGGGTTTTCCAATATCGATCACTTTATAAAATATTATTACTTTGAAATCTAATTGCCTCCACTTTGATTTTGTGCATTAAATGTATATCACTTTTTCTGAGGTGAGATCCTGCGGGATTTCGATTCTTACCTCAATGTTAACGTATCAAAATTTCTTTCATATCCGCTAAATTGCAGTTTAAATTTATATATAATCAGTGTTCATCATGTTAAAATGAATATGGCTAGGCAACCTCCGAGTTCTCATAAAATCCACATTCCGGTTATAATTTTATTCGCGTTCTAATAATGAGACAATGTTTCCACACCTTTTTCACGATTAGCATGGCTGCTTAAAGTATTTCCCAAACGAGCCATATCACCAACGCCTTATTAAAACAACAGATCATACCACATACTTCACAACACATGCCACCGTTCCTAGCTCTTATGCAGATTTTCTTCCTCTTCTTGTGTGTCGTCAGTTTGTGAACCTTACTTCATTATATTTCTCCTTTAACAAATCAACTCAATCTTCACACCAATTTGCTCGGGTAATATGTATGCAACAATGTTGCCAATCACATAATTTACACCCAATAAAATTTGGGTCAACCAAGTTGAGATTTCCTTCAGAAGGACGTTGACTTGCTTAACATTGTGCCATGGCTAGTATTACTATTCTAAAATGAAGGTACATGAACACATATACTCGAACATAACCTCATTCTTATGAAAACATTTAAATACTTTAAATACTGACATAAGTTGATAATTGCATGACAGTTGTACGAGGGCAGAATGAGAAGTTTGAGATTTTGTATTAAGATATATACTTGTATTGTTGCTTAAAATAAGTATCTTGTGCAGAAATTGCGGTAAATATTGGAGTTTTGCAAGTGATCGAGAGAATTTTGTGTTGGATTTTTTAGCCTCACTGACTAGGTCTAAAAGATAAAAGATCCGAACCCTGTTCGAAAAGTTAGAAAAGCCAATTGTTTTTCTTCGGTTATGAAATAAGAAACATCCCATAGACCAAGGAAAGGATCATTTTCTTGGGGTTGACCGAAATCGCTTATGCTTAGTTTAAGAATCAAGGTTAATTTTTTGTTGAGTTGTCGAATTTGATTGATCTTTATATTTACTTCTCATGAACTTTCTATGTCGAATACTATTTCAACAATTTTAGCCGCAATCGGTAGTACTGGACTAATCCAACTCAGTCAAATTTCCACTGACTTATCGCACCCCAATCATATAAACATTTAGTTACGTTTATTTGTTGGGTTTTTCTTGTCACTAATTAGCAAGCCACTAGCAAGACCCTGCTAGCCAACTGCTAAACACCCTATTCGGGGGTCCGCGTGCCCCGTTGCTTGTGACGAAATGCCATCC
The DNA here is from genome assembly GCF_001853355.1 of Bactrocera latifrons. Lineage (NCBI taxonomy): Eukaryota > Metazoa > Arthropoda > Insecta > Diptera > Tephritidae > Bactrocera > Bactrocera latifrons. The sequence goes on along the minus strand of NW_017537473.1, from coordinate 51,033 downwards.
ATACAAAAGTATTTACCTATTGCTGATTGTGTAAGAATTTTACGCATCACGCCCGGTAATTGGTTTCCCTAGCTGGCGACTTTGTAGCGACATGTGGCTGTATGTTTGTATGTCTGTATTGCATGATAACATTTGCTGTTGTAACGTTTTTGATTTTAGCGTGACGTCAAAAATTAAGAAGAAGGTTGACTTTGTTGCATGCAGCACACATGTTGCAAGATAGTAGTAGAAAATTCTAAAGCAAAAAAGCGCTAAAATCCCGACAACCCCAAATACTCATTTCATTTTTATATGAATATATGAATATTTTGAATTATTTATTTACTTTTTCGGCATTGCTATCCTGTTTTTCTATATATAATAAGACATTAATCACTCGGCAGCAGTTGGCACATTGCCGGTGTGAACAAGCGATTTGCAGCGCAATTAAGTTCTTACTTAGTTAAGTTTAAATAAGTCTTTGATAATTTAATGCAACGTATACAAAAACAATTACTTTTAATAGAAGTTCGGCTAATAGGCACAGTGGTGCTTGAAAAAATGGCAGCGAAAATTATACAAAATATATACACATATATCGGAGCAAAAGTATTCGGCCCGACTGAATAATCACAGCACAAACAGAAACCTTTATCCTTACCTCAGAGTACTAACCTTAATTTTAGGACTTACAGAGTTCCATGTCAACTAAATCAATTCTTCTCGTATTAAACTAATATAAAGCGTGTTTTATTTTCTTTTTTTCATTGGCAACAAGTGAATTTCATGTTTTGCTAGAATATGTTTATTTTAAAATAATTTAAGAAAAAACTATATTAATAATAAATGATACAAACCAGATTTAGTTTACACAGAATTTGAATAGTTATAATAAAAACACTATTTCAATACCACTAAAAAAGTTTTAGCTTCTCTAATTCCATATTTTAAGTAAAAATAAAATGGAACTTATCGAAGTGTAGCTCTTTTAGAGCACAGTTTACTATTTGATAATTTTTTTTTTACCTTATCCTATTTGAACGATATAAATTGTGACAAAAAAGTACAAGGAAATTGTAAATAAAACACAAAATATTGAATTAATCATCAATATTTATTTTGTCGCCTTCAAAGGATGTAATACACTTATACCAACGATTTTTCCCGTCCTCGAAACACTTTTCTAAGCACTTATTGGGATTAAATTCAGCTCCTTCAGCGAATTTTGTTTTATCTTCGATCGACTAAAAACGGGTTCCATGGAACGGCAATTTCAGTTTGGGGAACAAAAAAATCACACGGAGCTGGAATCTGGTGAATACGGTGGTTAATCGTTGGTATTCATTGCCTTTTAATTTTTAATTTAATTTAAAGACAAATTCGGTCACAATCGTGGCTCAGTGCGAAGGTACATTATTATCGTGTAAAATCCTTGAATTGTTTTTGCAGAACTCCAGCCGTTTAGGATATACGAGGTGTGTTCAAAAAGTATCGCGAATTTTGACTTTTCGCGGGTTACGTATATTCGAATTTCGAATTTTTTGTAGCGTTATGTTGGTACTCRTGTCTCTCACTTATGCCGACAAGCTCGGCCATTTTGCATGTTCATTTAATTGTTGACAGCTACTTTGCTTACACGTGTTTTGGATCGTCTTCGATTTTTACCTACTCCAAAAAATGGATCAAAGAACCTGTATGAAATGTTGTGTGAAAAACGAAATTAAGTGCGCGGATGCATTTCGAATGTTGACTGTGGCATACGGAGAAGCTACCTTGGACCGAAGCAACGTTTATCGGTGGTACAAAATGTTCTCAGAAGGCCGAGAAGATGTGACAAAAATTGGCTTTTGCACCACGATAACGCCCCTGCTCACACATCGTTGGTTGTGCGCGACTTTTTGGCCAAAAACAACACACTAATGATGCCGCAGCCACCGTATTCCCCAGATCTGGCCCCCTGTGACTTTTTCTTGTTCCCCAAACTGAAGAGGCCCATGAAAGGACGACGTTACGATTCTCTTAACGAGATAAGACTTCGATGCCGTCTTAGGAGCCGCATGGCCGATGCCGCAGGAGCTGAAGAAGATGAAAAAAAAATGATTTTTTGAAGTGCTTCAAAGATTGGAAAAACCGTTGGCACAAGTGTATAATATCTCATGGGGATTACTTTGAAGGGGACAAAATAGATATTCATGAATAAATAAATAATTTTTGAAAAAACACAAAATTCGCGATACTTTTTGAACACACCTCGTATTTAAATTCCGTTTTTAATTCTGGATGCAAATAAAGTAAAAATTAATGAAAATCGTTATTAAAACTTTACTTTGGGTTACAGTTCTTCTTTAAGAAAGGTACTTTCACAAATATTGCAAAGAACAGCTGAATATACACTCGTTTTTCATTCATTCATTTTCACATTTTCAAGTATTGTGCATATTTGACTACATTTTATAGAGGTAATTTTTGCGGTATAGAATTTTTAATAAAAAATATCAAAAATTAAAAACAAAACACATTCAGCTTTAAATAAATCAATTGAAAGATAGTGAGCTTTACAAAATGAGCTCGAAATGTAAGACACTGACATGCGACGAAAAAATAATATTTTTTATTTTTTTAATTTAATTTCATTTACACTATATTTGAAATTAATATATTTTTTTTATTCGAACACGAAGTTGGTAGTAGTAGGTGTTTCATGCATAAGCACAGGAAAGCTAATTTGTGTTTTACTCATTAAACGTAATAAATTTCAAACTGTAATTATAATTACATAATATAATTTAGTTTACTTCCGCTTACTAAAAACTTACAAAAAACAAAATTGAAGAAAATCCCAAACGAAAGGTAAAGTCCGAAAAAAAATTTCAAAAAGTATAGTGGTAAAGTTTGCGTGGCCACGACTGTAGAACAAAAATATAAATTCATACATTTTATTTATTTGATTTCGATTTAATTGCTAATTATAAAAATTTTGATATCGGCTCTTAATCACAATATCTGTCTAATATATCTAGATGAAAGATTGTAGTTTCCATATCACCACTCTGTGTAAAAAGTAGTAAAGTTATGCTGACAGTTATTCCGACCAAATTGTCGATGAAACAACGCTTCTTAGCTATGTTGGAGAACCGAAGTATTTTTTTCTTTTTGCTTTAGCTTCATTAACAACAGTTCTCAAAACATTTATTGCCTTACCGAAGTAAATTACTCGTTAGAATTATTGATCGTCATGATCATGATACATTTCGAAAAAAGGCAGAACCTGCAAATTGAAAAGGGAATGCTTATTATGATTCATAAGAAAATTCTTTGGCATTTATTTTTTGAAGATTATCTCTTTCAAATATTATCACCGGCTACGTCAGGTCTATGCGTTGAGTTCAATTTACGATGAATCGTTCGATTGGTAACTGGCAAATGACACGCGAAAGACTTTAAATTATACATACCCCCACAGGAAAATGTCTAACGGTGTGATACCACACGATCTTGGTGGGAATTCGACCGGCACAAAACGTATTATCTGCTCACCGAAGTGTTCCCTCAATAAATCCACTGATTGATGCAATGTGTAGAATATGGCGCAGTCGTGTTAAAACTAAATGTCGCCGAGATCACGAGCTTCAATTTCAAGCATCAAGTGGTCGACTATCATGGCGCGATAACAATCGAAATTGACGGTTACGTTCTCACCGGCATAACTTTTGAAGAAATATGAGACCAATGCGTTGTTTATGGCCCATTATGTTGGCCAAATATCTCTATCGGGAACTTGATTAAGCATATATCAAAACGGAAATATCAATCCGGTATGAATGAAATACTTTGCTTCTCTCGTAACCATCAGCTGGCCCTACAAGTTTCTCGCTTTTTCACAGCTCCGTTGAGTTGTGACATTAGTAGAACAGCCACTTTGAAAATACGGCAAAGAAATGGATCAGCGCTTTTGTCGCCCCAAATCGAGTATACCACCGTACCCCATGACCCTGGTTTAATTTTAAGCCAAAGTTTATGTGCTTCAAAAGCTCTCAACTTGTGCCTAAAACGTCTTTGGCGCGTGACACATTTGAATATATAATACCAACCCACGTCATGTGGATCTTTTTTTCACGTTAGCCGCTTTGATACCCCGCCCCAGAGCAATGAACTGCCTTACTTCAAATCTATGAGGAAATCTAGTGAAACTCGTATAAAATTGTGTAATTTTGCTACCTAATTAATTAACAGCGCTATTTTTAGGGAGCCACTAAAATTAATATTGATTATAATTTCCTTGAGCAGACCATACACACACACACACATGCATATGTTGTTGTTTGTGCAGGCAAGCAAACTGGATTTGCGCCAACGCATTTCCAAATTCATTAACAATTTTAAGCTGAAAATAAAAATCCAATAAACAAACTATTTCACATTTGAATATGCTAATGTCAGCGTTATTTCTGTAACACCCGGGCGTAAATGAGTGCGTTTGAGTGTGCTGTTACACACCTAGTACCAAATGCTGTTGAACTCGAAACTGAAACCATTTGCTAGAAAAAAAGAACACAATTAGATAAAATGAAGATCGAAATCAATAAGAAACGAAGTGAGTGAAATATTCACAACACGAAAGGCCAACTAGCCGTTGCTGTAATCATTATCGACGCGCGGCGCTGCGGCAAGATGACGACGAATCAATAAAAAAATATGATTGAATTGTTGGAAAAAAGTTGGCATAATAAAAATCAAAAAACAAACAATAAATAGCGGCAGCGAGCGGCGCGGCGAGCGAACGAGTTGGACGTTGAACAGCGATCAACGCGGTTAACCAAATGCGGCAGCGCGAAAATAAACTTTAACGTGCGGAGACTGGAAACGACGGCAAGCGAAAAATAAAAGCAAAAAAATATAAAACAAAATATAAAAATGAAATCTAATACAAACGAGCAATCAAAGCAAATAACTAAAACGAAAATTCGCGAGCAACAAGTACGCCTGTGACACACCAGGCGGCGTGAATGGCGGCAAGAAAGCAATAAGTCGGCGAAAATAGATATCAATAAAAAAGAAAATAAACAACGAAATAGAGAAAAGACGCAACACAAAATTGAATATAACAATAAAAAAAATTTTAAATAAAAATCCAACACTTGATTGCGTCTGCAAGACGCGTATGTCTAGCGACGGCAAGTCATAGACCAGCTAGCGCTTTGCAGCGCGCACTCGGGAGAGCAACCGGATACAAAGAGCGCAGCTTTGAGCATAAGAAAACGTAAACTAGAGTAACGCGCACCAACACACACAAGCGCGCGCTAGCTTAAACGACACTCAGCCTTTGGAGACTTGCGAAGACGCGCTAGATAATTGCGCGGCTTAGACAAGCGCTGAGCGCACAGCAAAAGATCAAATGTGGAGTGGTTTTCACGACATTAGTTTCATACAACTTTTTAAGCGGCCGACTGACTCATGCCAGCGCCGCGTCTAAATACAGACCTACAAGGAATGTAAACAAACGCGCACCAAAGCGAGCAGAGCGCGCAGTAATCAACAGCGCAGCGCGAGAGTGCCAACCCGTTTGGAGACTTGTTGCCGCTTGGCTTGACTGCCATATACGTAAGTGAGTGGCATGGAGCGCGCCTCCGACTTGACTTCAGTTGACTTGAACAGACTGCGCTGGTATTGCTGGGTTGTGCTTGTGTGTGTTTGTAGTGGCGGCGTACAGCACTTAAAGATCATCAATGTTTTGAGCTTAGTTTCGGTTTGTAGCTTCTCGATAAAGCACTACTTCGCGGATAAAACGAGATTTTTGCGCGCACAAGCAAACGCAACAAAAATAATTGAAATAAAAAAATAATTAAAGTGCACAAAAGCAACTATTGTTTGAAAAGTAGTTAAGAAAGAAATTATGTAAAAGGCAACGCGCTAAAAATTGTGGCGTTTAAGGCAAACGCATGGCAATAAATTAATGCAAAAGCGAAAAATTAGTTTTCATTTTGTATGAAAGTGAATTGGCAAAAGTGTATATCTGTGTGCGCAATTAGCAACATTAGCAACTGGTTATTGCTGTCGTTTTTGCTGCGCCGTCAACGTTGCCGCCGACTCAACCGCCGAGTAATGCAAACAACGGCTTCCGTTTAACCTTAATTCGCAGCGTCCAACACCAACTGGTAATTCCACGGCTAAGCGCCAATCCTGACCTAGCTCCGGCTGCAATTGTCGCCTCCCTTGAGCGGTTGCATGAGCAAATGCGGCCGCAGCAGCGTTTACAGTTACTCAGCATGCGGCGACTGTATTTGCTTGGCTATGGCTAGCGCGTGTGTATATTTTTGTATTTTTTACCTTTTTTGTAACAACAAACTCTAATTGTAATTGAAAACCTCCACTCAAGTTCAGGCAAAGTGTAATTGATCGAGGCAGCGACCAAGCGCGTACTCAATTGTAATTGTCTGCTGACTCTCTATTGTTCAGCCGCGCCCCACACAGCCGCGCTGGCCCCCGGCGAGCGTTCACGGCGTACACAGACGCGCGCATGCGTCAATAACTAAAAAGACTGCTTGTCAATTGGTCCTTCAAAAAGTGACTTCAAGTGACTGCTTTGCATGCAAATGAAGTGCAAAATTGCTCTTTTGATTTTATCCCGTGTTTCTTTTTTATTTAATTATTCACATGTAATTGTAACCAAAGCAAGCGAGTGCCAACGCGCGCATGTGTGTGTGCGCGCTTTGTGTATTTCAAGCCAGGCAGTGACAGTGTCGGCAAGCGTCGTGAATGTTTGCACAACACATAAAACCGTTGTAAAATAAAATGTTGCAAAATATTAATGCGAGCCCTTATTTGCTGAGCTTTCTGTGCGATAAAATATGAAATGTAAATTATTACAATAATTTTCAGATAGTAGGAAATGTTTAATGAAATGTAAGAACGAATTAAAACAACAAAAAGCGGAAAGAAAAAAATATTTTGAATTCATAAAACACACAGAAAAATAAAAAATGAATAAAAAATCATGCATTATTATATAACTAATAACTATTATGTATCTATCTAATAACTATTATCAACAGTACTGAATAAATATTAATTGAATAATATTAAAACAGAATAAATTAACATGAAAAACCTTAATACTTTACCACTTAAAAAGTCGTGCAAAAAAATTTAACACAGTGAACTAAAATAAAAGGATGTAAAAAAAAAACATACAATAGAACATCAGAAAGTTTATTAAAAAATTTTAATTTGAAATAATTGATATACCATTTTTGCGAAAAATAAAAAATTAGTTTTAAAATTTTTGAACAAAAAATTTTTTAATTAAAGAAAAAATTCATTTGAAATTCAAATTCAAATTTTAAAAATTTAAAAATATATTCAAACTTAAAAAGAATGTATAAAAAAATAATTTACTTTTTGATTCAAAATAATTAACTTAAAAATTAAAATATTATTTTTTACAACAACTAAATATCAATTAGAACTAAAAAAATTTGACAAACTAATAAAAACTATTAAATATTAATTAATAAATAAATTAAATTGAAATACAAATTTCAACTTTAACATTTAAAATAGATAATTTACAAAAGTTCAAATATTGAGAACTCGTATTTTCAATTGGAAATCTTCCTAACCTATACCTACTTGAAAAAAAAATGTCTTATGCTTCAACTACTAACTTTATTACTTTCACTTACACCATTCAAAATGGTAGCACTGCAAAAGTGAGGTTATACGCTTGTATATTTTGATGTGCTTCCATTGAGAATAATTTCTTGGCAGTATTGAAGCTAGTAGACTATACCAATCGAAGACATCAGCAATCAAAATTTCAAAACAAAGATTGTGGTATTCCTGGCTTAATCAGTTGTTGAATCTCAATTAATCTATTTCTCTATTAATGGCATTTTTCGGGGACTAAATATAAAAAGAAAAAACTGTATTGCAGATTTCTCATATTGAAAATTTATTTTAAGAAAGTCCTTAACTAGTACAGATAATAGGAATTAAATCATGCCTGACGGTCAGTTACTGCGTTTTCTAAAAATCTTGATCACACATATTTTTAACTCTCGTTATACAAAGTAAAATTAAAACTATGATAACTAATTATTGAATGTAATTTTCAACGAAACATAAAGAAACAAATATAAATGCAATCATGCAAGAAAATAAAATGCAGTTTACTAAGTTTGAAAAAGTTAAAAAATATCAGCAGTTGAATATTATTTATAAAAACAACAAAAAAATCAAAATTTTTAATTAAAAAATACTAAAACAAAATAAATAATAATATTTCAAATTAAAGACACTACAAAAATATCTTAAGAACGCTAAAACATTCGAATCCAAATGCTAGATGTTGTTGTAACGTAAATTTTTTCGCTTTTATGCTTTAGTTGTAATATGCTTTAATATGCAAAGCACGTTTTCGCATATTATTTCGTATTGAGGCATTCATTTGAATGCTAAAAAATCGAATCGTGAACTTCAAACGATTCGTGAAAACCGCGATTACAATACATACATACAAACACATATGTACATAAATACATAAATATTTACTGGTTTGGAGTTGCAAACGACACATTGACACGTCTGCGTCGCCAAATATGGCAGCAATATGCGCATGGCAAATTATAATTTTTTTTCCCAAAAAAAAATCACAAAAAGAACCACATAACTCTGCGATGGCCACAAATACCATTATGAATGCTACAATTATTAAAAGTTAATGCCTTAAGAAAGTCACAAGCATTTTAATGAGCTGAGTCATAAATTTTATTACTGAAGAAAATCGAAAACATAAATTGAACTGCAAAATAAATTGTGTGAAATGGTTTTTGATGCAAATTTAACTAAAATCGGTCGTAATATTAACCAAAAAAAAACAAAAACCATTACAGTTATAAATTATTAGAATTATTTTTCATTTAGAAATTAAAATTTTTTAATTTTTTTTCTATAGAGTGTCTAAATCCTTCTCAATAATGAATGATTAAGTGAAAAACCTTTAAAGGTATTAACTTAGAATAAAAAGTGACTTGTGAAACACAAAAAATAAGTAAACTTAATAAAACAACATTACAAAAAATAATCAATATATAACAAAAATGGGCGACTACGCGCCTTTTGTGTGCTGACACTTTCGAGAAATCATTATTAAACTTATTGCGGCACCCATTAAAACACAAATATACACCCTGTAAATCGAGCTATCAACCCAGCGTTGGCAAAATGGAGTATCTGCTGTTAAACGCTTTCGAACAAAACTACTACAACCACATCAAGCAATTTGAGCGCGTCGCCAATGCTGCCGCGGCAGCTACAGCGGCCGCGCAGAACACGCTAGCGGCGCGCAACCACACAGCCCTCATGTCCACCAACAACAACAACACTGCAAGCGCGTTATCCGCAACCTCCTCTAACTCACCATCGACCTCCTCCTCCGCGGCCTCATCTCTATCCTCTTCACCAGCATCAGCTGTGGGCAGCAACGGCACAGCAGCGCTGCCTACCGGCAGCCCAACGGCGAGCACGCATAGCAACCCCTACACAGCACAGACGAGCCTAGCGCATGGTAAAGATACAGCAACGGCAACAACGAATGGACATAAAGGTACGCAAAAGCATGCTCCTGCGACGGCGCTGCAAGCACAACCGCTTTCCGCTCGACAAATGCCACATTTCACCGCGGCACAAGCAGCCGCCGCTATGGCCGCGCAGTATCACCTGCAACATTTGCAGCATGAGCAGCAGCAACATTTGGCACAACAGCAACAACAGTTTGCGCTTAACCGCGCGAGCACGCAGCATGCGAAAGCGACAACAACAACAGCAACAGCGCAGGCATCGCCATCATCAAGCGGAGCAGCGGCGCATATGCATCTGCCGCATGTATCAGCGCTGCCACTAACGCTTCCACCACCGACGTCGCATCTGCAACAACAGCACCATCACCACAATCAGGCGGAACAGGCGCATGCGCAATTGTGGCACGCGCGCGATCAGCAAAACAATTCGAATGTGGCAAATAGTTTGTTTTGGCAACCATGGCGTGAACTACACCATCATTTATACCAACAACAACAGCAACAGCTGCAAAAAGGTAGGCATTCATCGGAAATAAGCAAGATATCTACATTTCATTTAAAAATATGGTGTTTGTGTAAGCTCCACAGCTTCCTCAACATATCTTGAACAAATACGCCTTCAGTAAGCTTTCTCTGTCTAAATTGTATAATATGCCACCTCCGAAAATTTGATTTTAAAAAATGATCCGTCGAAAATCTCTCAACAAATACATTTTCTCACTTTAATTTTTAAATTCGAATATCGTAAGTTTCTTCAGTCAGGTGAGTAAGAACAACGCGAGCTTTCATAATACTTTAACCAAAAAACCTTTCTACTAATTTAATAGGCTCGCTAAGACCCAATATTTTTTTTATATATTAGGTAGCTTTCCCTGGTCGCACTCACTACGCGGAGACTATCGTGATGCTCGGTTACCCCATTATTTTATTTCTCTTGTTGTCTGTGTATGAGAACGGCAAAGTTCATTTTTAATAACTTGAGAAAAGTGGAGGATTCATAATTATAGATTAAGTATATAGGCGAATTTATCTAAATTTTGAAATAATTATTAATGAATTCAGTTTCATGAATTTATCGGATTTATTTTTAGTGAAAAAATTACTATTGACCCATTTAATGGGTACATATGTCATTCTCATCCAAATAAAGCAGGTCAATTTGTCAATGCGGTGGGAAAATAATTTTCTCAGATGTTGTCACTAATTCTACAAATATAAACAGCAAAATATTAATGTGTATGCAAGTGTCCATTTCCGTTCAATGGATTTATTGAGTGAACACTTCGGTGAGTTTCACGTTTTGGGTCGGTCGACTGGCCACCAAGATCGTGTGATATCACGTTTAGACTTTTTCTTGTGGGGATATGTAAAGTCTAAAGTCTATGCGGACAATCTCGCTTCGATTCATGCCTTAGAGCAAGACATCACGCGTATCTTTCAAAACCAAAATGAAGTAATGTACGGATTACCCCTCAAGCTTTGTTAATGATTTCTCTGAAATATTTTTTTTAATACTTAACATACATAAATTCTAAAAATCTACACAATATTTTAAACCTTTTCACAATCTTAAAAAAATTATCGTTGTCAATTGTGCTTCTACCATGTGAAATGCTTCATACAAAATACCAATTTTTCCAACATTTTCGCAAGCAAAAGTTTCATGTTCATTCTCATAATAAATTACATGTCATTAAATTGTTGATCATAAATAATAAACTGCATTGTTTTCTTGTCAATTCATTATCTGGATACTTCGAACTTTCATTATAAAATTCTTTGAATTTTTTATTAAAAACAGAGAATATAATAAATAAAGTATATTCCGAAAAAATTACTTTGAAGTGATAATTAAAAAAACATAAAAAATTAAATTTGTAAGTTATTAAAATTAAAAGAGACTTAAAAAAAAATTTCTAAACGACACTGCATTGTAAATAAAAATTTTAAATTACTAAAATTAAAAATAAACTAAAAAATATTTATTCCCAAAAAATTGCATTAAAAATAACATTTTTAAAATACTAAAATAGAAATTTGTAAATTATTAAAAAAATAAAAATAAAAAATTTAATTTCCAAAAGAAAAAAATTTTTTCATAATAATGAGTTACATTAATTCTTTTTTTTTTTATTATTGCATATTTTCTTTTTAATTTTGCAAAAAACATTGTATGTACTGAAAAACAACATGTTCAATGCCAAGTTATAATAAAAAAAACACATTAAAAATAAAAGTTGTAAATTATTACAATAAAAACTTTAAAACTTAAAAAAAAAATAATTTCTAAAAGGAATTGTCAAACAAAAGTAGTATTTTTGTGATTTAATAAACTTATTAATTCTTTTTTGATTATTGCATAATTTAGCATAATTTATCTTTAATATTCTCAATCAACTACATTTTCTTGTACTTTTTTAAATATGATTTAAATTTCTTATTTATATACATATATTTCTTCCTTTTAACGCCGTGAAGGTTCTTTAACTTCTTGTGCCATTTCTTCATGGTTAAAATTTGCCTGAAACATTTGTCGCTCAATTACTATTTATTTAATTTCGCTTAATTTTTTATTTCTATGCAATTCTAAGAAATTTTCTACGCTATTTTTGCGAAAAGCACAATGAAAAACCAGAGTTGCTTATGTAAACACACATCCAAACAGATGTAAATACATTTTTTATATGTGGCAGTGTGTTGTCAATGCTGCTGAAAGTGAACTCATTGTCGCAGCTCAATGAATGAAAGCTTTTGTTGTTCCCTCGTCGCTTATTTAGTTAGATTGTCGCGTTTTATATCGCCTTAGGTATGTTGTTTTGGTGAATTTGCAAATTGGTGTTTCGTTGGTGTCAACTACAACAAAAGTGGGTCAAGTTATCTATCTACGTTTATAGAGCTTTATATGTCAATAGAAGAATAAGAAATTCAAGCGATCAGCAAACGACCAAGTAAAACAAATATATTTCACACCACTATTTATTCTGGTTGCATTGAACACATTTATGGGAAGTTTCATGGACTCACAGATTTGTGTACTATATTTCAATTGCAGTGACACATTTTTTAATGGCACTGCCTTTTAGCTGTCCAATTAACTCTCACCGGTTTCGTACTCGATTTTGTGTGCTGCTTATCTTTCTTCTAAAAATTCATGAATTTTATGTATTAAATTTAAATCACTTGAATCGCTTCCAGATTTACTCCCTCCAATGAGGACTTTTTTATGACAATAAATTTGGTGTCTAAGGTAAACCTGGATTAATAGAAAATGCCATTAGTTGAGCTGGCGAACTAGGCATGGCCCAGTTTTTAACTGATTATAAGTGTACACTGTTGTCACCAGGTTAGCACACCTTTATAAAGCATTCTACAATTGCTTCTGATTTCTTCGCTCTTAACTTTTAGCTACTTTATTGTTTTCTGATTTTCTCTTTTTTATATAAACAACCACTGTTAAAAGTACAACATTAAAAAATATGGAGAAAAGGTGAAACTCTAATTATAATTATAATTTTATATAATATATATAATCGCTAAATGTAAAGGAAAATTTAACAAGAAATTTAACAAAACTATTTAAGCGCTAAGTTCGTTAATCTTATGAAGCGCAGTCAAGACAGTAATCAAAATTCAAAGTAAAGTAATAAGATAAACTAGAAAAATATTGGAGTTGAAAATGAAAATGAAAAGGTATCCAACTTGTATCAGATGGTTGCAAGAAAAAATTACAGATCTATTGGAACCTGGGAAAAAATACAGGACCAATTTCATATTTCTCATTCGTTGTCAAAACACTAGTTTGCTCCGAACATATACATATGTACGTGAATATGTATCATCAAAATATTTCTCAGCTTTCGTGATAAGCGCTAGTAACCATTAAAAACTCGCACCACCCTTTCGAAAGCCTTTCGAAGCCCTCACATTATTTTCTGCCGCGGTAATGAGTCATACAAAGTGCTAAGTATAATTTTCTGAGTTGAAACCATTTTATAATGCAATATAAATCACAAATGTTTATCGCCTTATTAATAAAATCAAATTTACTATGGGAAAATGTTCAACAGTTTAATTGCTGCTTGAGTTATTTAGGTTTTCCGTGTTACTTTTCCTCATTTTAAACATTTTTTCGCTCATACATATATAAAATTATAATAAAATTAAAATGAAAAAATAAATAAAATAAAAAAAGCAACTACAAATTCATGGCAAAATAATATAGCACTTATGCACACATAATTTTGCTTAGCTTCACAGTTTTTATGTTCACCACAGAGGGGTATTTTGTTATTCTTTTTTTCCGGAAGTTATGACAGCAATGATCGTTACGTGCTCGCAACCGCATGCATTCACACTGATGAATATGTATTTATACATATGTATTGGTATGTATGTATATATTTAAATATGTTTATGGCAAGAGCCATTTAACTGCTGCCAAAAAGGGTTAACAATTCCACGCTTTTGCAATTCAGGCATTTCAAAGAAAGCAAGGAACGACTCGCCAACTCAACGAATCATACGACAATTGTGTAAAAATAAAAATTAAAAGCGCACACGAATTGCAAATTACCATTGACAGTTGGCAACTGTGTGTTGTAAGCGTTAAATAATTCAGAAAATGCCACAAATTGTGGAGAGAGAAAAATGAGAAAAATTAAAAAGTCATTTATAATAGAAAATAAATGTAAGGTGTACACCCAGTGTAAAATTAAAAACAAAAACCAACATTTTTATACTTTTCGAATTGCAATACAATACAAAGCCCATTTAAAAAATTTCAAATAACTTTTTGTTACATTTAACGTAATTTTTTACGTTTACACTTTTTGTTATATTTATTTATTTTCCATATTTTTTATTAATATTTTTTAATTATTTTTACTGATTTTTTATATATTTCTTTAGTCTTAATTTTATTCAACTTTTTTTTTTCATTTTCTTTCCTTTCGATTCCCTTCACTCACTACATCATTCCCTCGCCATTGACAAGTGTGGCAATGCCATAAACGTCAGCAATGACATTCTTGCAAGCACTCAATACTTTAATGGCTATTTCTTATTTTTGCTACCGCATGTGACATTCACTGTCAATTTTCACGGCATTACACTAGTATTCATACACGAGCCCATACTGGTAAGTGTGCGTGTGCATGTGTCTGTAAGTGACAACATTCCCTTTTACGACGAGTGCAATGGGTCCAATGCCCATCCATGAATATAATATGAGTCGAAAGCATTGTTTTACAACAGCAACAAAAACACAATAAATTCAGTGAAATGTTTTTGTTTCATCCATATTTTTTCTCTATTTTTACACCGAACAAAATGATCGATGGCGAAGTGTGGCAATAAAAAGAAATGTAACAATAAAAATGGTTGTTTATTATGTAACATTCTCCTTCTGTTTTAATACGTCGGTATATATGCACAAACATGTGTGAATATTAACATTTGTGTATAGCAAATTTTATGCACGACTTTTTCTTTTCGAAACGTCAAAACAGCAAAATGAGCCGGGCGTGATCATGGGTGATGGATCAGTAATGCCGTTATCTGCATTTGTAGACGTTTACGATACTTTCAATGAAGAACCTGCAGGACTCCTAAAATGAAGACTGTTCAGAATGGCTCACGGCTGGGGATCCTGCCAATTTCAAGTATTCAAGATGTTGCCGATAACCTATTGCCGATCTGATTCAATAGATCACACAGATCCTGTTATGCTATAATTAAAGAAGAGATCTACGCTTAATATCCTTCCGCTTTTTACGTGAGTCCCTTGGGATTTAGGTCTAATAAATTCCAATCACATCTTTTCAAAGCAACTTGGGCAATCCAAAAAGATAAGCATATAATTTTGTTTTTTCCATAGCGAATTGTGCTTAACAGTGGCTTTTCCGACAAATCTTTCCAACAGGAAAGAGAAAAGCATCGGACACGAGAAAGCATAACTCGAAACGAAGGCGCGCACAAAGACAACTTCCTATATATGACTTCGGTGACACCCAACTCGAACCTTACCGCCCAAGCGGGGATTAGATGACCGTTACAACAAAAACAACCCCTCCTATATATACCTGATTATATTTTGTAAAAGGATCTAAGAATATAGAAAACTAGTTTCTAAGCACAATCCAGTCTTCAACGATATCTTCCACATTTGAGTAAATATATATTGTTTATAATTAAATAATTGTTTCCTATATTTATTTTTTTGTGTAATTTAACGCACTTTTTAAAAAAAAATTTTCACAATAATAAGTTGTGTTTGTTAATGCCTATATGACACGTGGTACGGATGGGTTAATGAACGCGAGCAGATGTTCCCTACAGACTTTGTGGTTACGACTTGAACTGTTGTATGTACATTTATACATTTGCATGAGCAACAACAAAACCAAAATTACGAATAACACGAAAAAATTTCAACCGAAGATATAAAACTCTTCACAGGTGCATTTCTTATAGTTGCATAAGACGATATACATATTTATATGTATATTGATTTGGATGGGTCAGTTTGTATGGTAACTTCATATATACAAACGTGGTGTGATTCCAACAAATAGCAGCTTCTTGGGAAGAACAATGAGTAAATTTTGTGGTCGACATCTCAAAAATTAGTCACTACACAGACATACAGACAGACCGACATAACTAAATCGACTCAGCTCGTCACACCGATAGTTTTAGATATTTACTCTCCGAGGTTTTTCAAATCTTCTGGCAAACTTAATACAACCGTCAGCGAGTAACGAAAAATATACGAAAATCGTAGTTGAAAGGTTCGGGCAAGCGGTGACCAGACAAGCAGTAAACTCATACAATAAAATCAACAACAGCATTAAGAGATAAAATTTTTCAAATAAGTACAATAAAAATTGTCGGCTCTTGCGCCGAATACTCTTTTTGTACAATATATAGTTTTCTGGTTATTTTTTTGTGCAAATATATACTTGTATGCATATATTTATATACGATCAACCAATCAATTGTCTTCCTCGTTATTATTTATTTGGCATAATAGCTTAGACACGAACCACGAGCACGAGCTGGCGCATCCAACGCATTCCGCGAGCTAATGCGCCAATGAACGCGCGGTTCTTTAACAACAAATGCTCCCAGTCATACACAGAGTTGCGAAAAACAACAATGAATTAATCGTAGGTTGGCGAGTCGTCGTTATGCTGTTAGCAAGCGCGTAGAAAAAACACAAACAAATCACAGGGAATGTGCGAGTTTTAAACTGTTTTAACGGACCATCAGTCACTGTGTCAACAATAGAGCTGCCCGCTAACAAATCTGCAGTAGGACTTCAATGTATGGTGTTGAGTGTTCATACATTTTGTTTGTGTATGTGTGGTGCCATATTGTAGACGAAAGTACGCACAGGCGTTTACTTAATTACACAAATATTTTGAAAAAATTATTAACCGGAGATGTACGCTTGCCATGAGCCAAATATGATGGAAAGCTGTATACTATATAACATAAATTATACGTTTTTATATTAGGCGTGTACTAAACATTTTTATATTTCCGAATAATATTACATTGTTACATTGGAAGATCCTTTAAAATTTAATATTTCAGCTGTAGTTTTAGCACAGTTGTCAATCGTTCTCTTTGAAATGTTTCAGAAAGTCTAAATTTAAGTAATGTTTAATGTGGAGTACCAAAATCATCACCAAGCTGATATAATGTATGCAAATTTATCGACAAATATCACTAATAAGAGTAACTAGGTTGTTTTTAAAAATCTTACTAGTAAAAAGTTCTTTAAAATTTCAGATCATTTTAAACTTCAACATAGCCTAACCTAACTTTTAATCCTACCTAACTGATTTAAAACATTTAACTTTGCTAGACAGCTTTTTTTTTCTGGGAAATGTATTGATATAGAAAATATTATAGAGCTGGAAATAATTATTTGTTGACTCACTTGGAATAAAATCGAAAATAATTAAGACCCATCGAAGCACAATACATTCAATAATCCACGAATGAGGATACATAATAAAAAATAAAAACAGTTTAGCAGACGTAATGTTAAATTAATCAAATAAATGTGCAAATCAGCACCAGAGTAACTTCCAGCTGCCGGCTAGCTAAGTAGTTAAAAGCAAAGCAAAAACCGCCTACCTAGCTATTTTGTAGGAAATCTCTGCCCGGTAACAGCTTGTATGTGTGTATATGCATATGTACATATGTATAGGTTTATACGTTCAGCACCCATAAAATGGTTAATTCTCCTACTTAAAACGCTTTGCGCGTACGCTCACTTCTGACTGATTGCGGACGCTGTTTTTTGCCAGCTTCAAATTATATAACTGCACACTCATACATAAATATTCGTTGTTGTTAAATTGGTATTGTGGCATTTTGAAGTTATGGTTTACTTATTGCTTTTTTATTTTTTGTTTTTGATGTGTTAATTTTTAATTATTTTTTAATCTTTCACTTTAGACTTATTTTTCAAGCTGTTGGCGCGTGTTCAATGCGAACGAGTTGTTTAATTATTTTTGCTACTAACATCGCGTTTAAGATTGGGTTTTTTTTAATTTGATGAATAATGTATATTGGATTTATTTTCTACATATTTATCAAATTTATAACAACAACCGAAAACATTATGTTTATATATTTTTGAAATTAAATAACTTACTTAGAATTCATTTTACTGATACATAAACCTTTAGAAAGTTAAGACGGATAAGATAATTTTGAATCTCATAAAGAACCGTCTTTTAAATTTTACCGCAAATCTTCAAAAACTTGATTTTTTCTAGATTCTGTTTTTAATTTAACATTTCAAAATCGTTTGCGTAACCTTTTATTGAAATAGTTAGAATAAAGCTTTCACGTTTTGAAAGTCCTAACTCTTGATCAATGTGTCTTAGAGAACCATGTGAATACATTTCTCCACCACTTAATTAGAAATATTTATAGTGAAGCTTTCATGTAACTTTCATGCTTGAAATTATCTTTTATTAATCACTGCCATTTTCATCTAATTTAATATTACAAAAATGTTGCGAAATTTTTTTCAAAATAGTTAGTATGAAGCTTTCAATTTGATGTTGGAAAAGTCATGGCTTTTGATTATTCTATTTCAGAGAACCATGTGGATACATTTGTCCACCACTTTCCGGTCACGAAATATATTTTAATGCAACAGTTTAATTTGTAATACATGCAGTGAAGCTTTCATGGAGCTTTCATGCTTGAAAAGGACTTTTATTAATGATTACCAATTGCAGAAGTTTTTCCAGAACTTTCCGACCGCATAATTATTTTTTATTAAACAACTAACTTCTACAGTAATTCATTTTTTTCTTTAAGCAATATTATATACGAATATGCTTAATATAAATAATAAAATGCTAAACATTAACTACCACACATTAAAATATACATAACTATATAAATATAGTATATTTGCGCACGTGTAATAAATCAACAATAATAATAAATAAAGGTAACGCATGTATAATATAATATTATTATTTGCTTTGTGCAAATCTTTTACGGTCGATAAGTAACACAAGCTCACGAACTTTGCGCCAACCGTGACAAATTTATTTAATTATGATTATTTAAGGGATTCGTCATACGAACCCGTTATTTTTATAACTTTCAACTAATTTTCACTTATTAGTTATATTAGTAGACATATATATTTCAATAATACCTTAGGCAATATATTGAAAACAACAAATAAATATATATGTACATATATATTATAGTATTACGGTATTACCCTAATTGGGCAAAGTATACAATTTTTACGTTCAAATCATATTCACGTGCCTCACATGCGCCGTTCAGTGTCTTACACGACTCACAAACAGCAAAATCAGACTTCGCCCTGCTGCAGCCAGAAGCACACCTGTCCGAATAGCGTTTTATTTTATGTTTTTGCCTTAAACACGTGTCAGCGGTACACTGCGATAAACCTAATCGCCTACAAAGTAATATGGAAAGTACATTTGCGCGTGCTAATTATGCCAATTGCTCATCACCAGCGAACTTGGCTAGAGTTACACAATGTTTTAAACACTTGCATATATTATATAAATATGTAAATATGTATACATACATATGTAAGTCCTTGTTTACAATTTTATTTATTTATCTATTTCACTTATTTCGTGCACAAATTAAAAAAGTTTGACGCAGTTGCAGTGGCACTATTATCAACACAGAGAAATTATTCTCAAACTGTTGTTCTGTTTTCTATTGCCAAATTGTAAACATTGAAGATACATTATTTAGTAATACAAATTTAAATTATTATCTTCTATATAACTTGCACTCATTTTTTTTTTTTTTTTTTTTTGCCAAAAATATCTAATGTATAATAATTTAATTTAGTATTCCTGATTTCTGAAACTTTTAAATATCATGTATTTATAATTTTTCTGATAACTATGACTACATTTTATGTGCAGTCCCGAAATTTCGGGATTGATGTTTTGAAATTAAATGCGCTTACTACTTTCGAAAAGTCGTTAAATGTCATTCCTCATGCAGCTAATGAAGATGAAGTCAAATAGATGATTCTAGGGATAATAACAAAATCAATTATCTGAAACCAAGCAATTGCATTTTTTTATTGCAAACCACACACTAAATATGTATGTATGTACAATAAATATTAAATTGTAATTAATCACGCTTGCCTTCTGTCCACTTTGCGCTTTCCAGCAGCCCTTTTATATAAATCATACATAGTATACACATACATAAATACAAACTAAAACCAATTAAAAAATCACTCGCCCAAAAATCACTGCAAGATCTGACAAAGCAACACGTGTAATAATTTGCATACATACATATATGTTTTTTGCTTTTGCTAACGTCATTTGTCATTGAAACGTCAGCAATGTCGTCATTACTAGAAACAGCTTGTCTTGAGTGGCAATAATAAAACACACTTATTTGCTTATGCAAATTTATTTGCGAAAAGTGCTTGACGCTTTACCTTTTTTATTAAACTGTAATTAACACTTGGAAGCCTATGCACTAATTGTGATCTGTGAACAAAACAGAGTGCGCTAATAATACAAAAATTAATTAAGATAAATTTTTTTATCAACAAATTTACTTCAAAACGAGAAAAGGCTAAATAAACAGCAACAACAACAAAGGCAGCAACTAAACACTTAGTGTGCCATAAAATCTAAAAATAATTGCTGAAGCTACTATTAGAAGTGTTAATGGCAATGAAATCAATCCGTTGAAAACAAGAGAAAATGTATATTTTTAGCAATAATCACTCATGCATAAATACAAACATGTTTGTTTTCATATAAATATGAACATACGTAGATATGTATATATTTTAGTACAATAATTCGCATTTTCATATTTCTTTCGCAAACACGTGCATTGTATAAAAAAAATTAAATTATTTGTTGTACCAGCGCATAATCAACAAAAAACATGCTAATTCACATGCTGCTGCTGTTGCCGTCCCGCCGCCATCGCTGTCGCCGCCACTACGCCGTACCGCCCAATTTAATTTGCCAACTTTTGACTTCATTGAATGACTTGGCTGCTTAGGTGAGCGAACACGCTAGCCAATATTTTGTTTAGCTGCCACGCTACACTTAAACATACGCTTCATACAAATAAACATTCATACCTACATATTTAACAATACTTATACATACATACATATGTATATTTGTATATAAAGTCATGTTTACGCATACACAGCAAACGCTGTACCGCTTGCTTGTCTCTGACCAGTAGCTGTCTGGTTGGTCGGTTATTTCGTTGTTTGACAGGCTCACTGTCTATATGACTGACTCGCAAACTGGCTAGCCTGACGCGCTGGTGGCCACCATGGCGGTTGATGAATCATGCCACACAATTGGCCATGGCAGATATAATAATGTTTGTATGTATGCAATTTAATAAAACAAATATGAATTTTCGATGCAAACATTGCATTTCAACTATGAATCCAGTGTGTTTGAGCACTTCAAAATACGAACACACTTACATATAAGCGGCGTTTCATGTGGAGTTTTGCAAATTTAGTAGTAGCTTAAAATTTGAACTAGATATACATATGTCCTAATAGGATAAGTATTATTTTGTAGGTGCCAAAGTAAATCATAAATTTATGCGGATATAAAGTTTTGGGAGAAGTTGTTGGTTGGTTCCATCGCTTACATTTCAACGAAATGCAAACGTGATTCATTTTTTATGAAAAAAATTACTAAAAAAGGAAAAAGGCAAGAAAAACAGACACAGAAACAAAACCAACAGCTGAACAATTTGTGTACCATAAAGTCTAAAAATACTTGTATCCGCATTCCAGTCGTAGGCAAAGAGCTGCAGCTTTTAACTTTAGGATATAGTGATGCCGAAGCTATAATACCCTTCGCATGAACATTTCTTATATTAAAAAAATGTATAAAAAGATGTTTGTCTTATGTTCGAAGATTGGAGCTTTATCTTAGACAATAATCTATGCCAAATTCCGTGAAGACATTTAAGAAAAAAGTTTTCCATACAAAGACTTGATTTTGATTATTTCTTTTTTTAAATATAGTAGTAAACTAAAGTTGAATTAATTGACTAATCCCGAAATTTCGTAATACGATGTGAAACTTAACACATTTTTTGTTACTAAATATATAACTTAACAGTTCCATCAACTCACCACCGAACTTCTTCTTTTCGAATAACAACTTTTAGTATCAAAAGCAAAAATGACAATAACCTTTAATTGCAACAGCATTAATAACAAATTTTCAATGCAAATATTTATTAATTTAATGTTGACATACATACAAACCAATACTACAATAGATAGAAATGAGTAAGTCGAGTAGCATGATTAAAACAGCTCCTTCCACATTTTTTTTTTTTTCTTTATTTGGCAACACCCACAACCAATTAATGTTTACTTGTCGACCACAGGAATTTCACGCCGATATCTGAGAAAGTGGGAAATATATAAAAGAATAGTAGAATGCCCTCACGCTACCTCGATTATGCATTACTCACATAAATACCAAATATTATGTATACATATGTAGCAAATGCGTAGTAGTTGCTGCCAATGAGTCAACGTTGAAAATTTATATTTCGACTGTGCATAGTCGGTCCTGCAGTTCCTACTAACTTACATCCAACCTTTTACCTCCGCTAGCTTCAGTCCAGTCGTCGACCTCTGCAGTTTGCGGTATTTCTTGTATTTCTAAATGATGACTCACCTCATTTCGCCACATAACGTACGTATAAAAATTATGTTTTGCATTTATTGCATCACTACTCGAACGCCTTTATACGAGAATTCGATATTCTGTGATCTCAGAAAAACAACCGAATCCAAAATTCTTGCCATGATCGATCATACGATGGTTTTATGACCGCACATTTCGTGAGAACAGATATGCCTCTTAACTATATTACACAATTCAGTTAATTGCAAGTACCTCTAAATATTAATAAGTAATTACATAGGTATCAAAGGCTTGTTCATATGTTTAATTGAAACTCAGAAAAGTCACGTCTGCAGATTCACACCCTTTTTTGAAATTTCCCAGAATGCGTAAAATATCTACAATGAGATAAATTTCGGGAAGTGTGTTTTTATTCGCTCGAATCACTTTATTATTAAAAAATGATGCACTGGTATTAGGAAGCTTCTTCAGTTACTTAGACTTAAAGCATTCTCCCTAAGCATTGTTCCATTCATAAAGAAGCTCACTGCCCCTCTCCTTCGACGAAGAAGGAGCCGCCAGAATTCGGTTTGGCGACTCCATGATCCAAGTTTTCCGGTATGAAATCAAAGTGTGTGAGGATATCGCAGTTTTCAGATACATCTTATGTCAAATCAATAAAACTTTAAAACACGTTATCGATCGTTGATATTTTAAATTATTTTACTTTAATTATTCTAATTAATTTTACTCTGACACTATGTAAAATTAAACGCTGAAAGTTTTGATATTAGAGATTAGTTTTATACTAGATATATTCCTTAGATATGGAAGACAGGAAAATAAGTGAGGTCTAAACATCAAAAAAGAAAGTAATCTGATCTGAAATTAAAAAAATGAATAGCTGAGCTTATATAGTTTTGAAACCTTGCGTTATTAGAAAGAGGGATTTTCGGATCAAGAACTACA
Source organism: Bactrocera latifrons (assembly GCF_001853355.1). Taxonomy (NCBI): domain Eukaryota; kingdom Metazoa; phylum Arthropoda; class Insecta; order Diptera; family Tephritidae; genus Bactrocera; species Bactrocera latifrons. Next base: position 27,320 of record NW_017537473.1, on the reverse strand, counting down.
TACTGACTTGAGAATGAGATTTTTAAAACTTTTAAGTTTGACATTTCAATTGGAATGAATACAAATACGATTATAACGACGAATTATAAAAATATATTTAACTTTATTTAATTCATTTCGAATTTAAGTTGCCACATTTTCATAATACACAAATAATTAACTTTATAAAATAATAATTAAAATACAGTCATAAAACACGACCTTTGCTAAGAATCCAATAAAATGTAGAGACAAGAATCCTCTCACAAAATTTGTGTATAAATCAAAATAAGAACATAAACCGAAAAATTGCAACCACACATATCCGTCCCTAAAGTTTGAAAAACCAGTTTAGTCACACATAAAATAAATACATACATGAGATCGTCAAAAGGGGCCAACAAAAAGTGACGCCATTCACATTGTGAATGAATTTTGCAGCATCCTCCTTGGCTGTTGAATGAACTCATGAGCAACAACTGCTAAAAGGCTTGAACCGAATACTTTCAATTTTTCTGGCTGCAATTAACAAATTTGTGAAAGAGTCCACCAAAAAAAATCTGATCTTTTAGACTTGTATTCTTTTTTCATATTTTTATTTATCCTGCTTTTTGGTTATTTTCGGTTTTATGTCTTTTTCTGCTTGAGCGCTTGAGCAATACATTTTCACAACTTTTTTGTAACAGCATTTTTTTAATCAACCGTAAAAAAATTAAATTGTTGAAAACGACTGCAAAATTTTAGAAGTTGTTCAAAAAATTTTAATACTATTTTATATGCAGCGATTTAAACAATCAAGTCTGACTTCAAGCAGATTCTTTCGGGTTGTGTTGGAAGTCCCAATCATTTCTCTTTTCTCAATTTCGTCTATAGTAAATCCAAATAATGACAAAGTGGCTAACATTTTCGAGGTTCAAACTTTTTTTCGATCTACTACTAAATTCAGCGTATAGATGTATTGAGTACAAAGATATGCAATGAATAATACCTCTTCTCATAAAACCTATAATATTTTTATACTCTCGCAACAATGTTTCTAAAGAGAGTATTATAGTTTTGTTCACATAACCGTTGTTTGTAAGTCCTAAAACTAAAAGAGTCAGATATAGGGTTATATATACCAAAATGATCAGGGTGACGAGTAGAGTTGAAATCCGGATGTCTGTCTGTCCGTCTGTCCGTCCGTCCGTGCAAGCTGTAAGTTGAGTAAAAATTGAGATATCATGATGAAACTTGGTACACGTATATCTTGGCTCCATAAGAAGGTTAAGTTGGAGATGGGCAAAATCGGCCCACTGCCACGCCCACAAAATGGCGGAAACCAAAAACCTACAAAGTCTCATAACTAAGCCATAAATAAAGATATTAAAATGAAATTTGGCACAAAGGATCGCATTAGGGAGGGGCATGTTTGGACTTAATTTTTTTGGAAAAGTGGGCGTTGCCCCGCCCCCTACTAACTTTTTTGTACATATCTCGAAAACTACTATAGCTATGTCAACCAAACTCTATACAGTCGTTTCCTTCAGGCATTTCTATATACAGTTCAAAAATGGAAGAAATCGGATAATAACCACGCCCACCTCCATTACAAAGGTTATGTTGAAAATCACTAAAAGTGCGTTAACCGACTAACAAAAAACGTCAGAAACACTAAATTTTACAGAAGAAATGTCAGAAGCAAGCTGCATCCAGGCTTTTTTTAAATTGAAAATGGGCGTGGCGTCGCCCACTTATGGACCAAAAACCATATCTCAGGAAGTATATCAGTCAGTATATAATATTTTCTTAACACCCTGATTACATGTAGCAAATATGGGTGAAATCGGTTCACAACCACGCCTGAAATCTCGATTATCACTTTATCATGCGAGAGTATAAAATGTTCGGTGACACCCGAACTTAGTCCTTCCTTACTTGTTTTATTTCTTTTCAATCCCAACTACTGAATTAAAAAATAAAAAAGATACATTTTTCCCAAGCATACATATGATTAAAAAACAATAGAAATTACTTTAGAATTAACATTTTCTCGTTAAGTGCGCTTCATTCATAACATAAAATCAATTTTCTGTTTTTAATTCCAAACATCTTGGAAATCTAATTTTTAATCTTAACTTCCGGATTAAAAATTAAAAATCTAACTTTTTCTGCAAAATTTTTGAATTAAAAAGGCAGTGTTGCCCTAAATTAATTTGGATATTGTTCTAAATTAATTAAACATTTATTTTTAAGAGCATTTATTGGTGAGCAACCCGCTGTAAGCAAAAAATCAACTGACAAGAAACAATTATAGCAAAATTGCTGCAATTACTTATATCACTAGAGCAAGAATTGGTCAACCGCTAACAAAAACAACAACAACAATAGTAAGTCAGTCAGTCAATCAGCAAAGTCGAGCGAAACTTGCTGTCGAAAAGCATTCGAATCGCCCGCCAAGCATCTTCCCTGTGCCGCATTGAGCAGTTAGCTCAATCGACTGAGACCGCTTTGGTCCAGCCTATGCACCCCATACTACAACTCACCGCACTTCATTGGCTAACGCTGTCGCGTGTCCGCTCGCTCAATGACAACGAAAAATAAGATAAATTGACTGGCAAGAAAAAATGTCTGGCACGACAAAAAGAGCAAAAGACAGCACATGCAAAAACAACAATAACAACAAAAGCGAATGCGAACGCGAAAAAGAAAAATTAAAATACCAACAACACAATAGCGAGCACCAAAAAGGCCAGAGACACAACAAGCAAGCATGCACAACAACAAAAGCAAATTAGTGTGCAAAAACGGCAAACAACGACCGGAAATGTGTAATAAAATTTAAATGTTGCCTCATGATTTCCCCCATTTTCGACTTTTGTTGGTTTTTTTGCGTTTGCTTTTTTGAGTTGTCCATTTTTTGCTGAATTAAAATATTGTAGTTGTTGTCGCTTTTCGCGTGTGCTCTGTCTCTTTCGTGCAATCCTTTTTATTGCTATTATTATTTTTTATTTATCTCTTTATTTTTTTTTATACATATTTTTTCTGTGTATCGCAGCTTTTTCCCTTATTTTGGTTCCACAAAATTTGCAACGAAGCCAAATGACGCGCGGCTTTTGCCGTGCAGCAAGCTAGTAAGTCTACATTGACGCAAAACGCATGCGCAACCACTTCTAATGTAACGCGATTGAAGAACTCTGGCAGCAATGTTTTTATCTGAGGGAATACTACATAAATATATAGGTATATACATGCTTGTATGTAACTATTTATTCTTATAAGCATATACATACTCAAATAAAGTATCCCGGAAAACCGAGACTCAGATTACCATCCAGTTTTCAGATTAGTATTAAATTGAAGGGCGAATCTCAGTTAAACCGCTAGCAAAGGTTCAAATTAGCAAAACATTAGACGAAAACGGAAACAAGGAGTCAAATTAACATATTTTCTTGGACAAATATCCAGAACAAATTTATATTGAAAACCAATTTACGTTATAATTACAGTCCCCAGAATTTGCTTTTCTACCTTTCTTCTGTACTGATGGTATGAAAATTAAATAAATTATAATTATAAAATGTTAAATCAAAACAACGAAAAATATATACTCAAAAATACTATTTTCCAATAAAAATTTTAAAAAATAAAATAAATAATTTTGAAGAATAAATTTTAAGAAATTAATATAAATAATTTGGAAAACGTAACATTTTAAAACATAAAAAAGAAACAAACAAGAAGTAGGAGTATTTCATTTCACAAATAGTTCAAAAATATTTTACTGAAAAATAAAATTTAGAAATAAATATAAATAATTTGGAAAATATAAAATTTGAAAAATTACGAATGAAAAAAGTATGACTTCTTATTTCACATAAAATATAATGAAATAGTTAAATTTCATAAAAATATTTATAATTTTTTCTGGTTTTTTAAAAATAAAGAATTGAGTATGAGTCACTAAAGTCTTAAACCTTATTCCATTCATTCAAATTCCCATAAGCTTGAGTTTTCTTTGTAAAACAAATTGAATATATAACCAAATATAACTTCTTATTTGACATCAAAACGGGATAATTCATAAAAAAACTCTCATGGGAAACTAATCATTATTTTTGTCTGAAAAATTAGCTCAACTTAACTTACTTAAAATCATTTGTATTAGCCATTTGGCCAACTTGCCGTTACTTGGATTCAATTTTACCAAAAGAACAAAACAAAAGAAATAAAATTCCACAACTAACACCTGCCAAAAAATTAGTTTCGTATTCCCACAATTCGCTGTCCATTCCCTAAATCTGAAATTTCTCATAATGTGGTACACCAAACTTATGCACATGGGGAAAAACACAAAAACAAAAATAATTCAAAATATCAACTACAACGCCAGTACAGCAAGTTGATATCTTGCCTGACATATCTATACACATACATACATATATAACTGCATTTAAGATTTCTCAGTCGAAATTTTCGGCGAGACTTGCATTTTCTAAACACACAAATCAGCAACAACACACACGCTCGCTCGCACGTTCGTTCATTTATTTACGTCCATTCATAGCATTTCGCTGAACGCAGCGGAGCAGCTTGGCGTAATTGTTGATTGTTGCCGTGTTGTTTATGAGTCCAACGATTGACCGCCCGTCTCTCCACCGTCACACACACACCTACATATATAGTATGTGTAACTTTGCAAGTTTCCACCTTCCTGCCCACACATTCGCAGCAACCATTTATTTCTCCGCGGCTTCCACTTCTATTTACACTTTTGCTAGCTTAAGTTATTGTTGTTGTTTATTGTTACTCGTACTCCTGCTGGTTCCGTCCTTTCTTCCATTATCTTCATTAAATTTATTTGTCAGTGCATCACTATCGCGAGTTCATCTCAGCGTAGTTGCTATTGTTGTTGTTATTTGAGGTTCTTCATCTGCCAAAGCCCAGCTCCAACTCTTCTGCACTTCAACTCCTATGCATCGCGCGCAGCTTCCTTCGCTCACCAGGTTTGTTGTTTACTTATTGTTTTATCGTCTGTTACCGCTGCGTTGTTGCATGTTATAATTTTTTGCTGCTCTTTTTGTGGCAACGGCAACTTACGGCAGCGCGCTGCTCGCAAAATCCAGTAGCCGTTTGGCAAGTTTCTTATTATTATTGTTATTGCTCGTATTTTTTCTCGTGGCCACTGTTGTTGTTGTGTTTGTTGTTACTTTTGTTTTTTGTTTGAGTACAACATCCCATCATTTGTTCAGCAGCAGCTGCCGCTGTTTGCAGTTTATTGCTATCATCATCATGGTCATTGCACCGCCTCTCCACGCTCCACTCCCCGCTCCTCCCGCTCTCTGATCCACCGTCTTTCTGGTTAGTGGCGCACTACGCCTTTCATCTTTCTTCCTTTCCATTTTTTACGTCTTGTTTTGTATTCACGCTACGATTCGCCAATCCATATGTTCGTAGCTTGTGAATGAAGATTCAAGATTTCTGCACAACTCGGTCTTTGTCGCGACAGACAAGCTTGTTTCCTTTTTTACGGCCCAGCATACACTCGAATCGCCAAGTCGCCATGTCGTTGGCTCTGCACGCCGCCACCAGCCGCTAGTGGAGTATCATACTTTGGGGTTAATCCATTTGCTTTACCACTTGCACTGTTTATCAGCGCTGTCCGTCCCTTTTCGTGATTAAATGTGTGTATGTTAGTGTTCGATTTGGTCTTCTTACGCGGTCTTTTCCACTCGTATGCGGCACCGTTTTTATCGATTGTATCCGCCGTCTTATCCCCGAACTTGTTGCTTTTCTCTTCGTACTTGTTTGCTTTAGCCAGAAAGTGATCCTCTTGCAAACACCGCCGTCCCGATCTTCACTCCAAATTCGACCAATGAGTATCTAGTCAATTTGCGTTGGCGGCTTTGTTCGAACTGTGTCTACCCGCGCTTTGTGGTTTTCCACTCGTTTACTCTGTCACTGTCGCAGCAGTTTACACAGTTTTGCTGTTGCTTCTTTCCGTTTACTCAAATGCCATTTTTACCTTTTCAAATAATTTTTTTTATGGTTTTCAGTAATTCCGTAGAAGCCCTCAATTAAACAGATTTTTTACTCGACTTTTATTTTGTTCTTTTCTCAGAATCGTTAGAAATTAGACTGACTACACATTTTGTATTCTTGGATTTAATATTTGACTTTATCACGCGATAATTTTGGTACCGACCAGCACTTCATTGTATCTGCAAAAAAGAAGCAAACACGAAGAATCAAAATAATATTTCAAAGACAACATAGCTTGCGATGGGATTCTCTTATCGGCAAAGAAATCTTAATCATCATAGTTCAAGAAACCCTCTTTCAGAATATATGTCAGGCAGCAACCAACTTTCCACAACAAGAAACAATTTCTCTGAAATAGTTATTTTTTAAGAATCGAGGAGGATTTTCGCGGAGGAAATTTTGAAGAAATAAGATATATCTTAGTTATAAGATATTAACTCTATAAACCCAAAGTGAATTTACTGTTGAATAAACTTCAGATTACTAGATTATCAAATGCTTATAAGTGCATTTTACGTTAGTACTTCGAGACTTTCATTTATATAAGGGTTTGTTTCAAAGCATAATCAAGAGTACATTTCTTGGCAGTCCAGAAGGGTGTGTAAAAACATGTTTCCGAGGATTTCATAGAGCCAATGAACGAACCAACGACAAGTGCTGAGAGAGTCTGATCAGAGTTTGAAGATCAGTTGAGGCATATCTGACTCAAAAACTAAATTGAAATATGAAGTGTCAATTGTTCCGGTCTGTTTTGATTAAAAGACATCCTTGGCATATCTATTTTTCTATCATAATTTTAAAAAACTCTAGAACTCGGGTTACAAAGTATCGCACTCAATCTTAAATTTACACAAGAAACACCAAGGATTTAAACAGGTTCTTCTACTAAGTGATGAGATGAAAAAAGTATTTCTATGAAAATTGTACTTAGAATAAATGATTTCTATTGAAAACTCCTACTTACTTATTGTCTCGATTCCATGTCAAATAGCCTTGACAGACGGCGGCGTTAATTCGGATTAACTGCGCACTTAATCAGATCTAAATTTGTAGGCGACAACGGCAGCAATGCGCGTTTGAAACTCTCTTAAACAGCTGATTGTCATTTTGTACTATTTCCAATAAAAATTGATAGAAAATACACATTGTGGTTGTTAGCCGACCAATTTTTACAAAACCATTTTTATTACAAAAAACATATCAACGGGTTATTTTTAAAACTGTATCATAACAAACCATCATAATATAAAATTTCTTGTTTTATTATTGAAAATTTGAAAAACAACTTTCAATAATGCTTGTTTTTCTTTCACAATAAATTAAAATTGGTCACTTTTAACAATGTTGTCAATGAAAATGCAGCTAACTCTCTAAAATTTTTAGGAATGAATTTGAGTTAGGAACGGAGTTATCGTCACTAAGTCCTGAATTAATCCTGTACTAAAACTGCATTAATCCGGAATAATACTGCTGCCTGTAAAGGCTAAAAGGTAATACGCATGTTTTGTGCACCAGCGAATATTTCTACTATCCAATTGAGTTCCAGAACTTGAGGTAAATAACTTACTTCGATCGAAAATATTTTGAAGATCCTCTAGGACATTCCATTGACTACAAAGCTCGGGTTCATTGCGTGCATTCATTTAATTCCAAGTTACTTATCGTAAGAATCCACGTTGAAATACCGAGTACTGAGCGCAACACATATATACATATATATATATATATATGTGAAGCAACAACATTCCAGCTTGCAATATAAATGCCAACCACCGATACATTTTCTACATCCACCAAATCGACCAAACAAACTGTTGCTGTGTTGCACGTCGCACGTAAGAATCGCTTTGGACAAAACACAAATAAGCATGTCCGGTATGCATGCAAAAATGCAACAACGCCCTTCCTTCGAATATTTGGAATTGATATAGACATACTACAGCCTCCTGTGAAGGTCTCGCATAGCAGCCTGCACTTTATATACAAAGCGGCAAATTTTAGGGTCACTACTTGCAGCAAGACAGCATGAACGTAGTCTACTACATACACATACTTAACTGCTACCTGCAACCCAACTTCCTGCCTTTATGTTCTGTCATGGCATCCATTGAGTTGCGCTGCCGGCCACTTTGCTGCGCCAGCGATTCCATTGATAATGTTGATATTTATTTATGCCTTTACAGTCCTTTTTTGTGTGCTTTGCCTTTGTGCTGCTATTTATTAACCGAAAAGTCAAATACCTTGCTTGCAGCCCTTAGTGGAGCATTCGCTGTGGCATGCCAGTGATGCAATGTGTGGCATCCGACAGAAAACCACACATCTGGGTGAGGGGTGGCCGATAGGCGGTGCACGGGGCAGGCACCAAGGTTGTGCTGCAAGGCATGGCAACAGATCGACTCTACCGATACGCAGGCATATAAAGCAATGAAATAAAATGCGATGTGCGGTGTATTTCCGTTTGCGCATGCGTGCACGCATGGAAAAAATCGTGAAATATTTATGCGCAGCATCAGTGGACGGGTGTCGCCGTAAAGGAGTTGCTGCAAATATGTTGTGCTACATTTTGTGATTTTCTTGCTATGTGAAGAGTTTTAAGAAAGTGGATAGAAGCACGGCATAAGAGACACACCACAATAGGCCCCAGTTAAAGTAAACACACGAGTGAAAATTATCCTATTTCGGTACAACATAGCTAAATCCAACAATTTTGAGTTTAATTTTTGTACTCACTTGAACTCTTGAATCAAAATGTCTTACCCAATTAGTTAAATGATTTCTTTGATTCTGTGTGAATTTGGAAAACAAATCTTAAAAAAATTTTCAAAACTAATTTGACAACAAGCAAATAAATTCTCTTGTCACATGTCGTTATGGGAGGTCAACTTTCCTTTACCGGATGATTCATACATATGTGCCAGGAAATTTGAAAAAGGGAATAGTTCAGATACAGTTGCCATAAAAATAAACTCTGACTTTCTTTCTAATTCCAACGCTATTTATTGGGTAATCAAATTTTATAAGTATAAGTGCATAATTCAAATGGAATATCATATTTGAGTATGCGTATGGCCTTAGGCAAATCTTACTCCGATTATTATTAATAGTTTGGACTGTTGAAACTTGATCTAGAAAAATTTACTTTAGTCATTCGTTTTCAAATATTCAGTAGACAAAAGCATTCATTGTTTCATTTGAATTTATATCCAACAACAAATAATTAGCCTAGGAAACCATATAGATTTAGCTTCTAACCTTTCTTTATGTTATTCGGAATTAGCATCGAACTGAGTATTGAGGGTCAACCAAAGTATTGAGACTGCTTTAAAATTACAAATTAATAGATTGTTTTCGGGTGAGCTGTTTCCACCTTCCGCATCATCAGTGCTGCCGTCACAGCAACGGTATGTGCCACTTGCAGGTCACTAAAAACCACTCCACTCTAAAGAACCGTCGCCCAACATAGAACACCATTTGCATTACTTCAGGGTGGCATTCCATATTTCGCATTGACATGTGCGCCGCTTTTTGCTGCGTAGCAGAATTGTTGCGAGTTTCTGGACAATCCTCCAGCATGACGCTGATTAAATTGTTCTCGTTTATTGGGTCCACCAGATCTTCTATGGCGGTAAGTTCTCGTTGCCATTGCACACATTCAAATAAAGTGTGTTCAGCGTTGTCGTCTGTCGTATCGCTGAGTCGTGTAAAAGTCGAATATTCCGAATTTACGTCCATAAGTTTAGGTCTTTTATTAGTCTGGCCGTCCATCTACAGCGACTCTCATTCTCCCGTCTTGTTGTTACCGGATTTCATATATCAGAAGGTCAATTGGGGCATTACCGCTTATACCTAAATTACATTGCCTGACACTGTTCGGTAAGCTGCGGTTTTCCCTTTTTAGCACATCTGCCCAGATCTCAGCTCCGTATAATAAGACGCTGTCGTCGAGCCATGCTTGCGTCCGTATCATGACCTGATTAAGCTTTATTCACGCTTCTTTTGTGTCTCGTGCTGTAATTTATGCTGTAATGTCGTTCGCGTAGCTAATTAAATACTATTAGTCTGGCATTTCTAGTCTTGGTACCGCATCGTAGCTGGTGTTCCACAGATCTGGAACTAGAATGGATCCATGTGCTGTTTCTGACGTGACCACTATCTGTCGTGCTCCATCTCTAGTTGGTTATAGCAGCTTTCTGTTACTAAGGTAGCTTTGCCCCACAGCTCTGTAGTAGTTGAAGATTTTAAAGCGCTGTTGAAAGCGTTCCAGACGTCTAAGTCGCCAGCAACACTATATTTTTATATTTATGCTATCTACGCTGTGCGGCTTCTGCACGTCCACTGACGCATTTTATAGAGTTAAACTACCGCGTCTAAAGCCATGTTGTCTAGGCGAGAGTCCTCCTGCTTCATTGAGAACTGCTTCGAGTCTGGATTTATGATTATTTGATGGCAAATTGGGAGCTCCATCAAATTAGTAGATTGTATTTCAGAATAAAGTTATTATTATTTCTTTTCAATTCTCCAATTTTTTTAAATAAGCAGTTTTTTCTTTAAATTATTTTTATTTATGATATTTCAAATTAATTAATTTTTTTTTACAAAATTTCAATGATTGCTCTAAAGCACCATCAATGCTTAATGTAAACCCGCTAAAATAGCAAAAAAAAAGCGAGTGTTAATCGCTCTAACGATTTATCGCTAAATAAAAATAAATACTTTCGAAAATCATCGATCGAATTTTATGCTAAACAAATCTTTTAACGAAGACACAAACCTCATTTGAATTGTGTTATTGATTTGCGAGTTTTTTACGATAATCATAAAAATAAATTTATATGATAGATACGAGTGTATTTTTAAAATCTAAAAATTATTGAAAATAGTTAGAAACCAATATAATCCAATGAGTAATCATTACCATACCATACGAACCCGAATACTTCAACTTCTTACAAATCTTACCAGCAAACCACTCATAGAATGCATCTTTATTTCTACATTAAATTAATTTTTATTCGAAAATAGTTTACTTCTATTTGACCTGCTCGTCAACATTTTGGATTTCAACATTCCACGTTTGCATAACTTTATTATTATAATAAATCTTTGTACTGAAAATACATACATATATCCTTATGTGATGCATATTGGCCAACATAGGGGTATTTTGCTTCAAAGTGTTTTGGAATTTCAAAAATTGTCACGTACGTACGTGCCAGAGAACGTTTATCATAGAGAAGGTTCACGTTTCAAATATCGTAACTTTTCGAAGGGGTACTCGGCAGAGATGAGCCAGTCTCACCACAGACAAATTATAAGCGTGTTTCACCACGAAAATAGCAGAATTGAGCATTTTCAGTGTTAAATGAGAAAAATAATGCTAATTCCATTGTAAACAAATTTACGCATAGAGATTCGTTTATTTTCTATGCGCAAAAAGGTTAGGTTAGGTTTATTAAAATTTATCCACATTTGAATTTCAGGATGATACCATAAAATCATTAAAAATATATAATAAAGTTTGTATTACTATATATAGACAGGTCCTTCCAACGGAGTGGAGGTCTTCCTCTGCTTCTGCGATATTCGCCGTGGCCAACGCGCATAGGACCATAAATCTTTCGCAGAACTTTTCTCTCGAAAACTCGCAACGTCGACTCATCMGTTGTTGWCATCGTCCAAGCCTCTGCACCAAATAGCAGGACGGGAATAATGAGTGRCTTATAGAGTTTGGTTTTTGTTTGTCGAGAGWGGACTTTGCTTYTCAATTGCCTACTCAGTCCGAAGTAGCACCTGTTGGCAARAGTTATCCTGCGTTGGATTTCTAGGCTGACATTGTTGGTGGTGTTTACGCTGGTTCCAAGATAGACGAAATTATCTACAACTTCAAAGCTATGACTGTCAACAGTGACGTGAGGGCCAAGTCGCGTGTGCGACGACTGTTTGTTTGATGACAGGAGTTATTTCTTCTTGCCCTCGTTCACTGCCAGACCCATATACTGGAACTGTATTAGGGAGTGGCCAGATATATTAATTGTTCGAGAATACAAATTAAATCTTACTGGAAAACATTTAATAATTGAAATTAGAACCTCCTGAGAGCGCTACATTAGAATCAAATTGGCGGCTTACTTCTTCTAGATTATAAGTTCTTGGCCCCTTTTGATCGAAAACGCTATGTCGTGTTCTTCCTTACACAAAATTTATACAACAGAGGTTGAAGAAGACGACGTGTTACCTAAATGTTTCCTAGTCGTTGCCTTCCTTCAAAACCCCTTACCATGAAAAATAAATATCAGCAATAAAACCTTTCACTGCCTGATGTACAAAGATTCTACAAATCTCAACTTATAAGGAAACACACATAACAATAAGTTTCGTTAATCTAAACTAAAACAAGGTTAGGGAATGCGTACAGAATTTGGCATGGTTATACTAAATCACTACGGTTTCCGTGAATAGATTCCTAAATTGACAGACGATGAAGATTATTTCGGATCACTACTTACCAGATAAGATATAGGAACTCATATTCGTTTCCAACTTAGATTAAATATCAGTGCCTTTCAATCTTTCGAAAGCTAAAATATAAATACAAGTATTAGCCGAAGCTGAAACTTCCTTGGAATACCAACAAAATACCTAGTTATCTATAATTCCGAATTTCTCGTTGAGGCAGTGTCAAAATAGTACGGTTAAAGATTTTTTTTATATGCATGCATACAATTAGTTTTCATAAATTTCTAAATCGATCATCAAACAAGTCCTTGCTATAAAAGCCTGCGATGAATATTAAGGGTTCGGTGCTGCCGAATGTTAAAACTTTTTCTCCTTTTACTAGAAAAAGTTATATTTTTTATGAGTTAAATATCTGTTGTTATATATTTTTTAAATAATTGTATAGCTAAGTATTCGGAGAATTTGATATTTCAGCAATTTTAGCGCCTCATTATCTTCTTTCGCTTATGCGCGTCTTCATAAGTCTATTGAGAGCAATAAAATAATACCACGAAGTGATAATTGTTATTTTTTTGTTTTATCTTTCTTACGTGTGCAAACCGTACTATTTCGATCATAAGCATTTTTTGTTGTTTTTGTTGCTCTGACTTTTTGATTGGCGTTTAAGCAAAGTATTCGCACTTCTGTCTACTAGAAGCCATGACTGCCGGCATCACTAGACATATGTACATAAGCATTTAGATACAAGCATGTCGGCACTTATGCATAGGTACAAAGGTATATGTAATATATGTAATATATGTAATATATGTAATATATGTTTGTGTAAGGCATGCATGTATATTTGCCTTTTTATATTCAATCATAATTTTTACACGCATCGCGGCTGCGAAAAAGCAAAAACCAAATTTTAAATAAATTAAATTAAAATAAAGCGAAATCAAACACACGCACAATACACATACAACATAGTGGTTTCGAAAGGTGGGGCACGAACGTGTACATATGCTGTATGAAAGCGAAAAAGTGGAAACGCCAAGTGCAAAAAATTAAAAAGCAAAAACAAAACAGACTTAAAAAAAATAAAATGAGAAGGCAAAATAAAGTCAACATGTTTGTTGTAATTTTGATTGCCACCGCTGTGGCGTAGTAGCGCGGCGCAGCGCAGGAGGCGCGCGTATTGTGGTAGCAAACTGGTTTCCTTTCAACTTGATTTCCACTTGCTTTTTGTTTTTGTTTGCAATTATACCATTTCTTTTGACTTTTTACTTATACTTATACGTGTGTATTTATTTTTAGTCTTTTGACTTTGTTTAGTTCCTTTTCTTTTTTATGTGCGCTCTTCTGATGTGCTTTCCTTGTTCTTGGCCTGTTGTTTATTGTGTTGATCATTGTTTATTATTTATGTGTCCATTGTTGCTTTCTAACTAAACTACTATATACTGACATGTTTATATGTATAAATGTATATAAGTATAGTTCTAGGGTCTATATGTACATGTGTATATATATATGCGTAATATACTCAGTTTAAAATATACATATACAATATAATGAGTAGAAACAATAGCTGTGATTTATTTGCATTCATTACATTTGCATGAAATATTTTTTATTTTAAATATTAATTTTTTTTTTTTAAACATACATACACAATTAATTTTAGAACATTTCTTTTTAAATTTTTTAAATATGAAAACGAAATATCATAGACAAAATTTTGTTTATTTATTTTTTGTTTATTTTCAGTCTTTTTAATTCTAAATAATACATTTTAAGGTTAAACTTCATATAATTAGTATGAAAAAATCAAATATATCAGAAAATAAAATCAGTCTACATCGAATATACATATGTAATAAAAAAAATGTACAAATCAAAATTAATTAAAGTAAAAGATATTTAGTGAATAAAACAAATAACAAAAAAAAAACAAATGAATACATGAAAATAATTTAAATAAATTTAATTTAGTTAGAAAGTTAAATGTAAAAGAAGTGAAAAATGACGTAATAATAATAAAAATTAAAAAAATGATACAAACAAACAAATTTATATACTTCTAAACCTGTCTCTTATACACATCTGATTAAATATAATCCAAAAACCTAAATGAAAAAGATAAAATGAACAAAAAAATCAAACAAAAATTTAATATTTACTCATAAATGAAAATAAAGCGAAAAAAATTTAAATTTTTATTTTTGAAAATACTTAACGTCCAAATAATAAAGAATTAATTCGAAGAAAATCAAAAATAAATATATATATAAAAAAGTTCGTGCGTTCACCAAATTAACGATATTAACTTAACCTAAAGTAAGCTAATGAAAACATTTTACCATTACCTTTCAAAATCCAGTTTTAAAATTTTTTGAAAAAATTTAAGTTGAAGGTTAGTTTTAAATCAGATTCTAATTCACAAAAATAAAATATTAAGAAAACATTTTCTAAAACTTTAAACTTAATTTTTTTAAAACGGTTTATTTATATACAGATATAATGTATTAAGAACAATATAAAAATAAAAAAAATATTTTTTCAATAAATTCTAAATTTTGTAACCCATTAAACCATATACCCATTCACAAGAAATCACTTTCCCCTATTAAAATTTTTGTACTTTTTTCAACTGAAGAAACAGCTTGAAAATTCGGCTTTTTACCAAAGAAATTTGTTGCTCAAACTTTGGTTTATAAATTCCTATATATCAAAAATCTGCATACACAACTTAATAAATTGCATACATGAAACAAAAGACTTAAGCAACGAACTTTTGTATTTTTTATCAGTATTAATCAGAAAGAGGACGATTTTATTTTCAAGAACAATATCAATAAAAATTACAAATTCTTTATCTTATTTTTCTAATATTTGGAATATACAATGATTTTTTTTAAACATGACTTTGAATTAATTAAAAAAACAACAAATAACTGTAACTGGCAACGCGCCGTAACGCAATTTTTTTTCACTTAATTAAATCAAGGCAGTTTTCGCTAAATGCCATTTAAATGTTACGCTTTTACACGCTACGAGATTTTGTCTGCTCTACTCATGTGACGACGCCCTTTCACATAGAGGATCATGAATCATAACGCCCACGCTTCGGCCTGACAGTGACTGCTTGTTGTTTGTTTTTATTATTGTCATTTGATATTGTTTATTTTTTCGCATTGCTTTGTTTAATTCGCAATTTTCAACTTGCCCATATATATTTTTATATTGCTACTATCAAATATGCGCAAACATGTCTGAATGGCAACCAAAACAACAACAACAGTAACGTCAACAGCCATCAACAATCAATAGTCAACGTCCAACGCCACAGCCAAAGCCAAAATCGAAGCCATTGATTTTGCCCGCTCTCGACGTCGCAGTTGACGCGTTGCGAGTCGCTGTGATGAATTCTCAATGACTAGTTTCAGATTTATGTGCACACATTGTTAATTTTTGCTTATTTTTGTCTGTGCCATAATATAATTACATTTGTACATATGTGCCTTTCAACTATAAAAATGCGATTTAGAAAATTTAGCTTGGACAATAAATGGCATTCAGCGCCCACAGACATATTTGCCTGACAAAACTATACATATGTATGTAGAAAGTCATTAATACACATTTATATATGTTTTTATTATACACTTAGCACTTACGTAATACGCCCATTATTTTCTTATAAAAAAGTTAAACAATCTTTTAAATTTAACTACATTTTCAGAGGCGCGCATTTCTTCAAAGGAACTGCCGACCGCGCGCTGGCGCCGTGAGCGACGCTCGCGTGCTTGTGAATACCCCATTATAGGCAGTGGCGTTGCAACTGCTGCCAGCAGCGTCTCAACCTCAAGCAGCCTGTCACCTGCGGGCACACCACCGCCGGGTGTCTGCGCTGGCGGCCTACCATCGCCGGTGAGCGCGCATCATCATGTAACGGGCGCGCTGCACAGCGGGGTGCCGCCACCAATGTCCATTATGATGGCCGCGGCGATGCGTCCGCTTTGTGAATCCACCAATCGTCCAACTCCACCGCCTTCGAACTCCTCAGCGGCTGCTGCGGCTTATCATCATCAAAGCGGTATGGAGAGTCCCATTGATATGTCGGTGTCATCGTCAACATTGAAGCATCGCTCCTCACCGCCACCGCCGTATCGCGCGCCTCTACCAGGCTCCACATATGCCAGCGCGCTCGCACGTCCCAGCGTTATTACACAAGCGCCATCGAAACGAGAACGCGAAAGTGAGCGCGAACTGTTGGCTAATCGCGAAAATGATAATCGCAGCAATGGTAAATATTTATGCTGAAGCGCATAACTTAATTGTACTTTCTTTTATGTTTATCCATAGAATCCATTTCGACTTGCGACACGGTCATCGATGAGCATTTTCGGCGCTCACTGGGTCCCAATTATGCCGCACTCTTTGGCAAAAAATCACCCGGTCCAGGAACACCATCGCTACAGCCGAACGCAGTCGCCATGACAACAACAGCGGTCATCAATACGCCCACACCCACGCCACCACCAACGCAGCCGCCGTTGGCATTATCCTCATCGTCATCGTCACTGCCACAGCTGCAGCCGCAGGCACTGGTTGTGGCACACGGCTCAACACCAGCCGCATTGCCACCATACCATGCAACTGTCGTCGCACCACAAGCACTCATCTCACCAAAGCCAGCAGCGGTGTTACTTTCCCCGGCCGCCATTTACGCGGCTGCAGCTGCTGCTGCACCTCCGCCTCCACAAATTGATGCCCCATCGCCGCATCATGTGGAGCATGTGATGGCTGTCGATTTGACGCCACCACAACAGCAACCGTTGGCTTTGTCCACAACGCAACGCAACAATACACCGCAACCAACAACACCAAATGGTGATGTTGGTGGTCCAACCACGTGTTCATTGCCGTTGTCACCAACCAACGCCTTACAAACATCACCGCCACCACCAGCATTCCCCGCGGCCACACTGCGCGGCCAGACATCAATGGAAGCTCACTCAATGGAAGCAAGTAGCTCGCGCTCACCAGTGGCAACGCCGCAACACTCACCAAATTTTCTAACGGCAACGCCAACAATGGTGTCCTCTTCGACGCCCCCAACAACTACACACACAGCAACAGCAACCGCTGGCTCTGCAACGCCGCCACCCATAATGCCGGCGATTATGCGCATCAAAACGGAACCGGGACTGACGGCAACAAACACGCCGCCAGCTTCACCAACCTCGACCTCATCGCCCACCAGCATTACAGAGGTGACTGCTTCCGTGGATGATCACTTTGCCAAAGCGCTGGGTGACACTTGGAAGAAGTTGCAGGAGAACAAGGAGGTGCGCAAGTGAAATATAAGGTGCCGCAGGAGGCGACAAAGGTTTGAATACGTAAATGAAGAGTGAGAAGGTGAGGGCGTTGCAGGTGTGTCAGAGCATGCCAGTAAAAGAGGTGACTACATGTGAAAAAGGAAAGTAAAGGAATTAATGAAAATATTAAAAAAAAAAACGATTGTAATGTTGTCTACAACAACTATTAATTATATTTAATAGGAGAAAAGAACAAATAAAATTTATAGACAGATAATAGAAACACTGGAGTTACAACTCTACAATACTCTACAGCGAAAAATGCCCAAGCGTAAAAGTGAAAATGTATTAGGTCCTTTGAAAAAGTCTTCTAAACTAACATATAACAATAAAAAAAATGCGCTCTCAGCATAGACTATAAAGATAGTTTCTTTGCTCTGGTAGTTTGGAAATTATAAGCAAAAGTTTAAATTCATAAAAATATTCAAAAATAACGTATATTTACAAGCAATTAAAATAAATATATTAAAATAAAAAATTACTGATAAAAGCTTGTGGAAATTCTAAAACAAAGAGTACATCATGACAAACTCTAAGCTGCACTTACCATTATTTTGAGTGCATATAAGAAATTTAAACAAATAGCATCACAAGAACGACGTATTTTCTTTAGCCCATATTTTTAATCGTTCCAAGTAAATGCTTTAATCTACAACGGAAATGATTCGTTCAATTTCTTAAGTATTAGAGGAGCATAGGAATGCTTGTTGGATAAACCATATGTTTCCTATTTTTTCATCTTCTCATCAAAATTAATAGTTATTAAAGAGTAAACAAAACCGGCTGAAATTTGTTTGAATGTCAGGTACAAATGCAATACCAAAATTGACAGCAAAACATTTCATTTAAAATATTTTTCAGAAATATTAAAATCAATTAATATCAATTAATATTTCTTACCTTTTTTTAATTTTTCTTCTTTGTGTAAATTATTCCCAATTTTCTCTAACTGCGTTTGCAAATGTCATGCGTATGCGTTGCGTATTTGTTCTGCAGCTTGCTTGCATTGGTATTAAATTGAACATCTATTGATTTCTATATTAGAATCTGTTACAAAATAACATTTACTGTATAAATAAAAAGAGCGGAAATTAATACACATCAATAAATTCATATATGTGCATATGTATATTTTTAGAATTATTTCGAAAACTGAAGCTCTTTTAAGTAATTATAAAAATATAATTTTCTTTAATTAATGCAATATTGGCAGATGATTTGAATTAGTTGTATTTAGATGCTACTGATGTAAAGTTAGCAAGTACCATGACGCAGGGCTAAGTTCAGATGTAACGGAAAATTTCATACTTTTGCAACTTGCAGGAATCAAAGCCAGGGAACTACCTTAAGCTGCAGAACCTTATGGTAGTTCCTCTGGCATCAACCAGATCAATTTGATATATACATTGTGAGTAAAACCGTAACTAAAAAGTCACCCGGAAGTTCGAAAATCTTTTTATTAGGTATGTAGGGGCTCTGGCAGGTATTAATGCGATTCAATCCATTTGAAGTACACAAACATACTACTGAATTTTAATTATCAATCTGAACATTGGCCAATATTTTCGGTAAAAAGTCAACTATAAGTACTGGGGTCCAAATATTCAGTACCTAGAGGAATATGAAATATGTGTTTCACCTAATCCATTTGACGAACTGATCCAATTTTGACCCCGTCAATTTCATATTTTAATTTAGTGCTTAGTTATTGCATTTTACAAGTCTCCGATTAATGGCGTTTTGTGGGCGTGGCAGTGGTACGGTTACAGCCATCTCACGTCCTCACGTCTTTTCCAAGGACCATGTGCACTAAATTTCATTGAAATATCTCAAGTTACAATTTGCACAGACAGACAAATAGACCAACGGACAGACAGTAACTCGGAATTCAACTCGTCTCGTCATCCTGATCATTTATATATTGTATATATATCCATATATCTATCTCGATTATAACCAGGTAATTCATATAGGTGAACAACATTTAACTCTGTACCAACATGTTGCAAGAGTATAAGAATACATAAACAAGAACAGTAAAAAAAAACTTTGACATTTTATGAGGAGCGTATCGTTTACTTTATTTTTTTATTACATTATACCGTGGATTTAATTTATTAACCAAACACAAGCAGATACAATATCAGCATTATAACAGCGAGATTTTTCAAAAATTCAATTCAAAATTGTTGTTAATGCAAACAAATTTATTTTTCCAGCAGTACCAATAGAAGTGTGCGGTTAATTAACCATTATATAAGTTATAACAAATTAGTGAGAGTGCTTAGTGAAATCGTCTGTTAGATGCATATGTGTCTTTTTAGCAATTCTTATGCACTGTTTTAAAGTAGTAGCAACTGCACGGTACCAAACGTAAATATTTATTGATTATGTAGCTACTTCATTCAACTAAGGAGAAATATTTAAAACATTGTTTTTTACATTTTAATAACGTCTTGCATTTTCGGATTTGTTTAAAAATATGGATGATTGTTAATTGTATGCATATTCTATATTTCTTATATCATAAAAATGAAACCACTTAGAGAAAAAAATAGTATTCAGCATATACCATATTTAAGTAATAAATAAAACTCTCTAAACATGTTATAAACAAAAGCAAAAAGAAAAACAAAAAATAACCATAACCGTACACTAATTGAAATTAAATTTAAAAATAATATTTAACTGGACTAAAGTACTACAAAATTTTATTATATATATAATAAAATAAAAATATAATTATTAAAATTAAAAATAACTAAACTAGTAATTAATTATTAATATGTAAAAAATAATTAATTAAAAAATATCAATAAATTTATAAGCAAAAAAAGGTAACTGTAAAAAGATCTCATTGAATGCAACTTTTGTGAACAATTTAATAAACGCAGATTTTACGTAATTATTACTAACACTAACACAATGGCTTGCAAAAAAGCATTAAAAACTTAATTAAATTGTATTTAAAAGTATGAATGTATACATATGTGCATATTTATGCGTACAATATAAATACATACTCGTTTCAATTTTAGTTTTATTTTATAAGTTGGAATGGTGATTTATTTGAATTATTCTATTATTTCTCGATATACATTACGGATATATATATTTACAGATAAAATAAAGTTGATACTACAAATGTGCATAACGTCACGATAATTATTTCTTAAGCAGAACCAAAAGAAAATAATACAAATCTATGCATAAATATTAAAAATTTAATAAATGAAAACAGCAGATACGTGTACTAAATAATAAATTTAATTTAAAAAAAAAAATCTATGTAACACAACTACCATTTCTGCAATTGATGGACATTTACTTTTTTCATATTTCAAAATTAAAGAAAACGTAGTACTGAATGTATGTAAATAAATAAATTATAGTTTTTACTGATATGAGTATTTCTTAACTTACAAAATGTTTAATATCGAAATAAAAATAAAATAAAAAACTGCTTAATAACTTCGTATAATATATAACTGCATATACATATGCATTTGTGTATGTTTAATAAAGAATAAATACATATATACATTTTAATTTTTCTAACAAACTACTTTCTGCAAATATGAAAACAATTTGAGTTTATATAAAAATTTTTTAAGTGTGAAAATAAATATTAAATAATATCTTAATAAGATGATCTAAACCACACATATAGTATATACACACATGCATTATTCATTATGATTGCTTAAGATTTCGTATACTATTAATATAACTAGTAGTAAGCGTTGGCCAATGTATTCCTATTATTTTGATAAAATAAAAATTCAATTGCTTTATAAAATAAAACAAATTTTAAATATGAGGAATAAACTTGTTTAATTTGTTTTTAGTTTTTGTATTATGTAGTGCAAAAAAATATTTGTACACCTATATTAAAGAGATATAATTGGTTTATTTATTCTTCTTTTTCTTGATTGGCGTAGTCACCGCTTACGCGATTATAGAAGAGTTAAAAACCGCGCGCCAGTCGTTTCTTCTTTTCGCTAAGTGGCGCCAATTAGGTATTCCAAGTGAAGCCAGGTCCTTCTCCACTTGGTCCTTCGAACGGAGTGGAGGTGTTCCTCTTCCTCTGCTTCCCCCGGCGGRTACTGCRTCGAATAYTTTCAGAGCTGGAGTGTTTTCGTCCATTCGGACAACATGACCTAGCCAGCGTAGCCGCTGTCTTTTAATTCGCTGAACTATGTCAATGTCGTCGTATATCTCGTACAGCTCATTATTCCATCGAATGCGATATTCGCCGTGGCCAACGCGCAAAGGACCATAAATCTTTCGCAGAACTTTTCTCTCGAAAACCCGCAACGTCGACTCATCCGTTGTTGACATCGTCCAAGCCTCTGCACCAAATAGCAGGACGGGAATAATGAGTGGCTTATAGAGTTTGGTTTTTGTTTGTCGAGAGAGGACTTTGCTTTTCAATTGCCTACTCAATCCGAAGTAGCACCTGTTGGCAAAAGTTATCCTGCATTGGATTTCTAGGCTGACATTTTGGGGTTGTTTACGCTGGTTCCAAGATAGACGAAATTATCTACAACCTCAAAGCTATGACTGTCAACAGTGACGTAAGTGCCAAGTCGCTAGTGCGACGACTGTTTGTTTGATGACAGGAGATATTTCGTCGTGAACTCGTTCACTGCCAGACCCATTTCTGTTGCTTCCTTGTCCAGTCTGGAGAATGCAGATCTAACGGCGCGGGTGATGTCAATATCATCGGCATACGCCAGCAGCTGTACACTCTTATATAAGATGGTACCTTCCCTTTTTAGTTCTGCAGCTCGAACTATTTTCTCCAGAAGCAGGTTGAAAAGGTCGCACGATAAGGAAACGCCTTGTCTGAAACCTCGTTGGTATCGAACGGCTCGGAGAGGTCCTTCCCGATTCTGACGGAGCTTTTGGTGCTGGTCAACGTCAGCTTACACAGCCGTATAAGTTTTGCAGTGATACCAAATTCAGACATCGCGGCRTAAAGGCAGCTCCTTTTCGTGCTGTCGAAAGCAGCTTTGAAATCGACGAAGAGGTGGTGAGTGTCGATTCTCCTTTCACGGGTCTTTTCCAAAATTTGGCGCATGGTCAATATCTGGTCGGTTGTTGATTTTCCAGGTCTGAAGCCTCACTGATAAGGTGTAATCAGTTTGTTGACGGTGGGCTTTAATCTTTCACACAATACGCTCGTCAGAACCTTATATGCGATGTTGAGGAGGCTTATCCCACGGCAGTTGGCGCAGATTGTGGGGTCTCCTTTTTTGAGGATTGGGCATAGCACACTTAAATTCCAATCGTTGGGCATGCTTTCGCCCGACCATATTTTACAAAGAAGGTGATGCATGCTCCCTATAAGTTCTTCATCGCTGTGTTTGAATAGCTCGGCCGCAATCCATCGGGCCCCGCCACTTTGTTGTTCATCAGGCGGGTAATTGCTATTCGAACTTCTTCCTGGTCGGGCATGGGAACGTCTGCTCCATCGTCATCGATTGGAGAATCGGGTTCGCCTTCTCCTGGCGTTGTGCCTTCACTGCCATTCAGCAGGCTGGAGAAGTGTTCCCTCCATAATTTAAGTATGCTCTGGGCATCGGTGACTAGATCACCTTTGGGGGTTCTACAATAGTATGCTTCGGTCTTGAAACCTTCTGTAAGCCGCCGCATTTCGGCCTTTTCTATCTGCAACTCTCGGTATCTATCCCATCCCGCACGTGTTGTGGTCGATCGTAACGTTGCGAGGTAGGCAGCCTGTTTTCTCTCCGCTGCGACACGGCGCTCCTCGTGGTACCAGCTGTTCTTTTGCACTTTCCAAAAACCGATGGTTTCGGTTGCAGCTACACGTAAGGAGTTTCAAATGCGTCACACAGTTCCCGTATACCGAGATGTTGACGAGTGCTCTCAGAGAGCAGGACGTGTCTTCCGTCTATCACAACATGATCGACCTGGTTGGTGGATTTTCGAACCGGAGACAGCCAGGTAGCTTGATGTATGTTCTTATGCTGGGAACTAGCACTACATATAACCATATTTCGGGCCCCGGCGAAGTCGATCAGCCTCAACCCGTTTTTGGATGTTTCGTCGTGGAGGCTGAATTTACCGACCGTAGTGCCAAAGATACCTTCTTTGCCCACCCTGGCGTTAAAGTCGCTAAGCACGATTTTGACATCGTGGCGGGGGCAGCTCTCATAAGTGCTTTCAAGCACTCATAAAAGGCTTCTTTGGTCACATCGTCCTTCTCTTCGGTCGGGACGTGGGCGGAAATCAGCGATATGTTGAAGAACCTCGCTTTGATGCGGATTGTGGCTAGACGTCCATTCACCGGGGTGAATGATAGTACTCGGTGACAGAGTCTCTCTCCCACCACGAATCCCACACCAAACTTGTGCTCCTTTATATGGCCACTGTAGTAAATGCCACAAGGACCTCCTCGTCTCTGTCCTTGTCCCGTCCATCGCATTTTTGGACGGCGGTGATGTCAGCCTTTATTTTTACGAGGACATCAACCAGCTGGGCAGCGGCACCTTCCCAATTAAGGGACCGGACATTCCAGGTGCATGCCCTCAATTCGTAGTCCTTATTTCGTTTGCCATRGTCGTCATYAAAAGTGGGGTCTCTCATCCGAGGCTGTTGTTGCGTTGTCATTGGGGTTGTTTTTTTACGTGGCGTGAGAGTATAGCTATCCGGTCAGGCGATGTCGAGCTCGAAATATTTAATATATAGTATATATTCCCCCAGTTACATGTTGCCCAACAGGATATCACCCAAATCTAGGTGCGCTACTTCGTGGTGAAAACTGTTTGGTACTAGGCGACTTTAACCCGCACCACGATTTGACATTCCTGCCTGTCAAATGACCGTAGGGGGATGGAGCTGGCGGAACAGATTGACAACATTCTGCACAATGAATGACGAAGCCCCCACCAGAGTTATGGGCACTTGTAGTAGCTCGCCCGATATTACCATTGGTAGTGGTGGTCTGATAAATAGCATAACCTGGCGATCTATGCTAACTCTCGCATCAGACCATCTGCCCACAATTATCTCGATCGAGAAACCTGAAGATTTTGTTTCTGTGGACAACCGTACCTTCGTTAACTTTAACAAAGCTAACTGGGTCGGCTTCACAGAATTTACTGAGAGCACCTTCAACACGGACGTATGCGTTGGCGAACGTTAATTCCGCAAGGTGATCGCAGCAGCTACCGCTCGCTTCATTCCAGCTGGACGAATAGCGGAAATCAGCCCCAACTTCCCAGCCGAAACATCCGCTCTATTTAATAAGCGCGACACCTTACGCCATACCGATCCCGGGGATCCCCGAATAAGGCACCGGACTAAGCTTTGGGCTACTGTCAAAGCTTTGTCGAACCCGAAGAGACACGACGACCGAGTTGAATGGTCATGCCTCTTCGGACCCGAAGAAGTGGGCGAGCTATTTACACTGCACCCTTCCTTAGACAAAGTCAAAAGATGTGTTAATTGACGACTGCGCACCACTTACTTTCACCGATGAGGAGGTGCAGGGTGTCATCAACAAAGCAAAATCCTCCAAATCCATTGGCCCTGATGGAACCAACATGCTAATACTGAAGCATCTAGGCTCGACGAGAGTAGGATATCTCACCAAGGTCCACACCCCGTCTCTGACCACTCTTCAAATACACGATGTGTGGAAAGTCGGCAGAGTGGTCCCACTACTGAAATCTGGGAAACCCGCAAATTAAAGTCCTATCACCCAATAACTCTACTCTCCCCAGTAATGAAGACATTTGAAGCTTTGCTACTCCAGACTTTCTCTCACCACCTGATCCTTGCCAACCACCAGCATGGATTCCGAAAAGTGCACAGCACCACCACAGCACTTAGCGTCATAAACGCTCAGATAGTTCGTGGCCTCAAACAGAAACCACTACGCCTTTTCTCGTTTACTCACTGCACGGAACCTCACACTTTACCCCACCAAATCCACAGCGACCATATTTACGTACTGGACAAAGGAGTATAGACTTGAACTTAATATTCCAGTCAATGGCGTCAAAATTCCGACTGTGAATAACCCTAAGATTTTAGGTGTAACCTTCGATTGTCTATGCTCCCCTTCTGCCCATACCACCGCGATTGTCGCCAAAGTACAGAGCCGCAACAAAATCCTCAAGTCGGTAGCCAGCAGAATATGGGGAAAAGACAAAGAAACGTTGTTGACAACTTACAAGGCAATCGGCCGCCGGTCCTTAACTACGCAGCACCAATATGGTCGCCTGGGTGCAGTGGTAGGCAGATGAGGAAACTCCAGACCTGTCAGAATACAGCACACCGGACCACGACGGGATGCCTCTTGATGTCTTCCATCGAACACCTACATAGTGAGACCCTTATGCTCCTAGTTAAGGAGCATAATGAACTCCTCACCAAGCAGTCCCTAGAAACCATCCTTTCATCTGCTTGGAGCGGAACCGCCTACTAGGAGCATCAAGAGGTCATTCCTCGACGATGTCGTACAGTACGCCGACCGGACCTTGGACGCAATAGAATTTCGACAGGCACTGACCGCCATCTACAGTGGAGCCATCAACACCTTCACCGGCTCCCTTCCCGTGAATGGCGTTCTTGGAGTCAAACAATCACCTATCGCAGACGAAGAGTTCGAGTTGCCGCGAGAAACGCGAGTTACCCTAGCGCAACTTCGTTCTGGATATTGTAGCAGGTTAAACTCCTACTTATCCAGAATAGACTATGACATACCCAACGTATGTCCTGCATGCAACGAGTCTTCGCATGACACTGGGCCTCCCGTTAGATGACGTCGACGACAACACTGATAACCCCTACCATCCTAACGGGGACTGATAACCGGCACAATTCTGATTTCTTTGGCGCCGCGATTTGAAGGTACCGTTCGAAAGAGGAAGTCCTCCTGATTAAAAAATATGGTTATAGGTACCGCCATCGCTTAGTTTATGAGATATTCGACCTTAAAGTTCAAAAATTCGCAAAATTCGAACATTTCCAGAAGCTATTTCACCACATTAAACACACTTTGTTCACATTTTTCACTTCAAATTAATTAAATTACACTATAAACTTTTAAAGAAATCCACATTTTACACTTTTATCTGGTTTTTTACCTAAAAATTTTTATTTTACACTCGTTTCAAACTCATTTGCTTACCAAAAATTACGACGAAATGGAGCGCTGCCGTGCAGGCAATGCACTGACACTCCTCTTTTTCGCAAAAATTCCTCTATTCATGCATTTGGATATTTTTTTTTTAATTTGTTAAGCAAATAAGTAATATTATATAATAATACATTCACCGTCGAACTGTCATCGTAGCCGGTTGCTTTTCGCTCTTTGCTTATTGAGTTTGTTAAAACGGTATAACGGTTTGTTCTGCGTTTATATTACGCTCGTGCTTTGTTTATGAATTAATTTTTTATTGTTTTACATCTTTTCAATCACTTAATTTCTTAATTTGTTAAACTAAAATTCGCGTTTACTATGGCCCC
>NW_017537472.1:74080-82238 GCF_001853355.1 Bactrocera latifrons | reverse complement strand
ATTTTGTTGGATATTGACACTCTTTTCCACTTTTAATTTTCACTCTGGTATTGCAAATTTGTATGTAATGTATTTATTTTTGCGGCTCGCCTCGACTGAGCCAGTTATGGATTAAAACGGTTCTTTATTATTCTGTAGCAAGAATCAGACTGACTCTGCCATCAGATCAGCAACTCGAGTCTGCCCGCAATGTGTGGGTGTACCGCACATTCCAACAGACTCAAAATATGCCGAGTCTGCTGTTTTGGTCACGTACTGGCTGATCATGCGATGTGGTGCACAACTGCATGCCGTCAGTTGACGTAACCTGAGATGTAACTCGCGCGAACTTTGTTGTTGACAAAGTGTTGCTTATGTTAACTGCTAGCTGCCAGCGTGAGAATGTGGATTCGCTGACTCAGGCCACGCGCGGACTTTATTGTTGACAAAGGGCAGCTTATGTTAACTTATACACAGATTTTTGTAAAGCTTTTGATAAAGTAAACTATTCAATTCTTTTGAATAAACTTGATCTTCTTGGTACGATACTTTTCTGACATATTCAATGCTCCTTCAGACGTTCCTCTACGTAGCCATCTTGGTTCAATTCTGTTCTTGTCATTTATTAATGACATACCATCTGTTGTTAAGTTTTCAAAAGTTTTATTATATGTGACCTGGTCTACGAAAAGGGAGCTAACGTGAGAAAACTAGTTTTCTGGGAAACAGCTGTCAAAAATCTCATCTTCCATCCGAATCAACTAAAAAGTGAAAATTGATTTTTTGGATTTTTTGACACCTAAGCCCCCTTTACGTAGACCAGGTCACGTATACTGACGATGTAAAACTTTTTTAAACATATACTTCTAACAGCGAAAGATGTCAGTTGTAAACAGACTTAAACAACTTAATTTCTTGGTGTGATAGAAATCACATGCTATTAAAACGATGTGATTTTCACGTAGAGCTGTAGACCCTACTTCATACACAATACAAAACTTTAGGTTTGAGCAAGTATGCAGTTTTGTTAAGCTGGGAGTAACTATGGACCCCAAACTCAATTTTAATCTTCACCCATCTTCCACGGTTCTTAAAGCTAATGGCGCTCTTAGTTTTGTTAAAAGTTGGATCCGCTTACCATAAAAATTCTTTTTACACCTTTGGTAAAGCTTATATTAAAGTATGCTTCTGTGGTTTGGAACTCTAGTTACCAAGTCCATTCGGATAAGTTAGAGTCCGTTCAAAAACTATTTATACTTTTTGCCTTAAATCATTTGCATTTGGGATTCCAGTTTAAGTCTTCCCCCTTACACTAACCGTTTAAAACTTATAAAACTCCCGACACTCGCTAGTCGTAGGGAGATGTTTGGTGTAATATTTCTTGTAAAACTCATGAATGGGTCAGTCTGTAGCCCATTTTACTTATCTGATATTAATTTTAACGTTCCCGCTCACTCTACCAGGCAGTTTAGACCCTTATTTCAATTCTCATGCCAGCACATTTGACCTACCAGGCTCACTCTTTACCATTAAAAAAGTTATTATATCTACTCTTAACAAGTAACATTTAAAAATAATAATAAAATGTAATCTAATTCTTAATTTTGGCAGTTGAAATTTTTGTTTCTTGTTTGAGCAACTTAAGATCGCAACGCTTAAAACTCTCTTGCCTTTTATGACTCGGCTAATTCCGCTCGTTCGCGGATTGCGCCCCTCGCGTCGGTTTTATTAAAAAATTTTAAGGAACTCATCATGAATAAATTTAATTTCGACGTACATGTTTGTGTGCTTTCATATAAAATATAAAGAAAATATGTACATGCAAATTACATACATATGTACTTATATGCTGAGTCGTTTGCGCATTGCAAATATACGAATCGGTAAACGTACATATCTAAAAATTTAAATTAGCATAATTTTTTTTTCATTTAATACTGAAAATTCTCAATCTGCTATTTTCGTGCCCCTGATCTTAAGTGTTTTGAAACATGCTAATAGTTTTCTGTGGTGAAACATGCTCATCCTAAACAGCACTCCTACGAAAAATTAAACACCGTATGAAGGGAACCACGAATCAATCATTACCATACCCATCGCCTTGTCCATTTGCGGGACCTGATGCAGATATGATTTCATCCTAATTATGCGTCCATAAAATCCATACCGACCATGTCCTTGTTACAACATTTGGATGTTTTGGATGCGATGTGTTCCTTTATTGAACCTCTCAACATTTGGAGAATGTTCGGGCGTTGCTCCTACATTGTATTTTTTTGGCTTTATGCTAGCTAATGTTGAAGATACTTGACTACTTTTCAGTCTCTCCAGGAGACTGTGAAAATATCAATTCCGTAAAAAGACGTTACATACTCGTCTGCATCACCAAGACTTTGCATTTTCGCTGGCTATTTCCAGCCAGGAAATTGCTTCGACGAACCGTTCTCAATGTGTAAATTCCTTGAGTGCGAAAATGTGCCAATAATGGATACTGGGAGACTGATTGCCGAAAAAATACAATGATTGACGAAACGTGCGGCTCAAACGAACCACAACATTAGATAACTCCCCTAAGTTCGGTTCATTTTCAAGACTATCGTTCCCCGAGTAAATTTCAAAATTGTAGCAAAAACCTAAATAAGCGCGCATTAAGTACAATTTGTAGCCCCAAGGGAGGGACTTTTCTGACATATATATACATCTATTTTTGAAATTTTTGTTAAGTGCTTCAATGGCCGTATTTTGAAGAAACGATTAACGACATTTGTTGACAAGGATTCATATTTATAATTGAGTTGTTGTAGTTGGTTGCTCGTCCTGCTGCTGTTCAGTACTTTGAAAACAAAGCATTTCGTTATTGTTGTTGATGTGCAAAAATTGTCGAACTTTTTCCTAACGGTTTCGCGTTATTGTTGCACTGATACGAGGACTGCCGTAATCACCTCAATACATAAGCACGTTAGGATGTTTGATTAGTGACATGAGATAGTTAATAACCATAAATCGTTTACTTTCATCAGGTGTGGTGTTAAGTGGGTGCAATATATCTTGCTGTAAAGAATAGAAATTGCTCTGGTCTACGATATTTGAAACAATATCGTCTAATACAAAAAATGGTAGGGCGTGTGCAACGATATTATTTGGGGTGTAAGGGGGTCGCTACCTCGAAACTGAATCCAGCTTTCTTTCAATTGCACGTTTCTGCGCTTAGAAAGTGGTTTGTTAAAGTCTATAGAATATAATAGCCATCGCGCCCGATTACCTAAAACCACTGGACCGTCGTCATTGTTAGTACTTGTATGAAAAATATTTTCATCACTAATATTGTTGTGATTGGATATTTCACATTGCGGAACTTCTTCAATAAAACTTCACTATCTGACCACAAATTACATCGGATCGCCGAAATGTTGACATTTGGGTCAGCAATGCTGTCGTAATCAGTTTCAGAGTCACTATTCGACCAATCGTTAACAGACAAGACAGGTAGACAAAAGTATTTTCGTATTTTGTTAAAATAATACAGGGTGGCTGATGAAAGCCGCTACAAAAAAAAAAAAAAAAAAAAAAATAAATAACTTGACTTCTATTTAATGAATCTGGTTAATTTTTATTTTATTTTGCAGATTGACTTTTACATTTAGCAAAAATGGATAACTGGGACACTGAAACAAGAATTTGGATTGTCCGTCGCTATCACGCACTGGAGTCCGTAGTTTCGGTTCAAAGAGAGTATAGACGCACGTTTGGCGGCAATCCTCCGAGCAAATGGACCATAATGAAACTTATAAACAACTTTGCCGAGCATGGGACAGTCAACAAAAGACCTTACCATTGAAACCCTTCGGTTCGAACGGAGGAAACAATCGCTGCTGTAGCTGCTGCCATACAAAACAATCCACGTGTTTCGACAAGAAGCTTATCTGCTCAAATGGGTGTAAGCAGACAGTCATTACAGTCAGTTATGCACAAAGATTTGGACTTATTCCCATATAAAACTCAAATGGCTAACAAACTGAACGCTGCAGACTTGCCGATTCGCTTGAAATTTTGCCAGAAGATGCTTCAAATGGTGGAAGAGGACGGAAACATGTTGAACCGTCTTTTCATGTCTGACGAGGCCCATTTCGATTTAAACGATTTTATTTATGTTAAACAACAAACAAAATTGTCGAATATGGAGTGCTTCCAACCCACAGATACTCCATGAGACGGAATTGCATCCACTTCGTGTCACAGTGTTGTGTGCAGTTTCATCACGCTGCATTGTCGGGCTCTACTTCTTCGAAGAAAACGGTCACACCGTTACGGTTACTGGAGACCGTTACTTGAGCATGTTGAAAGAGTTTTTCTCTCCAGAATTACACCGAATGAGAATTTTTTTCAACTCTGTGTGGTTTCAGCAAGATGGTGCAGCTTCTCACATAGCCCAACCTGTTATGATAGAAATACGACGAAAATTTCCCAATAAGCTGATATCCAGAAACTCCACATTCCGTTGGCCACCCAGGTCGCCTGACCTTACTGCACCTGACTTTTTCTTGTGGGGTTATTGCAAACAGGAAGTCTACAAAACAAAACCAACAAATTTGAATGAACTAAGGCATTCCATTCGAGAAACAATTGCGGCTATTCCTGTCTCAACTCTCCAAGCAGTAATGAACAACTTTTTGGTAAGATGCCGCACATATATCAACAGGGGGAGGGCGGGGGGCATTTAAATTCCATTATTTTTAAAACTAATTAAGCTATATTTAATAAAATTGAATGAGCTTTAACATGAATAAAAGAAAAATGAATTCCATACACTGAATTTGAGTTTCTTAATGTAGCAAAATTCATCAGCCACCCTGTATATGTCGTAGCAGTCATACATATATCTCCAGTGCTACCAATCACATTGTTATACCATATAGTGTTGGAAAGGTGAGATTTTAAGCTTTATTTAACCAATAAAAAAATTAAATTGGGGAACCTGAAAAAAATGACAGCTGTTCAAAAATTAGTGAAAATAATGAAATTTTTGTAAAGGGAGAATGCCACGCAAGCCACCAATGAAATTTGTGAAGTTTACGGGGACGATGTTGTATCAGTTCTTGTAGCACAACAATGGTTTGCTCGCTTCCGTTCTGGAAATTTCGATTTACACTGATGAATAATGTCTCCAGCAGAAAAATAGCAAAAAGTGGTCGACCAAAGTTGTATATATTTGCTTATTTATTTATTACTAGACGACCCGTCCACGCTTCACTATAGCTGATACATAGATAATACTACTACCACCATCTATATGATTTCTATTAGTTTGAATATAACTATTAGTTAATGAGATAGAGCATTTTTGTGTTAAAGTATTGCTTTTTGGGGAAAATACTGTTGAATTTGGGATCAGGGAAATCCACAGTTTGCTAAGCTGGAAACAGGCGAAATGAGCACCGATCACAATGATGCTCTAAAGAGGCAAAAGCTCTGTGTGAAATGGGAGCCTCACAAGTTCATAATCCAACAAAAACAATGAATAAGTGATTCTGAGAAGTGTTTGAGTGCTCTTTAATCGTAATAAAACCGAATTTTTGCGTCGGTGTGTGACAATAGATACATAGCTCCGTCATTTCCCACTGGAGCCCAATCGACAGTCATTCTAGTGGACTGCACATGATGACCCGGTTCTCAGGCGTGGAAAGACCAAAAATTCAGCTGGAAACGTTCTGACATCAGTCTTTTGGGGTGCACGTGGTATAATACATACTCAACAACTCATTACTGAGCCAGTTATAATCCATTTCACTCCGTATTTGGATGCAGTTATTTTTTACTATTATAAATACTTAGCAATTGTATTATTTTTGAGGAAGAATCTGTCTACAATTGCACGCATATAAGTATTCAAATGATTCATATAAACATGAATTTTGAGCAATTGTTTATTATTTGCAATATAGTTTTTGCATTAAATTTTGACATGAAGAGATAAAAGGTATCCTGTGTCCTTCTAAGCTAACACCTCACAAATTTTCAGTCAAATCGATTCAGCCGTTCTTGAGTTATAAATGGTGTTACTTGCACAACATTCTTTTATATATGTATATGGATTATAAATATATAAAAATGAAGTTTGATTAGAAATACGAAAATACTTTTTCGACTACCCAATAAAACGATGACTCCTCTGTGACATTCCGTATTTTAAAAACAAATTATGACTTTTAACACTTTTTCTAACCACTTTATTATAATTTTGTATATGGAAATAACAAAATCTACTTCTCTAATGAGCATCTTATGGTATTAAGTATTATTTCATAAAATTAAAGTTTCTATCAACACTTCAAATTAAATTGTAATAACGACGAAGATTCCAAATTTTCAGAACTAATTAATTATTATTGCTTTCACAATAGTCTCTTGAAAATTTTCCGCAAAACCGCAGCCCGAATCAGCTGATGCGACCTATCTTATGAGAGCGCAAAGTAAAAAACTAGTCAATATCGCTTCTACCGCCCGCTTTACCGTACGTCAGCGATTTGGATTTTTCCCGTAGAAACGATCCAGCCGATTGCTCTCTAAAAACGCAAGATTTCCAGTTTCGAATTACTGTAGCAATATTGATATCATTATATCAATATGTTAGAAATTTCCTTAAACTAACTCATGTGTAGAAGTTCACGCAAGTGAGGAAAGTTCTCTGCTGTTCTTCATAATCGCCAACGTCAAGTGTAAATTGAATACGTTTCCGTATGCAAAAGTTGAGAGTTGGTCTATCGGATGCTTCTCTGGTATAGGACACATTGTCAATCTGTCGCCCTCATATAACTGTATATATTCAACTCAGTTGTCAGTTGCGTACATTTCTGGTACGGAATAATTTGACGTACCTATTCTGACGCGACCTTTAACACTACTAGATATTTTTGCACGACGCCAAATTGACGCTTTAACAAAAAAAAATCAAATTTTTTTGGGGAGGAAGGTGCACTGCTAGATGAATATTTAACACCAGGAGTTTTAACACAAATCGATAGTACTATCGACGTTCATTAAAAAATTTAAAACTTCCAACTTTCTTTTCAAAGAATGGGCACATATATTTTATCTTATTGGAAAGGAGAACAGTACATGGATATGTGTACGTATGTATGCAATAAGTAATGGCTGTAATTCCATACCGCCAACTCAGACAAATTCAAATGTTTCAAATAAAAAAAGTTTCTTCTTCTTCTTGATTGCCGTAGTCACCACTTACACGATTATAGCCGAGTTAACAACAGCGCGCCAGTCGTTCTTCTTTTTACTACGTGGCGCCAATTACATATTCCAAGTGAAGCCAGGTTCTTCTCCACTTGGTCCTTCCAATGGAGTGGAAGTCTTCCTCTTCCTCTGCTTCCCCCGGCGGGTACTGCGTCGAATACTTTCAGAGCTGCAGTGCTTTCGTCCATCCAGACAACATGACCTAGCCAGAGTAGCTGCTGCCATTTAATTCGCTGAACTATGTCAATGTCACCGTATATCTCGTACAGCTCATCGTTCCATCGAATGCGATATTCGCCATGGCCAACGCGCAAAGGACCATAAATTTTTCGCAGAACTTTTCTCTCGAAAACTCGCAAGGTCGACTCATCTGTTGTTGACATCGTCCAAGCCTCTGCACCATATAGCAGGACGAGAATTATGAGTGACTTATAGAGTTTAGTTTTTGTTTGTCGAAAGAGGACTTTGCTTTTCAATTGTCAACTCAGTCCGAAATAGCACCTGTTGGCAAGAGTTATCCTGTGTTGGATTTCTATGCTGACATTGTTGGTGGTGTTTACGCTGGTTCCAAGGTAGACAAAATTATCTACAACTTCAAAGCTTTGATTGTCAACATTGACGTGAGTGCCAAATCGTGAGTGCGACGACTGTTTGTTTGATGACAAGATATATTTCGTCTTTCCCTCGTTCACTGCCAGACCCATTTGTGTTGCTTCCTTGTCCAGTCTAGAGAAAGCAGAACTAACGGCGCGGGTGTTGAAACCGATGATATCAATATCATCGGCATACGCCAGCAGCTGTACACTCTTATAGAAGATGGTACCTTTATTCTTTCTATTTAGTTCTGCAGCTCGAACTATTTTCTCCAGAAGCAGGTTGAAAAAGTCGCACGATAAGGAATCGCCTTGTCTGAAACCTCGTTTGGTATCGA
>NW_017537472.1:60419-73285 GCF_001853355.1 Bactrocera latifrons | reverse complement strand
AAGATAGTGGTCCGAGTCGATGTTAGGACCTCGCAGTGCACGCACATCTAAAACACTGGAGACGTGTCTTCCGTCTATCACAACATGATCGATCTGGTTAGTGTTTTTTCGATCCGGAGACAGCCACGTAGCTTCATGTATCTTCTTATCCTGGAAACTACTACTACAGATAACCATATTATTGATAGTACTCGGCGATCCTACGAATCCCACACCAAACTTTCGCTCCTTTATACGGCCACTGTAGTAAATGCCACAAGGACCTACTGGTATCTGTCCTTGTCCCGTCCAACGCATTTCTTGGACGGCGGTGATGTCAGCCTTTATTTTTACGAGGACATCAACCAGCTAGGCAGCGGCACCTTCCCAATTAAGGGACCTGAAATTCCAGGTGCATGCCCTCAATTCGTAGTCCTTATTTCGTTTGCCATGGTCGTCATCAAAAGTGGAGTCTCTCATCCGAGGCTGTTGTTGCGTTTTCATTAGGGGCGGTTTTTTACGTGGCGGGTCCCAAACCCAGCGCACAATCCTATGTAGGGGATGTTTCACCTTCTCCCTTTCCGCGCCTCGCTTCAGAAAAATAACCATGCCAACACTTTTCTTATTGTGCAAATGCAGAGAATTCAACTGAAATAAAATAATTAGAATAAAGCTTTATTTTCAACAAATATTAAAAAAATTAATATACAGAAACGTTATAGTGAAGTCTTAGTAAGTGAAAGGGCCATAATGTAAGTGGAAAAGTAAGTCACAATAGACCAATTATCAATGCAAAAGTTGTCAATTTTTCAACTTTAAATGCAAATATCTTTAGAACTGTAAGTCAGCGGCAATTATATATATATTTTTTTTCGTGATCTGCAGAACGTCACCTTTCCAGTGATACCCATTTTGTTCCCGAAATCCGGGGATGCTATTCTCAATTTTACCTAAAAAATTAAGGGCGACTTTTGCTGCTATTTTATTTTTGTAAATATATTTTTTGCTGCTTCGACTGCGACCTCGCTTTTTTCAAAGCAGAAGCCGAAGTCATAGCTTATTTTAAAAAGTTATAAGTGCAACCAAACGTACGGCACGCTTACGCGTGTAATGTAGTTGTTTGTTTGGAAGTTACCCTTAAATTTTATCGAACTCCTCGCTAACGATATATATTTACTATCCTAAAATTGACATATTGCTGACCAGCTGTGTGCCGAATTTTGCGTGCTGACGAAGGAAGAATTACCTTTTTTTAGAAATTAAATTGGTTTATTAATACATTTCCTTGGTAAGTCCGCAGTTGTTATAGAATATATTACAGACTAAAATATAATTTATGATAATTGATAAAATATTTAAAATACGTGTTACTATAGCTCTTGACAATAAATCCTTAGATCTGCATGAAAATAATTAATTTGTCGTTTTCTACCTTCTTTAAAGTACATTAAATACAATGGACACTGAAAAATCCAGTAGTAGTTCATTTGAAGACCTTTCCAATATAAACGAATTAGAAACTAAATCAGCACAAGTAAAGGAATTGGATGTCAAAGGAGAAGAAAAAGATACGTTTGAAGTTGGGGCGAAAAATGAACAATATCATCAGGAAAATATTAAGCATGAAGGGAGTGAAATCGGTGCTTCTATTGGAGATGAAGAGCCGTGTGATGTTTTAGGCAATGGCCAGTTAGTTAAACGTATTATAAAACAGTCTCAATTAAGTACTCGCCCAGCAAGGGGAGATCTAGTAACGGTTACATTTAAGGGTCGAATACCTAATGGAATCGTTGTTGAGAAAAAGGAAAATTATCAAATTCATGTTGGAGATTACGAGGTTTTTGAATTTGTGTTGCTTATGTATTTTATAATAAAATTTTAATGATTAGGTTGTGCAAGGTCTTGACATGGTTATTCCTTTAATGAACGTTGGCGAAATTGCTGAAGTTACTATCGATGCCAGATTTGCTTACGGTAGCCTTGGTTTAAAAAATGATGAAAATGAAAATGCAAACGTGCCCGCAGATTCAACAGTAAGAAAAAATATATACCATATACAACCCAACATCTTGAAACTCCCCTATACATATTGTCGTGTATAAGTAAATAAAAGGTTTTGGGAAAGCTAGTAAATTAGAAATCACCAAGTTCTTTCCGGTAGAATGTTTAAATTCTGTCAACCTAATTTAAAATATTATTTTATATTTTAGTACAAATAACCAAAAGCCTATTCTTGAATTTTTACAGCTAATATATGAAGTGCATTTACAAGATTGTAAAAGTGAGGATTTTTCGGATTTAAAGTGTTTTGAGATACGCCGGAAATACGGGTTAGTAAACATTAACACCATGTTGTCTTAGATATGATTATAAGATATTTATTTAAGAAATATATATATATATATATATATGTACATTTATTAATGTATGATATACATACATATAGAACACGTAAAAAGGAACGGGCAAACTTCTGGTATAACCGTAATGAATACAATACGGCCATTCAGTTGTATAGGCGTGCGTTAGAATTCTTGGATGATCGCGATGGTGACCCTGATTCTATGTTTGATAAGGAAGATTTGGAAGTGAGTACATTTGTACTTTATATATATATATATATATATTTAACTTTCTGTGTATAAGTTTTCTAATAGCGATTTGCAAACATTACTCGAGGATAGATTGATTGTGTACAATAATCTGGCAATGGCTCAAATTAAAATTTCAGCGTTTGATGCTGCTTTGAAGTCAGTAGAAAACGTACTACGTTGCCAGCCAAGCAATTCTAAGGCTTTGTATCGCAAAGGACGAGTAGGTATAAAACGATCTTCATTTTTCATTTTAAATTTAAATGCAACTCATTGAATAGATTCTTGAAGGAAAAGGGGATACGAAAGGAGCTATTAATTTATTACAAAAAGCTGCGACATTGGAACCAGATAGTAAAGCAATTCAGCAGGTTTGTGCTATTGTTTTTAGTATTGTTGTAAAAGAATTGAACTAATTATATTACACAGGACTTAGCAAAGTTGATAATCAAAGCACGCAGAGAAGAGCACAACGAAAAAGAAATGTATCAAAAAATGCTGGGACAAGCAAAAAAACTTGAACAGAAGCATAAACAGCCGCAGAAGCAACAAAACATTGAAAGCTCAAAGGTATGTAATTGGTATTATTTTTCAAACCGATTGTTTGCTAATCATTTTGATACCAAGTAGACAACAAAGTGACAAACAATGTTATTGAAAAATATTTGCCCATCTTAGCAGCAATAGGAACGACTACAACTTGGAAATGCCAATTAAAAGTACAACGGGTATAGGGCATGAATATCACGTTCAAAGATTGAAGAGAGTCCGGTTTATTGCTAAAGACCAATTACTTCAAATAACCCCCACAAGAAGTAGGTTAATGGTGTTAAATCACAACTTCTTCGTGGCTGTTTAATGTCACAATTTCTAGAAATAATCGTATCTCCAAAACTTTCTCGCAACAATTCGGTTGTTGCACGTGCTATGTGGCACGTACACCGACATATTGGAACCAGGTGTTTTCAAGAGAAACTTCTTCCAATACGGTCACAAAAAGTTGGTAACATTGTCAACGGCTTCATTTCGAAAAACTTTATTTAAAACTTCGTTTTAAAGTTTATGCTAGGCAAAATCTGTAAAGTTTACGTTGTATCAATGGCTTCTGTTCTCGAGTGAATACAATCCTTTTTCAAAATCCGCTAAGTTGTACTTTGAGACAGTCCCAATCCTTGACAACGTCTTGGAACGGAAAAATTTTCATTACTACGAGCGATTCTTCGTTTTATTGTCACATTAACACTATTAGGCCGTTCACGATAAGGTGGTTATCGGATTATGTGGTTATGTGATTAAGTAAACAATAACAAAATGCGGTATGACAAAATAACCAACTTTGACCAACCCAAACCCTTGTTTACAGATTATGTCGGTGTTTGCTTATTTCCAGTGTTAGAAAGTCGTTGGAGTTTTACTAAATGGCAGTACAAAAAATAAATAAAACTAAGTGAATGGCATTTCCATTTATATTTTTTAATTGGAAATTCTGCTATTAACAGCTTTTTTTGGTTTACAATTGCATTGGACACTATTCAGGGTGCAAGATGTCTGCAAATTTTATACAAAGAATCTTTTGAGCCCTTAAAATTCGGATTATTTGATAAGCACATACCTTCAATAAATTCCATTTCCAGCAGAACTTATTTTAAATTCAATTATGTTGCTTTTTAAACTTTGTTTAGGCATTTTATAAATAGAAATTTCATTGAACTTAAAATGTAAAAAATTAACAGCTGTTTGTGTAAAAATAAGCATATAACCATACAATATGGGATGTTCACGGATCATCGAGGTTATTTTTAATCTAATAACCACAGCCGGATAACCACCTTACCGTGAACAGCCTATATGTAAAGAAACTGTACGCTCGAATTTTTCCGGATGTCTGTCTGTCCGTCCGTCCGTGCAAGCTGTAACTTGAGTAAAAATTGAGATAGCATGAGGAAACTTGATACACGTATTTCCTGGCTCCACAAGAAGGTTAAGTTCGTAGATGGGCAAAATCATCCCACTGCCACGCCTGTCTCTTATACACATCTAGATGTGTATAAGAGACAGAAACTGTATAGACTGTAACCCATACAAAGGTTATGTTGAAAATCACTAAAAGTGCGTTAACCGACTAACAAAAAACGTCAGAAACACTGAATTTTACGGAAGAAATGTCAGAAGGAAGCTGCATCCAGGCTTTTTTAAATTGAAAATGGGCGTGGCGTCGCCCACTTATGGACCAAAAACCATATCTCAGGAAGTACTCGACCGATTTCAATGAAATTCGGTATATAATATTTTCTTAATACCCTGATGACATGTACCAAATATGGGTGAAATCGGTTCACAACCACGCCTGAAATCTCGATTATCACTTTATCATGCGAGAGTATAAAATGTTCGATGACACCCGAACTTAGCCCTTCCTTAATTGTTACTTATCTTATTGTGATATACG
Source organism: Bactrocera latifrons (assembly GCF_001853355.1). NCBI lineage: Eukaryota > Metazoa > Arthropoda > Insecta > Diptera > Tephritidae > Bactrocera > Bactrocera latifrons. The sequence goes on along the minus strand of NW_017537472.1, from coordinate 68,266 downwards.
TACAGTATTTCTTATGTTTAAGGGATCATCTCAGTATGACCCTCCGAAAAATCACCGACTTTCGCGTTTTAATTAAAGTTAAAGTTAACTAATCGGTCCGGTTTTTCTTTTATATATAAATAAATTAATGACGAATGAAAAATGAATTTTTATATTTATTTATTGGGTGTATAATAGTTAAATAAATTGTTGAAATGAAACGTAATAAAAAGGTCATGTACGAGGTCCACGATTGCGGCCGCAATTTTGATCTAAACAAAAATTTCAAAAAGCTTTTAAAGCGGTTGCTATCGCGCTATGTAAGCTTTTTTTTTTTAATTTGACAAAATGGCGACGTTTTTAACAAAAATAATCGAATTTGGCTCTTTTTTTTTAAGAGTTTTTCGTAAAAAAAAATTGAAAGATTTCAAAATAAAAAAAAAGCTATAGCGTGATAGAGACTGACGTTAAAAATGTCCCTCCAAATTTTAATTGGATTCTTCCTTTGAGAGTTAAAACCGTTTTGAAAAACACCATTCTGAGAAACACGTATTTAAAGGTTGGAGTTGTAGCGTTCTCAACGTTTTTCCCTTTCTACAAGACACGCTGTAGCGACCGTAATAATTTGAATTTCGATTTCAAAATGTGAGAGAATGTTTATTATAGTCTAATCGATTTTTCGAAAATTTCACACTAAGATGATTCCATAAATTCTCTGCTCGATTTCTCATTTTATTTAGCACTTACCCTATAAATGTGTGGAAAATATGACTCATATTTTTGTAATTGGAACACTTATGTTGTATTATATTTTGTATATATATTTGCTTTTATCTTTTCAGCTTAAACTTATAGGATATTTAATGGGATCAATTTTAATTGGTGTAGCTGGCGTTGCTATATATAGATACAAATATTAGATTTATTGGATTAATGGATAAAAGCCTACTGTGCGAGGAACTTCAAAATAAGTTTATTTAATAATCAAAAATTAAAAAAAATTATAAAGCATTTAACAACAAGAAAATTAGAATCGGATCAAATTTCTGTTTAATTATTATTTGTTTATTTTGTAAATTTTTTAGTGATTTATAGTGTGGGATTTAAGTGTTTTCTATTTTTATTGGTAAATATATTTTAATATAAAGGAAGATTGGAGATGAAATAAATATCATTCCAGAATATATGGTTTTACTTACAGAAAACAGAGAGATCAAAAACAAAGATTGAACGTCATGTGCTGAACACAATACTCGCGACAGACTGTAGCAGCACGACAGTGAACTGAAAATGGCGTTGTGAATCCTACTACATGAACATTCGTAAGAAGGCAGCGACATAACAATAGTCGGCTTATACACAAGACTACTCAGCTCTCCATTTTGCATGTACACAATTTCGTTGTGGCCATACTAATACTTTGCACTTCAATGAAATTTTAATATTTTGTTCAAAGTAAATAGGTAAATTTATTTGTTTTAAATTGTCAATTGTTATTACAAATGATATAACACAGTTATTTTATGCTTTTATTTGTAAAATAACGTCAGGTTTGTTAGAGCTTTGAATAATTTTACACATTTTTCTCATCTCTACCTTCAATTCTACCGTCAACGCTACTGCCGTTGGGAAATGTAAGAAAATATTGAAGTTAGGGAGAAAGACAACTGTCGGCCTGCAGTCGTGTAGTCGTGCAGCTGTCAAAACAACTCTGTCCATAAGAACGTGTGTATTTTAATATTTGACAGATGTCGTTTGCAGTCTGTCGCGAGCATTGTGTTCAGCACATCAGATTCATAACGTGAGATTAGTTGCAGCTATTATTGAACTCTCTGAGCATGCTACCAACCAGAGATAATGAGATCCCCAACTCCTCTCTCACTAGAAGACCAATTGCTAAACGTCAAAACCTACCGAACTTTGACAGTTGACTGGATTGAGTAGGTTTTGACGTTTTGCAATTGGAATGACTGGAACGGCCAGATTTAAATTATACCAAAAATATATGTGAATGGAGGAATTTATTGCCGCCGTTCAAGATCGCTAATAAAAATTTAAAATAATGAAAATCAAAGAAAATGCGAAATTTAAGTATACATATATTATGAAACGTTTTGTAATTTGATGCATAATAGAATTAATTTTCTATTACAAATGATTAAAAACATTTATTAATTTAAAACTAATAGGCTTAATTCACCTTATTAAGTATTGAAATATCGAAAGTCAGTTGTTTTAATATACCATAAAATCATAAAAAGGAATTAAGTAGTTTAGCCATATATTAAAAGTCCAATATATAATAATTTGCAATCGTAATAAATGTTGGGTATTTTAATTTAAAATGTCCAAAAATTCTTATATGGCGCGATCTGGCCATAATGGAAAATGTTATAAAAAACGCTTATTTTGAGGCGCTCTCACACTGGAATAAGTTGGGCATCCCATTATCCCTGCTACCAACCTTTCAGAAGAATTGTTTAAAATATTTGTTAAAATTAGTGAGAATACGCGAAGTGGACAAAAAAATGGAAAACAAAGACATCGATTTCTGGAACATGCCTGATATACATTCCCCCCAGTTACATGCTGACCAACAGGATATCACCCAAATATAGATGTGCTACTTCGTGGTGAAAAAGGTTTGATACTAGGCGACTTTAATGCGCATCACGATCTTTGGCATTCCTACCTGTCAAATAATCGTAGGGGGATGGGGGATGGAGCTAGCGAAATAGATAGCCGATTTTACATTCTTACGTTACCATAATTGTCAGCGTTGGTCTGATAATAGCTAACTCTCGCATCAGACCATCTGCCCATAATTATCTCGATCGAGAAACCTCTCGACTTTAATTCTGTGGACAAACGTTTCTTCGTTAATTTTAATTTTGGAAATTCGGCAAATGACAAAACAACATGCGGACAAAATGGATAGGTCACCTGAAGTCTTGCAACCTCTGCACCGACGTAAGTAAGCTTTGAAGTACTTTCAAGGTCTTGTCTAACCCATGATGATCATGTCGGGAAATGGAATCGATGTCATGTGCCTAAAAGTAAACGGTAATCTTTCCGACCTTTCTCGTGACCATATTCACTAACAGCCGAGGAGGAATGGCAATTGAATCGAGTTTCAACTCGGTCATCATGTGTCTTTGGATTAGACAAGATCTTTGCAGTAGCAAACTCACACCGGTGGAGAGGTTACAAGGCTGCAGGTGCTCTTAAAGTCGGCAAGTCCGAATAGCTTTCACCACGTAGTAGCGCACCTGTAATTATACATTGACATTCAGGAGTAGTAGCCCTGGAGTGAAGAAGTTCAAAATTCGGCTCTTGATCAAAATATGATTCTATTAGAACGCCATATCTTGTTACCCAATTAATGTTAAATACCGTTCATGGCTACTAAAATATACCCGTTTCCTAATTTACTGTTGGGACCAGCTACACCCTTGGAAATTCGCTTTAACGGCACATTTCAAATCTGAGTCTTTTTGCTGAAATTTTTCAGTTCCTTGGGATCCCAGACTGATCTTATAGTCATTAAAGGGACATTTATAATTTCTTTTTTGGCTTCACCTTTCGAGCAATACCTGCATTCCAAATTACATGGGCAGCGAGATATATATGACATGACTACGACTCGTGCGATGTTTTATTGAGAAGTCGTAACATTGGAGCCTCTCAATTCATCGTATTAATTATTGAAGCCATTTTAATGGTGCAGGATCTGTCTTCAGCCAAAATCCAGGAGTTGGCCAATCTTTTACTTTATAATTCATTAGTTGTTGTCACTTTGTGTCCTAAGTAGTTTATTTATTTTTTGAAAAAGGAACACTTCTTCGGACTCAGCTCTACATCAGCGTTAGCTATCCGGTGGAAATCCTCTTCCCGTTCTTGAAGCTTTTATCCAACACGATGAAATTGATGAAGTATACCAAACATGTCTTCCGGTGCAATCCATTTAATACCTGATTCATAAGTCTTTCAAGGGTAGCAGAAGTGTTTAATTGGTCTTGCATCACCTTGCATCAGATCTTAATGAAATTTGCCACAATTTTGGTTCCTCCTGGTTTGGAATCATCTTTATAAAAAATGGTTGAGTATGTTAGAAGGAGTTGTTTAGCCTTATTGCCTCTAGTTCCTCGGTCCATGCGTTCGATCTGTCTTTTTCTCCAATATAGTCTGTAAATCAATAATGGTCAGCAAAAATTGGACTCAATAGAAGTACCATCGCATAGGCGCGGCCAATATTTAAAAAAGATAATCTTCAAAAAATTCTTACCAAAGAATGTTCTTTCGAATGATAATAAACATTCCCCATCAAATTTGAGGCAGGAATAAAGGGATGTTTAACTTATTCCAGTGTGAGAGCGCTTCAAAATTAGCGTTTTTTATGACATTTTTCATTGTAGCCAGATCAGAGAAAAGCTATTTTTTGGGCATTTTAAATAAAACACCCAATTCGCATTTTCCACACCACCTATGAGGTATGCAAAAGGGCGCGTTACCGAAGTTATTTTTGGGTGCTCGGTTCCCCAGTAGGCCTATATCACCCATTAAAAATTTATTTACATAAAAAAATTTTAAAAACAAAACGATAAAAATTCATATTGTATAAAAAATTAACAAAAACCAATATCACTCCATATCACAGCATAATAATAAAGTATAATACTTAAAATTATAAAAATAAGCGTATGTACATAAGCCAATATTTATGCCCCAAATTCTAATTTATAATTAATAACTTTCTAATCTTTATCGTTCTAACCTTAGAGCCTCTTAATGCGAATCTGCTTAAAAAACCTTATATTAGTATTAAATATTTAGCTCATTGCAACCACTAAAAAATTGTATTATTAAAATTGGGAGAAATAAATCTTTGTTTAAAAATTTTGCCACAAAATAAATTCTAATTCTAATAAATAGAGCAATAACTACCTTTGGGTTACAGTCTTCATAACACAAGGAGGGACTAATATCTTTTAATTTAGTAAAAAGAATTTCTCCTACTCCTATTTACATATATACAATTTCTGTCAAATTCCTCAACAAATTTTATTTCTAAATTATTAATAAATGCAACAAATTGTTCAGGCGGCTTCCCTAAGTTGCATTTATCGATCTGGTTTTGGTGTATGAAGATGAATTCATCCGAAGGAATTTCATCTCCTAAATAAGGTAATGGCAGAAATAAAAGTAGCAGAAAAAATAATTAAAAGCATTTTCCTTTAAAATGTTAATTTCTAAAGTATGCATATATATGTACATTCATCAAATATTTAAGGGGCTATACCAGTGTTACCCATAGAAAATTAGGCGAATTTGGTGATTTTTTTAAGAAAGTACTCATTCGAATATTTCGAAGTTCTTTGGACATAATAAGGTGTATTTTTAGCTATATTTTAATTTTTTTTTACAAAAATATTGAAAAATAACGAAGTTATACTATGTTCGGACCGACATTGAAAACATTTTGAAAACACATTTATATGTTGTGGAATCTAAGTCGTTCGGACCGACAATGTGTGTTTTCGGTGAGTTTTTACTGACAACTATTAAAAGCGGTATTCTCTTACTCTTGCAAGATTGCACGATGACACAAAATGCAAAATCCTTTACCGAAATATGCAAAGCCAAGAGAGCACCCATTGCAGAATCTAGTGATATATGATGGCAGGCAATAAACATGGGTTTTGGTCTGACATATTTTACAGCCATTGCAATTAATTTTCTGCGTGTGTTTGTTGTTATGCCGTTGCACCAAAGGGAAAACTCTGCAATTTCTGCACGGTGCAAGGTTTTGCAAGAGCAAGAGAATCCCCCTCAAATGAGAATATCAAGCGACAGCTGTATTTGTATGTGGAATGTAAACAAATATCAAGTGTCAATTTAGGGCCGGCAAAACATGTCTTCCAAAAACATCKATTAAACTAGAGCAGGCACCGATTATAATGAGTGGAATGTAAGTTTTCAAGTAGTTTTCAGCGAAAACTGTGTTTTCGTTTGACAGATTTTACATAGACGAAAACACAAGTTTTCGTGCGAAAACCAGTTTTTGCCACGAAAACATGTTTTCGTTGTCGGTCCAAACATAGTATAAAAGAACAAAGGGCTTACAAAAATTTTGTTACGAAAGTGTTTAATTACAAATATAATTCATTAAGTAAATATTATATTAACTTATAAGAGCGTAGTTATACAAAATATGACTACGTGTTACATATAAATTATCAATACCATAAATAGTATTAATTACTTAAGGTAATTCATTTTGTTAAACCTTAAAAATTAGTCATAGATAATATGATAGTTTTTAAAAGATAACTTTTTTGTATGAATATAAACTTATAAATAGTTTACTAAAAATTTAAATGATGCCTCTAAAGGTTGGTTCACTTCATGCATTCATTTAATACTTTTCATGCGTTTTAATTTTTTTTTTGCACCATTTTAAAATTTATTTAAAAAAAACTAACCAGGATTTCCTTGTTTTATTCGAACCATTTTGCTTGCATATTCTTTCGTTAAATTTATGAAAATTTTCATAGGCGAGGAAAATGGATGGATCTTTTGGGGGTAACAGACACTCCAAAAAGGAGCTATTAGCCTGTCAGCGCCATTTCTCGTTCCAGATGAGGAACAAATTAAGGTTAAGTAAAGGAGCAGTCCCCGATAGTAATTTGTACGCAACCACAATGGATGTAATTACAAAAAATAATTTAGTGTCTGGAATAGGTAGCTTAGTCGAACAGACGTACGAAAACGACGGAGTAATTCGTTAGGGCTTGAGGATTTTGTTGCTCAGGAGGAGGATTTTGATTATTTTAGGGAAACAGAAAAAAGTAAGGCAGAAGTGATTCCTTTTGGGGTTCGATATGAGGGGACCCCAGCCGAATCATATTTCTGCGATGGATCCTTTTGTCATCAAAATTCTCAAGAACAACTTGACAATGCGGTGAATCAAATTTCATTATTAATGAAATCAATTAAAGAAAAGTAACAGGAGATATTAGAGCTAAAAGCACAAAGCGATTATTTAATTAATCAAAAAAATATTCATCCCCAAATTGATGAGATTTGTGCCAAATTACCACCACATCTCGCAATATGTGTCAGAAATAGTGTAAAAAATACTTCTCGCAGCCCATCAGGTCGCAGATATACAGGGTGTCTGATGAAAGCCGCTACAAAAAAAAAAATTAAATAAACTTTTTCTATTTAATGAATCTGGCTAATTTTTTTTTTTTATTTTGCAGATTGAYGTCTACATTTAACAAAAATGGATAACTGGGACACTGAAACAAGAATTTGGATTGTCCGCCGCTATCACGCACTGGAGTCCATTGTTTCGGTTCAAAGAGAGTATATGCCCACGTTTGGCGGCAATCCTCCGAGCAGATAAACCATAATGAGACTTGTAAACAATTTTGCCGAGCATGGGACAGTCAACAGAAGATCTTACCATCGAAACCCTTCAGTTCGAACGGAGGAACAATCGCTGCTGTAGCTGCTGCCATACAAAACAATCCACGTGTTTCGACAAGAAGCTTATGCAGATAACGTAAAGTATAGAGAAGGTGCAAATTGAATTCTGTATGATGTTCGATTTGGCGGCTAACAGAGCCGATAGAATCTGGGTAAAGAATTGAGCACGTGCGTGGCTTATAGCTTTGTAGAAAAATATACAAAATATACAAAGTCACACAGAGAATGTAAAAAAGCATTCTCTGAGTGACATATGCTTGCTTATATTGAATTATATGAACCATTGTCACATATGCGTGATTATTTCGTATCAAATGAACCATTTTTTCCGAAATCTGGTAAAAATTTTAATTTTTTTACAAAATATGGAGAAATTA
>NW_017537472.1:49434-57818 GCF_001853355.1 Bactrocera latifrons | reverse complement strand
ACTCCGCAGCGTTTCTCATATCTTTTCAGACAAGCCTGGGGCATAGGATATATTCGTTGTGTAGATAAAGGGAACTGCGAACTCTTGCCAGTTGACCAGTKTGAGTCATTTTCTAATAGCTCCCTCAAAAGCGCCTGCAACGACGCTTTGGTTCAAAATACCTCTTGGGACACTTTTCAAAGTTCAAAGTCAAAGACCTACCAATTCTACCTCATTTCAAAATATACAAATCGAGGTAAATGTGGACGTAGATGAAAGCAGCTTTCTACATAAAAATGCTTTTATGTGTTTTTGCCGTTATTTGTACTATAAACATTTTAAACAACATATTTGTTTAATGCCCTTGCCAAGATTTGATGGTCTTATCACTGAAGAAAATTTTTTCTTCACTTCAGAAAAGCAATATAGTAATTGCCAAATAGTAAAAGCACCTCTTGAATTTATAGATTTTCTATCAAAAATCGAAGATATTTATACACAACATTTTGATTCTACTTGCCATAGGAATGTAAAACCGTACTATTGTTGTGAAAATTGTAATTCTGATATTATAAAATGTCTATTAATTGGAATTAGAACATATTTCCTAGTAAACGCTTTTAATAAAAAAGTAAAACAAAGTGATTTCAAAAAGTTTATCTGTCGAAGGCCGCATTTCCATAATTACCTTGATCTGAATTTTAGCGATKAGGTTTGTACGCTTATTATCAATATTTTTGTTTTTTTTTTGTTTTTTAAGTGTTTTCGTGTACCAGGTGTAGGACCTTCTTTCCACCACTATTCCTTTGATAGGCTTTTTAATAAGTATTTCGCTGTGGGCGATTTAGAATATTTTGTAAATATTATTTATTACTTAGTAGATTGTTTTGAATATTATTGCTGTTCAGGAACAACACAATTGTACTTGATTTTTTATATTAATTTTTATTTTTGTTAAAATTAACACAAGCCGATCGTTAAGACTTGTATTGTTAATGTATACATACAATGGAATTGTACCTGATTTTTTTATATTTATTTTGGGTTTTGTTTAAATATTTTCCAGTTGATTAATATTCATGAATTGTACCTGACTTTATACATATTATGTATTATATTTGTCTAGCCATATTTTTTATAATAAGTAGATTGATTTAAGACTGTGTATATAAAAAGGGTGAAAATAGGCCTCCTGGGGAACCGAACACCCAAAAAAGATCGGTAGCGCGCATACATTGAAACCTCAGAGGTGGTGAGGAAGAGTAATAAATATCCAATAAACTTTTGTTTCAAAAATATTCTTGAAAGTTTTCATTAATATTTTCCGTTACAAATACTTTTTCACAAAAAAGTTGATCGACTATATTTCTTTTAATTACATCTCTGTGGCTAAAAAAGGCATTTCGATCAGGTGAATCGCGCTGAGTTTCCAGTGTTCAGCAAGTCGCTTTGTGTTTTTCTGCATTCGTGTTCTTTCTTCCGTAGTACATAGTTGCATTTGCGTATATTATTTTGAAAGTAATATTTTGAATATATTTAAACAATTTAATTTCATCTTCTGGTACGTACTTTGCAAATATGTATACAAATATACATAATATAATATTTTAGAAAATGGAGTATGACGAAAAAATCGAATTAATTAAAGATATTGTGAAATGTATGGACGAAGCCATACAAATTGATTCAGACGATAGTGAAGATCTGTTATATAACCTTTGTTTTAATTTTGAAATATAAATAAAATGTATTTCTTGATTGACAGAACTGATTATATATGTGAAAGCGTGGCACAAATACTTAAAAGGAAAAAGAAACGACAATGGGTTAAAGTAAAGTGAAAGAGAATGAGAAAAAAACTCGAACAGAGTTGCGCAACACAAGTTGCTCGTGTGTAGGCAATGGGCAACAGCAAAAGAGAATCGCCCGAGAATCAGCAACAAAAGCTGCTTCGTGTAATAGCCGACTTACAGCTGGGGTCGTTACGTAAAGTTATCGATTAGAGTATGAAATTAATGTATGTTCGTTAGTCTCTATGTAGTATGTCGATAGAGTTTTAAAAATGCCCGCAAATTGAAACAAAATTTAAATTTTTTTGTGGCTATGGATAATATTAAAAGTATTAACGTTACTTATACACAGCTTTCATCTTTGGATGTAGAATTTATTTCCAAAAATATAACTAAAGAATACGCCTTCAGTGTTATTTCCAAAGCAATTGAATGTAGAGACATCACTGCTAGTGACGTACTAAATCTGTGGGTGAAAAAGTTGCAAAAGATTTATAGTTATGAAAATTTTTGTCGATCCGATTGGGGTATTTTAACGCTTTGCTGCCAAAATTATTTCGAAAAAATGGTTTGTTTTGAATCATACTTTGGAAATGTTCTATATTTTAATAATCATATTTTGCTTGCTGTTTATTACAAGGCGCTCGAAATGACTTGTATTGTTGATGATAAAACATATAACCAACTAAGTTGTTGGCTAAAAGAATCTTCGGAGTTTCTCAAATCTATTCATATTTGTGATCAAAAATTTAATGTGACTGGAATGTGCCTATTTTTTGACACTATTTTGGATTTAGCCCAAAAATCCTGCCAATTTTTTGAATTGAAGTAAGTATCTTAAACAAATTTAAATTAATGGTTATTAAAGGTGAATGATCAATTTAGTGCCAAAAAGTCTGATTTAACGTCACAAATAGGATGGATAAATTTTCTGCATAACATATCACATAAGCTATTATGGGATTGCCTTGAAATTCATAGACAAATAAGTGATACGGAACATTGCACTATTTTTCACTGTAAGGACACAAAATATTGAATGAAATCCGTATTTTATATTTTTATTTTAAAGATATTAAAACTTTATGCACGGGTGTTGCAAATGATAAATTTATAGAAATTAAAATCAAGGTAGAAGCTTGGAAATTTGTTGCGAAATTTACTTTGAAATATGGTGCTTATGCAAAAATTTATAATGAGCAACTTGAAGAAAAACTACCTATTCGTATTTTACTCCGACAAGCGGAAAAGAGTTTACTGATGATTTATAAGAAGGTAAGCAGTATAAGTGTTTAATTTTTTAATCAACTGCATTTTAATTTTGCTAAAGAATGTAAACTCTCTATATGACAAATAATTAATCTTTGTTTTAATGCTGTTAACGTTTCCTAACCTCTGGACGATATAATTTAGGAAAATGATAATGCAATGTACTGAAACATTAACAGTTTTCATCCCGGCTTTCCCTTCTCCTTTACCAAACAATAAACACTTTTCCTCAACCACCTTCTCATAATCGAAAACCGTCTCAGCATTCGCCTAAAGCAGAACAGCTTTTCAGGATAATCAATACTAGAACATTTCAGAGAGTCAGGCATAAGCCGTGATAATACATAAAACATTAAACGCTATGATATGAATGACTTGAATCAAATATATTTTCCTAATCATAAGCCTATATCACATTTTGTGATATACTACATTTCGTGAAGCATTAAAATATAAAAATTTAATCTGCTTTAATAACAATCGTACTGATTATTTATCGCTACTTGCAACACACAACATGTACTTATCAAACACTAAGCAAATCTCTTCAATTCTAAGTGTGTATCTTACCTTCATTATTCATGTAATAACTTTTTCAGAAAATAGTGCCTCACTAGAATTATTGTTATTATTATTAAACGAACGCCTATCGTCATTATACCAGTAATTTAAATACATAAACAATTTATAATATAATATAATATCAATTATTATAATATGATATGCTTGAGAGGGATAGTACATTTATAGACATGAGACAACAAGATTAGTGAATGAAAAGCTAGTGATAGTCGAGTTGCTTGCTCTTCAGGGTGGTGATAAAGTTGCTATATGATTCTCCATAGAAGTCTATGTCATTGTGCAGGGAGTTGACGAGAGTAGCGATGCGATTATGAGGACCGTGAACCACATAGTTTTTAGATGACTGTGAGGTTTTGAGTAAACGTTTACGTCTTAAGTACAAGTTGCCTGGGGCGAATTCAAAGCTATTTTTAATGTCTGATGCATCGATAATGCCGTTTACTGTTTTGAAGAAAAATGATAGGTGAGCAATTTGGCGACGAGAGCTAAGGCTATTTATTTTGAAGTATCGGGATATTTCATCAGGTGAGCAGTCATAAGATGGTTGGGCGCATCGATATGCTAGATTTTTACACATTTTTCTTTGGACCTTCTCAACACGATTGATCAGGAGATCGGTATATGGAGACCAGATAACTGATCCATATTCTAGTATAGGTTGAACAAGATGGTAGTAAAGATGGATTAGCGTGTGAGGACTGGAGAAGTCGCTACAGGTCCTGGTGATGAAGCCCAGCGGTTTGTGGGCTTGTTGGGTAATTTTATCGACGTGTTTAGTGAAGATGAACTTTTGGTCCATAATAATTCCTAGATCTTTGATGTTCTCAACTTCGGTGACTTTATTTCCAGCTAGCTCATAGTTTGTCTGAGTATTGGTATGTGAGCGTGAGAAGGATATGACAGCGCACCTTTTTATATTAGATCCAACTTATTGTTGATACACCACGTAGAGAGATGATCCAGATCTTGTTGGAGGGCTTGGGTGTCTGAGCTGTTTGTGATTCTTCTGTAAAGCTTTAGGTCGTCAGCAAAAAGGAGGTATTCCGAGCTGAAATTAACACCAATGTCGTTGATGAATATATTAAACAGAACAGGACCCAGGTGTGATCCCTGTGTTACCCCTGTTTTGACGTCATAGTTAGATGATAGATGGCCATCAACTCTGACTTGAAGTTTTCTACCAACAAGATAAGAGTTGATCCATTTTAGTACGTTACCTCTCACACCAATTCCATGTAGCTTTTGCAATAGGATGTCATGGTTGACTCTGTCGAAGGCTTTGCTAAAGTCAGTGTAGACAGTATGTACCTTACATCCATTATTCAATGCATTCAGGATATAGTTGACGTAGGTGAACAGGTTAGAGGTGGTAGATCTTCCACCAAAAAAACCATGTTGTTTAGGTGTTATAATTTCAGAAAAGTATTGAGGCAATAGTAGTAGAATTAGTTTTTCAAAGATCTTCGCGAGTGCTGACTGGACACATGTGGGTCTATAGTTAGAGACTTCTGATCTAAGACCATCCTTGTGAATGGGAGTGATGAAAGACAGCTTCCATTCTGTGAGAAAAATACCCTGTTGCAATGATGCGTTGTAGATGTGTGTTAGTGGTTCACTAAGCCTTGTAGCGCAGTTTTTAAGAAATATATTAGGAATGCCGTTTGGTCCAGCACCCTTCTTGGTGTTGAGTGATAGCAGTGTCTTGTTGACAACATCCACTGTGACTTCTATGTCATTTAATGTGCGCTGGTTTTCTTGTGTCTTGTTGTATAGAAAGGCATCGGGGGTTGAGTCACCGCAGGATATACACTCTCAAAGAAAGCTGCGAATATATTACTGGCCTCAACTCCAGAGTTGGCTGATCGATTATTCCAAACTAGGTTAGTAGGAATATCACTGTTGTTGCTTCTTTTCTTGTTGCTAACAAATTTCCAAAATTCTTTTGAATCAGAGAGGACCAGTTGCTTAACTTTGTTTACATAGTTTTTGTAACACGACGTACTGAAGTTTTTGCATATTCGTCTGAGATCGCTGAATTTTTGGTAGTTCTGTCTAGTTTCTTTTTTTTTTAAAGTTGAGTGTGCTGCCGTTTTTAGTTTTATTTTGTGAATTAGCTCATTTGAAAACCAGCATGGAAAGTTATTTATCTTGCTTATGTGCACAGGAACATGGCGTGAGATTCCATCTTGTCATGTATCGTAGAAGTATTTTATTTTTTCGTCTAGGGAAACGCAGGCGTGTATTTCCGACCAATTGGTTTTTTTTAGAAAAAGGTATTGATATTCTCGTAGTCTGCTTTTTTGAATGCAAGTGAGGGTGAATCAGCTGGTTTGAGTTCAGGTGAGAGTTCTGTAGTTATTTCTAGGGTTGGATGGTATTTATCCATTGTTATGATGGGTTCGGTGCTGCTAATATTAATATCTATGCTTGAGAAGCAGAGATCTAGGAGATTGTGGTGTTCATTTAGGACATTATTAGGTTGTGTGCAGCCCGCAGATGCTAAACCGGTGTATAGTAAGTTTTCACAGTCATTGCGTGGAGTACTGCTGGGTAAGTAATCACCGACGATTATGATTCTGGCATTTTTATATTTGTTTCTCATATAGGATAGTTGTTGAGAGTGTAATTTGTAAGCTTCGTATGCTGATCGAGGTGGCAGATATATGCACCCGATAATTAGATCCGTATTATTGCACTTGATTTTGATATAAATTTATTCTAGATAGTTATCAGTTAGGATGGCTGGGTGTAGCCAGGCGTCAGCATTACTGGCCGATGACGATGCTTGGAGTTCGGTTATTTTTGTCCTCAGACCTCTCACATTCTGGTACAGTATCACCAGCTTTGTTAGGCATACCCTTCTAAGTGAGCGGGCGAAAATTTTTGTTAACGATCTTAGGAATTCCGTGTACGTACTTAATGGTTTTAGTTGTATCTCTACTCTTAATTATCGAGTTCAACACGTAAATTTTTTAAATGGAGCTGTTGGGCTTGTGTCTGGTCAGATTTGAAGAGCATATGGGATTCGAAGTGTCATTATCTGATTTGTGCTTAAGGATTAGTAATATGTCTGGAGACGGTGTTTCAATAAGTAGGGGCCGATTGCAACCAGCTGTTGGACGACCAAATCGGCGTAATTTGAGGTTTGGTAAACTGCGAGCAATGCTAGGTGGAAATGCAGCGAGAATTTTGGTTTTGTCATCCTCCAGGCGCTCCAGACCATCAACTTTCGTAGATTCTGGGACAGCTATAACGTTGGATTGACGCCTTTTACGTTCAGCCATCTCAGCAAAAATGTCGTCAACCGATGTTGACATATCCAGACCAGACTCAAGTGTTTTCTCCACATTAGTAAGTCTGTTGTTAAGATGAGAGCAATCATTAATTAATGTATTATTTTGCTTAGCAAGGTTACTGACCTCGTCTCTGATATTGGCCACGTTACCTTCGATAGCTGATTTGAATTGATCTAGTTTAGTTTGGAATTGACCTATTAGTGTTACTGTAAGTGATTGAAGTTTTCTCTCAAAGAGTTTCTTTAGTTTCTCTAGTTTATCCATTGTTACCGCCTCGCCTTCGTGGACTTCTGGAATGTCATCTGGAAAAATGACACTAACCTCACTTATACACTGGTCACATTTCCACGTTGGACTATTTTGTTTATTAAAGCGAGCTATATCCTTGAATTCGTCAGTGGTTAAGTTCGTACATTTAAGGTGGACCCAGGTACGGCAGGATGCACACAGTATGCTTGCCTGGTTCTTGTTGTTGTTGTTGTTTTACGGTTATCAGTCCCCGTTATGATGGTGAGCGTTATCAGTGTTGTCGTCGATGTCATCTAACAGGAGGCCCAGGAAACGTGCTGTTTCGACGGGGTCGGACCAAAGGGAAAAGGGTCTTTTCTGGATAGGTAGGAGTTTAACCTGCTACAATATCCAGAACGAAGTTGCGCAAGGGTCACTCGCGTTTCTCGCGGCAACTCGAGCTCTTCGTCTGCTATGGGTGGCGATTTGACTCCAAGTACGCCATTCACGGGGAGGGAGTCGGTGAAGATGTTGATGGCTCCACTGTAAATGGCGGTCAGTGCCTGTCGGAAGTCTGTTGCGTCCGAGGTCTTGTCGGCGTATTGTTCGATGTCGTCGACGTGATCAAGGAATGACCTCTTGATGCTCCTAGGAGGCGGTTCCGCTCCAAGCAGATGACTGCAAGGATAATTTCTACGAAAACGTCCCAGCAGGAACTGCTTGGAGAAGAGTTCATTATGCTCCTTAATTGGGAGCATAAGCGTCTCACTATGTAGGTTTTCGATGGGAGACATCAAGAGGCATCCCATCGTGGTCCGGAGTGCTGTATTCTGGCAGGTCTGTAGTTTCCTCATCTGCGACCATATGGGTGCTGCATAGTTAAGGACCGGCCGGCCGATTGCCTTGTAAGTTGCCAACAASGTTTCTTTGTCTTTTCCCCATGTGCTGCCGGCTAGCAACTTGAGGATTTTGTTGCGGCTCTGTACTTTGGCGATAATCGCTGTCGTATGTGGAGAGAAGGAGCATAGACTGTCGAAGGTGACACCTAAAATTTTAGGGTTATTTACAGTTGGAATTTTGACGCCGTCGACTACAATATTAAGTTCCAGTCTATACTCCTTCGTCCAGTTCATGAATATAGTCACTGTGGATTTGGTAGGGGAAGTTTCACGTTCCGTGCAGTGAGGAAACGAGAAAGGTCGGAGAGGTAGTTGTTTACCTTCGAACACATGCCATCGAT
>NW_017537472.1:8620-48884 GCF_001853355.1 Bactrocera latifrons | reverse complement strand
GTCGTTTGGCATTTTGCGCAGCCGTCGGTTAACACATCGTTTGGCGTTGTCTACCGAAGGGTGCAGTGTAAACTGCCGGCTAAAATAGCTCGCGCACATCTTCGGGTCCGAAGAAGCATGACCATTGAATTGAACTTCAACTCGGTCGTCGTGACTCTTCGGSTTGGACAAAGCTTTGACAGTAGCCCAAAGCGTACTCACACCGGTGGAGAGGTTGCAGGACTTCAGGTGCTCTATTCATTTCTTGATTGAATTGAGATCCCTTATTCGGAGATTCCCGGGATCGGCATGGCGTAAGGTGTCGCGCTCATTAGCTAAAACAGCTGCTTCGGCTGGGAAGTTGGGGCGGATTTCCGCTATTCGTCCAGCTGATATGAAGCGAGCGGTAGCTGCTGCGATCACCTTGCGGAATTGACGTTCGCCAACGCATACGTCCGWAGGAATGGGTAGAGCGTTGAAGGTGCTCTCAGTAAATTCTGTGAAGACGACCCAGTTACCTTTGTTAAAGTTAACGAAGGTGCGGTTGTCCACAGAAACGAAATCGGCAGGTTTCTCGATCGAGATAATTATGGGHAGATGGTCTGATGCGAGAGTTAGCATAGGTCGCCAGGTTATGCTATTTATCAGACCACCACTAGCGATTGTAATATCGGGCGAGCTACTACAGGTGCCCATAACTCTGGTGGGGGCTTCGTTATTCATTGTGCAGAATGTCGAATCGTCAAACTGTTCCGCCAGCTCCATCCCCCTACGGTCATTTGACAGACATTAATGCCAAAGATCGTGGTGCGCGTTAAAGTCCCCTAGCACCAAACGGTTTTCACCACGAAGTAGCGCACCTATATTCGGGTCATATTCTGTAGGGCAACATGTGACTGGGGGGATGTATATATTAAATATTTCGAGCTCGACATCGCCTGACCGGACAGATATGCCCTAACATTCTAGGGTAGTATCCCTGCGGTCGATGTGTTCATTGATTAGACAATACTGCATGGTGTTGTGCAATATGAAGGCTAGGCCACCACCATTATCTCGCTCGTGATCTTTACGTATAACGTTGAAACCGGCACAACTCAGAAGATCTGAGCGGCTGTTTAATTTGGTTTCTTGGACCGCAGCTATCGATACGCGCTCCCGATTCATAAGTGCAACTATCTCCTCGAGCTATGTCAGAGTGGGAGCTACGTTGCCTAGTTGAGCTCCGTGGGACTGTGGAGGTCCCACTCGAGGTGGGTGGCGGCGCAGCGCGCGAACTATGTGCAGATTGCACAGCCGTAGAGGCTAGCGTCGCAGTATTGCGTAGGCAACATGGGGCCACGTAATGCGGGCAGGTCTTAAGATGGCTCCATCCATTGCATGTGTTGCACCTGACCGAGGTGGAGTTTGGATGGAGCCTTTTCGCGCAAACGCAGCAGAAGAATTCCTACGGGCCCGGGTTGGACTCAATGCCAGCACGAGTCAGGAGGATACGGAGCAACCCTGCTGCAAGGCGTTGCTCCAGTGACGACACACACAAATTAACATTCACCGATCCAAACGGGGTTAGATCGCCGAAAGAACAGCCCTTGGTCGGATGAAATCCGAGTCAATTCCGGTACGTAGAACCGGCTGTCGTGGGAATTGTTGCCTGGTTCTCTTTAACGTTGGTGGAACAGACGCTGCACAAGTGTGCGATTCCGATCGGCTTCTTCGGTGGCATGTTGGCTCAATTTTTAGTGGTGTTGTTAAGGTTATTGTGTAAATTATGATTGCGTGGAACGTGGATAGTCATCCCTTAGTGGATAATGGTTGTTTAAACAATTAGTTTAAATAATTAACAATAATTTACACAATACAATTGTTAACACGTGCGAAAGCACAGGGATGCCAAATAATATTGAGTCTGTCATTATATTAACAGTACGTTTTATCTCTCGTTGTATTTCTAGCCACCAAATTGCATCCCTTTACCTTGCGAGCAATGTATTAATTATCAAATTTCACCAAAATTATATACTTCATGAAATAAGTATATGCTCTTTATTTTTTCTTTACGCTTATTTGATATTCCAGTTAGTTTTGCAGCTCGAATTATTTTTTCCAGAAGTAGGCTGAAGAAGTCAAACGAAAGGAAGTCACCTTGTCTGAAACCTCGTTTGGTATCGAACGGCTCGGAGAGGTCCTTCCCGATCATGACGGAGCTTTTGGTGTTGCTCAAAATTAGCGCACATCCCAGTGGAGGGGATTTTTCGCCTTCTCACTTTAGCTCGCTTTTAAACGGATGTTCTTTGGCTACCCAGAGGATTCTTGGTCAAAGACCGTTAGTCGTGAGCTGCTTGAGCCATATATAAAATAATCTTTCATCCTCTTTCCAGGTAACAATATTATCAAATTTCATTGGAGTATTATAAGAAACGACAGCTTATATTCAAGCTTATACACAAAAGCTGTTCAAAATATTCTGTCAAAATGATGTCAAGTCATTTGAAGAAAAAAATAGTCTTACATCTACTCAGAAATTTTTAGCAGGTGCAACAGCCTATCATCTCACCGCACTACAACTTCCAGGCAATAGTGTATATGATAGTTTCCGCCTTGCAGTTTAAACAGGCGTTGAGTTGGTTGCAGCCTTTGTAGGATGCAGTGAGCAAAGCAGACAGCGACTTCTCTTGCTATAGTGTAATCGGGTGTTTGGTGATTTTGAAAATTTTTAACATATATAAAAGATGAATCTCGCGTGTGTACGAACACTTGGCATTAATGAATTTGGTCTAATATTTTTTTGTTGTTGTTTCTGGGCTCAAGGTCAATAAAGAATATAACCATTGGTGTTTTCGATTTAATATAATTTTGGTCATCCGGAATAGACGGTTATGTAAACCTTTTAGCACAATCATACATACACGGTCATATTTCACTTTATATACATACATACATATATTGTATTATTTTAATATCAATTAGTTTTATCCATTTTCTGTAGCCACCACTATCGTTGACCATTGTTCTTATTTCCTCATTTCCGCCACATTTTTTTACACCCAACAAATAAACATAAAAAAATCATTTTGTATTTGTCAGGAATGTATTTATTTATAAAAAACGGACCAATTAGTTAATTTAAACATTTAAAAAAAAATCGCGAAAGACGATTCGGGGCGTCACAATGGGACGATCCCATAATAAATGCAATGTGTAGTTTTTTTCCTCCTAACCTAAAACTAAGCGAGATAGATATAGGGTTATGTATATATAAACGATCAGGATGACGAGTAAAGTTGAAATCTAAGTGACTGTTGTTTTTTCGTCCGTCCGTCCGTGCAAGCTGTAGCTTGAAAAAAAAAGAAATATCTTGATGAAACTTGGTATGCGGGTTCGTTAGTAAAAAACATATGAGTTCGCAGTTAGCATAATCGGATCACTTCCACGGCCACAAGACCTGTCTCTTATACACATCTAGATGTGTATAAGAGACAGACATATGAGTTCGCAGTTAGCATAATCGGATCACTTCCACGGCCACAAGACACCGCTAACCTAAAACCTATGCCATAAAACTGTACTATTTTGATATAAAACTGTAATTTGGCGTAGGGGATCGCAGTAGCTAAGGACACCTAGGGAAAAGATTTTGAAAAAGGTAGTCCACCCTTTAAAAAGTTTAATGTATGTATCTCTTATGCCACTAAAGCTACAATAAGCACAGCACAAATACTATAGGGACTCCTACCCACAGTGAAAGTACGAATGAATCGGAAGATAACCCCGCTAAGTCCACATATAATGGTATAGTGAAAAACTACTAAAAGTGCAATAAGTCGTTCACTATATACACCAGATGCATTCAAATTTACCTCCGAAGAAACATGAAAGGGCTTTATGGGAGTCGGTGTGAAAATTGGATGATGGGCGGGGCACCGCCGATTTTTTGGTGCAATCCCACATTTCGTGACCCGATCGTTTGTTTGCACTAACCGTGCCCGACGCTGCTTAACTTCGTTGATCGGACGAGAACCGATGTATTCAGGTATGCAGATGACTGCAAGGATGATTTCTACGAAAACATCGTAGCAGGAACTGCTTGGAGGGGAGTTTATTATGCTCCTTAACTGAGAGCATAAGCGTCTCACTATGTAGGTGTTCAATGGGAGACATCCCGTCGTGGAGTGCTGTATTCTGGCAGGTCTGGAGTTTCCTCATCTGCGTGTCACTGCATCCAGGCGACCATATGGATGCTGCATAGTTAAGAACCAGCCGGCCGATTGCCTTGTAAGTTGCCAACAACATTTCTTTGTCTTTTCCCCATGTGCTGCCGGCTAGCGACTTGAGGTTTTTGTTGCGGCTCTGTACTTTGGCGATAATCGCGGTCGTATAGGGAGAGAAGGAGCATAGACTGTCGAAGGTGACATCGAAAATCTTAGGGTTATTTACAGTTGGAATTTTGACGCCGTCGACTACAATATTAAGTTCCAGTCTATACTCCTTCGTCCAGTTCGTGAATATAGTCASTGTGGATTTGGTAGGGGAAGTTTCACGTTCCGTGCAGTGAGGAAACGAGAAAGGTCGGAGAGGTAGTTGTTTACCTTCGAACACATGCCATCGATTCCATTGCCCGACGTCAATATCGTACAGTCATCAGCGTACGAGGTTATGGAAACCCCCGCTGGGGGTTGCGGGAGTTTCGAGATGTAGAAGTTAAACAGTAGCGGGGAGAGGACACCACCCTGCGAAACCCCCTGTTTAATTCTTCACAGTTTAGATGTTGCACCTCGAAATAGTACGGATGACTGACGACCGTTCAGATAGTTCATGGTCCATGGTCTTGAGCCCTGGAGGAAGCGTGGTTTTCTCAATGTCCTGTAGTAGCGTTGTGTGGTTGACCGTGTCAAATGCGTTTGACGGGTCCAACGCTTGGAGGATCGTTCTCTCACAGGGTAGTTTCTGGTTGAAGCCATGAACTATCTGAGCGTTTATGACGCTAAGTGCTGTGATGGTACTGTGCACTTTTCGGAATCCATGCTAGTGGCTGGCAAGGCTCAGGTGATGAGTGAAGGTCGGGATTAACAAGGCCTCAAGTGTCTTCACTACTGGGGAGAGGAGAGTTATCGGTCGATAAGATTGCACAGTCGCAATATTGCGTAGGCAACATGGGGCCACGTAACGCGTGGTCCTCTCCCTATGAGTCTTAAGGCCTGAGCAGGTCTTAAGATGGCTCCATCCATTACATGTGTTGCACCTGACTGAGGTGGAGTTTGGATGAAGCCGTTTTGCGCATACACAGCAGAAAAATTCCTCCGGGCCCGAGTTGGACTCAATGCCAGCACGCGTCAGGAGGATACGGAGCAACCCGTTGCTAAAATTGCTACAATACTTGTATTATGGTATTCTTAGGAGTGTTTTAGCTCGTTGGCCGGTATGTCCGCTAGTATGCTAGTGCAAGTCTTTTGAATGGCCTCTACGTCTGCATAACGCTTTCCTTTCATGTGCAAATGCATTTTTCCGAAAAGGAAGAAGTCGCACGGTGTCATATCAGGTGAATACGGGGAGTGGTTAAAATGTGATTTTTGGTCAAATAATCGTCCTTCGAATGTTCTGAGCAATTTTTGGTCATCAATCAATTTGTGCGGAACAAACTCTTCACACAGCTTTTGTAAGCCCAATCAATCAATTGCAACATTTCCGTAATAGTTTTACCATTTTCGCACCGATAACACAAACATACTAACACTTAAAATGCAATAACTTCACTTCCAATCGATGAAATTCTCACTGGTCTTATGCTGCCTTGTTCTAAGGGAACACATACATTTGTTAGCAAATCTTTTAACAGTATGTTACGGGTAAGACATTTTTTGTTAGCGCAAAGCTTACTTATGTGTTATGGATAACAAAAAGTATTTGTTACATGAATATCTGTTAGTGTTATTATTTTGCTTATCTAAAACTTAAAACTAATTTATACAACTTAAAACTAATATTTACAACTTAAAACTAATATGTACGAACTTAAAGCTAATATATATAAGTAATAATAGGGAAACTTATATTAATTTAGCCTTAAGTTTATGTTTTTTTTCTGTTTAAAACGGTTGTGGCTAAAGGCCACAAATCTCCGGAGCTCCCCACATATAGTCTTTTTATCCTTGTCAGGAAATATATCCAGACGATGGTGACGGAACTAATTTATAAAGTGAAATGTTAGTACTTTATGTTAGTAATATTTTAAAGTTTAGTAGTTTATAGCAACAAATATTAGTTTGATATAGATTTTTGATTTGTATTATAAATACTGACAAATAGTATATTACAGGAGGAAAATATATTTGAGAAGTGTCTTTTTAAAAGAGAATGTCTACTTAATTAATTTTTCTAAAATGAGAAAACATTATAACGGAAACTGATACTGATTTGCCTAATAATAGTATTTCTGTTTAGGACTCACAATTTAACCAGCACTAAGGACAATACTATATAAATAGTTTAAAAAAATTACTATGCAAATATCCTATTTTGAAAACACTCCTCATTTGCTTGAAGCAAGCTTGAAAAAGTTTAATTTTAATTTAGTTTTAAAAACCCTGCTTCGGAGCAGAAATGCGTATATGTACATATATTCCAACTATGTTCACTTTTATTCATTATGAAACACTAATGTTGTTTTTATTTTATGCAATTTTAGATATTCTGCATATGATATCTTGGACGAACAAATGAACATTTTCAGTTATAGAGGAGGTTCTACAGTTCAAAAATATATATAGTTATACTCGGGGGAATATTCGAGATACTTCCGTTTAAAGCTGAAAATTACCCCTATTCGAATAACTAATTTTTCGATTTAAATCCTGGGACGGTATTCTGAAGTCGACACAATTATAATTGTAACCGCACAATTCGTTTCAATTTAGATGTTATATTTTTTACATTTACACATGTATGTACATATGTATATACATACAGTGGGGAGCATTAGTGAGTACATAGATGATTTTTTTGTACTTAATAATGCATAACAAGAGTAATAATGAAGATAACAACAACAATTTTGTTTTTATTTGTTTGGTGCTTAGTAGACTTCAATTTTATTTATATTACAACAACAGAAAATATCAAAGTCCAATAACAAATTAATAAAAACCAAAACAACCTGCATGTACTCAATTTTGCACCCGTTATCATTTCAGCAATGCATTAAATATTTACCGTTTTTTTCCAAATAGAGTGTTTAATGTATAGTAAATTCTAATCTAAGATAATGTTTTGCCTATTGTGGACGTATTTTGAGATAACCAAAGAATAAATAATAAATAAATTTTAAAAAATACTTAAATAAATAAAATATAAAAAGAATGAAAAAAATATCGCGTGAAGTTGAGGACAAAATTGTTTCGATGACTGAAAGTGGACCTTCTTCTCGGCAAATTGCTGTGGATTTGAAAGTAAGCCAGTCGGTAGTGATAACAGCCCAGAAAAGACGAAATTGTCAATCAAATGTGAAGGTCAGAGGGCGTAAAAGGCTTTTGACAGATGCGGACGCACGCCTAATGATGGCACGAATGAAAAAAGACAAGTGTTTGACACCAGGAAATGCAGCCTTTTAAATAGGTAAATCTGTCAGTCGATGGACTGCAAGAAGATCCCTCCACAAAATTGGGTATATCTCGGCGGTTAAAAAACAAAAACCTGCTCTATCTGCCAAAAATGTTAAGGCGCGACTAAAGTTTGCAAGAGATCATGTGAATTGGACTGAAGACGACTGGAAACGTGTTATTTGGTCAGACGAATCAAAATTCAACCGGTTCCAGTCTGATGGTAAGCAGTATTGCTGGCGCCGCCCCAATGAAACCATCAAAAGACATCACGTGAAAGAGACTGTGAAACATGGTGGAGGTAACATCATGGTGTGGGGTTGCTTCACCTGGTGGGATGTTGGACCGCTCCAGAAAATTGAATTATGAGGAAGGAGTTTTATTTGAACCTCTTGCATAGCCATCTTCCCGATTTTGTTGACAGGAGCGCTTATCCTGAAGAAGAGGTCATATTTCAACAAGATGGTGACCCTAAGCATACCGCCAAAATCGTGAAGAAGTGGCTCAGTGAGCAAAAATTTCAGGTGATGGAGTGGCCGGCACAGAGTCCTGATCTCAATCCAATTGAATATTTATGGTCAAATGTGAAACGACGATTAAGATTTGGGAGCGTGTTGCCAAGGAATGGCTGGATATACCGGAAGAAATAATTCAGAACTTCATATTTTAAAATGGTGCAAAACTGAGTACATGCAGGTTGTTTTGGTTTTTATTAATTTGTTATTTTGACTTTGATATTTTCTGTTGTTGTAATATAAATAAAATTGAAGTCTACTAAGCACCAAACAAACAAAAACAAAATTGTTGTTGTTATCTTCATTATTACTCTTGTTAAGCATTATTAAGTACAAAAATAGCATCTATGTACTCACTAATGCTCCCCTCTGTATATGTAGATACTTATAACTCACAAATTACTTATTTCACAAAAATGCACAACCTATAACCACCATTTTAATTAAATATTTGTTTGTTATACGCAATATATTTTAATTTTCCAAATGCTCCAAATGATTTCTGTAATATTGAAATTTTTAATTATACACACAACATTCAATTCACAATGCTTACCTTTTTCTCCTTTTTAAACTGTTTCGTTTTCTCTAAATAAAAGAAATTAATAATATATACATATATATATTTTTCAATTTTTGTTTTTAAATTTTTAGTGGATTTTTTAAATTTTAAATGATACTCGTTTTACAGGAACTTGGAGAGGATGACAAATATGTGGATCAGTATTTGCGAATTACTGCATTTTATATGGAAATATTATATAGAATTACAACAGTTTATAAGCCCTCGGAATTTCCTGAAGTTAAAATGTTTTTTGAAGTTCTACTCCTTTCCAAGTCGTAAGTATTTATATGTGTATAATATGTATATACATCACATGTATATATTAAGTGACATTAATCGATATTACATTTTGTATAGCTTATATTTATTTCAAAAATTGAAATCAACTCAATCAAAAGCACTTTTAGTACCTTACCATCGGACAAAGAAGTTTGATTTTTTATACATATTAATGTGCGAGTTGTGATACTAATGAATGAATCTATTTGCAAAGCAAATTCAGCCAAATTGTGTTTAATTTGGCTCTAGTTCTCTTAGCGCAAGAAATTGATATATGCTCGGAGTTGCATGTTTACCAAATCAAAGTTTATTCGACTAATGTTAAAATTTATTTCCGTTATGAAAAAGTATGGATTTTTCTCATTCCAAAGTATTACTGTTATTAAGTACAAAGCGACATATTTTTAATAATTGCAGTATATCTGACAAATCAATTATACAAAATTAGGAGATTAAAAACAACCTTTCATTGCACTTTATTCTGCAAATTCCTATTCCTATACAATAACAATGACTTACTATGAGAGCCAACAATCATCAATTTAACCATTTTGTGTTTTAAAGTATTTAAAAGATTAACTATGTTAATAAGTTTAATAAGCGTATACAAATATTTTTGTCAATTAATTCAATAATAGTTTTAACGAATATTACATATGACAATACAATTTATTCGCAACTCTACCAAGTAGACATACATGTTTTTTCGCTCGGGATATTTTATTATTAATTAAAATAATTTTTGTAAATTAACTAACTCTGACTGACTAAATTAATAGAGTAAAATATCGTGTTGCGAATACATACATTTTTTAGTTACTAATACTACTGTTAATGTGTCAATTTGATTATCAACATGACACCTAAAAAGCTAATTGTAAACAACACATGTGGTAGCTGTTCTGAAAACGTGAGTTCTCTGTGCCAGAAGTAGTTTCATTCCAGATGTTTGAACCTCAGTAATGCTGAATTTGAAGCAATAGTAATAAATATCAAGGTAAATCGTATCGTATGGAGGTGTCTGGAATGCAATGATTTGGAGGTTAGTGTAAGACATTCTGATGACTCGGGATGAAAGTGAGAATGACAATGTTGATAGACTTGAAAAAGTTCTAACTAAACAATTTGAAGAATTTGCCAAAAAATTGTATGGCAATCTTGAAAACTTTAAATGTTTTATTAGTGAAAGTATCACCGGGTTAAAAAAAAAAGTTAAAATAAAAAATGCACGAGTCTGAGTGACCGTATAACAACTATTGAAAAGAATTTATGCTCCTACAAAATCTCATCATCATCACCATCTTCTCCTGAGGACATAAAAGAAATTAATGATGAGCCAAACGTCATCGCTCTTGGAATGTCAGAGTCAACCAAAGCTACTGGTATCGACCGATTGGAAGATGACAAATTATCACTCTCAGCTGTATTAACTGTTAACTGGATTCATAATCCTAAGACTTGGACGTCAGACACCTAACCGTACACGCCCTCTGCTTATAGAGACCCAGTCAGTTGCTGATGCCAGAGAAATCTTTAAACTAAACCAGAGTGAGAGCTCTCAGGTTAGATTCAAACCAGACCTAACCCCTGCACAACAGACTCACCTTAAGGATTTACGCTCTGAATTAAACACTCTCAACAAGAATGGTGGCACAAGTAAAACCATCAAGTATATCCATGGCATACTGCAGATAGTTAACAAAAATTTTCGCCCGCTCAGTGAAAAGGAAGAAATCCGAAGCTCTTCAAGTGTACTATCAAAACACGCGGGGGCTCCGAACAAAACTAAATAAATTTTTCACAGCGTCTGCCGTCAGTTATATCGACCCCATTTGTATTACTGAATCATGGTTACACCCATCGATTCACGACGGCGAACTAATCGACAGCACTGACACAATTTTTAGGCACGATAGGGATCCAGTTTTGGCCGGTCTACGACGAGGTGGTGCAGTATTCATCGTAGTCAAACGCCACCTTCAAGCTGAACTAATTCAAATTGATCAACAAAACCTTGAGCTTGTCTTCGTCAACGTAAAAGGCACTTCCCATGATATCATTGTTGGCTATGTCTACATGCCACCTCTCTCAAACTTTGATTCCCAAACTAATCTACTCACTCTGCTCTCTTTCATAAATGATAAATTTAAAAATGCTAAACTATTACTTGTAGGCGACTTCAATTTGCCTAGTAGTGTCCCCCGAGCGGACTGTCAAAGGATTCTCCAAGATGGTTTAGCTTTTAGCTTAGTATCCAGCTCTCAAGAAATGTAAAAACTTCATATAAAAAAACGCTTAAGAAATGGTCAAGTTTCCTGCGACAAATTTACTTGTGCTAGTATGCAGCCCTAAAGAAATCTAGTACTAATTTTTAATAAATTTTTTCAGTAAAACAGGTTTTTCGAAGAGTCGTGAAATAAACAATTATTTCTTGAAGGAAATTCAAAGTAAATTGTTAAAATCATCCTGAATTTGGTAAAATATTTATTATGAAGTATATTTCTTTCGAAATGTTGTATAAAGCTTACCAATCATCAACAACATTCATTTAATCGCAATGAAAAAAATTATGTTACGACACACATACATACATATATATTACGAACAAAGTTTATTTTCTTTCGTTTATTTTCTCTTGCTCTTCTATTGTATATCATTCACCATGCGTAACTAGCTGTCAGAGTTACTTGAAGAAGTAATGTATTTTTTTCTTGCGCAATTACTTGAGAGCTGGATACCAACCTTTACTTGATTGCACTCAAGTAAACAACACAAGCAACTGTGATAACACTTCTTGATCTCTGTTACAGTACTATTGAAATTAGTGTTGATAAAATCCTACCATTTGTTGAAGAGGACAAATATCATCCGGCTCTCTCTATCAGTCTTAATTTTCGACCTAATCTTACATCACCGATTTCAACAACATACTCCTTTAAGAAAGCCGATTATCATAATCTCAACGTCGTCAATGAAATTGCTTGGTTTTATAACAAGCTAGGGGTAGGCTTTACCCTATATGTGACTGTACATAAGAATTATGTCAGTAATTACGCTAATTGATTCTCTTTTGAGCTTATCAACAGAATTAAGGTCAAAAATGCGGCTCACTCACAGTACAAGAACTCTAATAATCAACGATATTACGCTGGCTTCAGCATGTTAAAGCGTGATTGCAAAACTTTAAGTATTGAATGCTACAGAAAATATGTTGACAAAACAGAGAACATGGTTCAGTCGGACACAAGTGTGAACATTCCATCCGAGATGTCATGGCTCGATCAATCTGCTACCACTGCTGAATCAATTAGTAACCTGTTTGCCTCATACTTCAAAACAACATTCACTGATGATAACAATAATGATCGAATTCGCAGATAACCTTAAGCTCTACAGAACCATCAAAAATGAGCTAGATGTCCAGCTGCTTCAAGATGACATTGACAAACTGTCGGTCTGGTGTACTAATAACAAACTTGACCTTAACGCCGCAAATAAATGCGCGGTAGTCTCGTACTCGCGCTCTCACAGCAATATTGCCACCAGTTATAAACTAAACGGTCACAACCTGCAAGAAGTTCCCGACATCAAAGACCTGGGCATCATCATAGACTCGAAGCATATAGACAAGATCACACTCGAAGCTTTCAAGGATCTTGGATTAATCACGAGAACAGGCAAAGACTTTCGCAATCCCTACACATTGATATGTCTATATCGCCAACTGGTCCTACCCATACTTGAGTACGGCACTGTCGTCTGGTCTCCTCACACGGATGTCTCGTTCAACAGATTGGAGGAGGTCCAAAATAAATTCTGTAAGTCTCTATCTTTTCATACAACCTTGAGGTCGCAGGTACTCTCTACTGATAATATTCGTTCACGGTATAAAATCAATAGCTAGGCTGTCAAGTCGCTGACCTAGTATTTTACTTTAAGGTTGCTAACAACCTAATAGATGCCCCAGAGATTCTTGTTAGTTTTGAGTTTGCTCCTACGGCATTCTTGCTGAGACAATCACGGAAACCTAACAAAAAAGACACAGAAAAACTACGTCTTCCTGGACCACACAACAGGATTGCTAACCATGTAAATTCACTTCACCAGAACATCGATTTCTATGGAAGCTCCCTCAGTTCATTCATCAATAATATAAAGGTCAAACTCCTTCCATACCATTAATTTGATCATTGTAATACAATTGCCCTTATTATTATATTTTTTCTGTTTTTTCTTTTACTTATAAAATTAACGGTTGTATATTGCCGATTGGCGTTAATTTGTTAAATAAATAAATAAAAAAAAAAATTATTTTAGGCCGCCTAGTTTTCTGCGAGGGAGCAGCATTTTTACTTGCATCGAGAAGCATGTCTACCCTGGTTTATCCAATATACTATTATTGTTATATAAAAATTATGAATTTCAAAAGGTAAACATCTTTCTAACTATTAAATGCTTAATTTTTAGTATAAGATATTGTTGCACATCTGGTATCGTATAATTTTTGTTTATCTCAACCTTATTGACGATTTTGATGTATTGAAATCTACAAAACATTTAAAGGTCGGAAAAGTTCGGTTTACCACCATTGTTAATACATAAAAAAGTGTTGCTGACATATTTCTGAATTTTGCGTAATAAAGCTCTTGGCCGGAAAAAGTCCGGGTCAATTCCGCTAACGTGGAACTGGCTCCCTTGGAAATCGTTTGACTAGAATCGTTTATCTAGAATTGACCCCGACAGACCAAATATGTGTCCAACATAAAACGTGTTTCCGCATGTCTCTAACCACCTCTTTGTATGCCCAGAAAACTCCCCTTTATCTAGCCCCACTGGTACGACCTCATCATAACAATACGTTTCGTGGGCCTACCGTTAAATGATTTTGGGGATTAGATGACCGTTACAACAAGTTTACGGTCAAGAATACAGCAAATTTTTTGGTCAAAAGTAGTTGATAGAGTGTATAGAGCTAAAATAATAACACCCTTGAATCGGCTTTGACTAGATATACAATTTTAAATGAATCTTGAATTAGGCAGCATGATACATTTCTCTTAAGATATTTGGTAGGCACCAGGTCTTTTTCGATAAGCATGTTGAAATATATATATATATATTTTTTTTTAATTTAGTAATTTATTTTATAAACATAAATTTCTGGGAATGTACTTGTATTTATACTTCACTAAATTATACTTTACAA
Organism: Bactrocera latifrons; assembly: GCF_001853355.1. Classification (NCBI taxonomy): domain Eukaryota; kingdom Metazoa; phylum Arthropoda; class Insecta; order Diptera; family Tephritidae; genus Bactrocera; species Bactrocera latifrons. The sequence goes on along the minus strand of NW_017537472.1, from coordinate 34,748 downwards.
CTAAATCTAATATGACATTTCTATTTCAATGTTTCAAATAAAGCGATCAGCAATTGTCTAATTATGAAATTAAATTTTTGGGTGGGATAGTCACACCGAGATGATGAATCCGAATTTCCACCTATAAAAGCATTCCCAAATATCGATATTAAAAAATATTAAATAGCATGTTTCAGAGAAGAATTTAATTACAATGAGAGTAAATAAATTACATATATAAAAGTACGCTCTCGAACAGAAAGTAAAAAAATCTACCTCTTCAAATAACAAAACAACTTGGTTAGATTATATTTTTAAGTGAAATTTTTATATATTATTCTATTTATTGAATTGGTGGCTTTTACTTGTAAATCATGGTCTATTTTGTATATTTCGATGTAGTTGATAGCAAATCATATTGGAGGAAGCGACTATTGCTACGAGTTCATTGTAACTTATATTCATTGTTGTATCACCAATAAAGAAGATGATTACTTTGAAAGAAGTGCCGAACTGATTTTCGAAATTTTTAAACGGTTATTTCAAAGTGAGTAAATTTATTAAGATAAATTTTTTAAAATTATTTGTTATTCGAAGTAAACTAATTTTATTGTATTAATGATTAATTGGGTTATTATTGGTTTTTATAAATAAATTTAATAATAAGAGTTCTGAATATACATTTTTGAAATTATATGTAATATTTCGTAATTTCCCTTTGGCATAATTTACGATTAAAATCGTATGAATAACTGTGTAATTAACAATTTTTTAGATGCGAAATCAGATGAACACGAATAAAATGCGTGTTCGCCGATTATGAAATTAAATATGAGTTACTATAGCTTCTGAAATCAAAACCAAAATAACTTGAGCAACTTCCGACAAAATGAATGACTATTTGGAGAACATTTTATGATTCGTATTTCTTAAATCTAATTGAAAATTCTTAGTTCTCTGGATGTCTACGTTATACGTTAGCAACGCAAATTTCTTACTCCCTGATAATATGTGAAACAAGTGTTTAATATATCATCAAATCTAATTTTAAAGGACCTGACATATTCGTGAATGCAGTACGTTTTGATGAAATAATAGATGTGTATGCTACTTTGGCTCTTTTGGATTCTTCCGGGACTTTGTTAAGCAACATGCAGCAATATGTTATTAAAGGAAACTCAGCTTTATCCTTTGCATGTACAGATGTGTTGATATTAGTATCAAGGTAAATATAATTGTATATTGTTTTTATTTATTATTAACTTATAATATTACAGCTGTAAGGACAGTCGAGCTTATGAGCTCAAAGATGGTCTTCAGTTCTGGGTGGAAACAAACAATCGTTTCGCTCAATTTTCCTCAAATTACCGGCGCCTGAATGTTGAACGACTTATGGAGAATTATATAATATTAAGCTCTGGATTAAATTTGGAAGAAAATATTGAACATCAATTTCATCAATCGATTAACTTACAAAATAATTACAGCATACTTCGTTGCATAAACAATGTCAGCAATACATTGGATATGAAAATATTGAGCTCGAAAGCTATCAGCAAATTTAGCAGATTGATGGAAATTTTTGATCGCAATGCGATGAGTTTAAAGGACTATTATAAACTTGTAATTATCATACTTTTTCATTAATATCGTAGATTATTCGAACATGTAGCATAGTTAGCTTAGCGGACTCACTGTTTGCTGTTTTTCTTCTGTTTATTAATTTTCGTTTAAGTATTATTCTACTTTTATCTATTAGTAGTACTATATATGTATGTAAAATCCCTTTTGTCTGCTCACATCGGAGTTGACCGAGTTGTATCTTCATAGGCGTCCACCGTTCTAGCATTGCGCCAGCTCTTGTGTGACCACAAGATCCTTTTGGCCTAAAGTAGATGGGGAATCAACTGAACTACTTGCCTTGAGCAAAGTTTATCCAGCCCTTACAAGACTGAAGCTGAAACATCTCAGCTGTTTTACTTTCGGCAAACCAGAATATATAGTTGGAACTGGCGTATCTCAACAATTGCATTAAATTATCTTACAATTCTTTCAAAACTTAATGACCATAAGCAAATGAAAACTATGTGAAATAGATATTTTCGCTATACAATTAATTGTTATGCTCCTGCAACATGTTGTTACAAAGTATAATAGTCTCTAATTGGATCAAATCCGCTCAGAGCAGATCCCCTAAGCACCCCTACTTCTCGTCAACTCCGCATATAACGGTACTGTTAAAAACTACTAAAAGTGCGATAAATCATTAACTGAATACGACAGAAACATACAATTTTATACCCGGGATTGTATGAGAAGAGCCGGGGTAATAACTGGACGATGGGCATAGCAGCGCTCACTTTTAGGTGAAATCACATATCTCGGTACCTGCTCGGTCAATTGTTCTCACATTCCTATTTATTAAAGCCTACAGGTATTATACATTGGGTAGTCGAAAAAGTTATCAAATACAATAATAATGTGCGAAAAAGATCGTGCTCGAAGGGTGGCTAGGCTCAACAATGATCGCAAAGTAAGATCAACCAAAATGATACATATTTGGTTCATTAAAGTTCATTTTAAATATAAAAAAATAAGTTGAAGTTTGATTAAAATACGAAGACTTTTTCTACTACCCAATATTTCCGAGTTTTTTCCCACGCAGGAATCTAGTAGTTTTATGACGAACGTTCAAGTTAGCACTCGAATTAAGTCTGACTTCTGGATTATAGTTGTCGGTATTCGTGCGGATGACTACCAGAGCAGTATATTTGAAAACGCTGATAACAATCCTGTGTTTACATTTAAAAAAATCACTATATAAAGTATTTAATATGTTCAAATAATGCAATAATCCAAAAAGAGGCTTTCGAAATAAAATAAAAAAAAATTAATTTCACGTTCGTCGTGAAATCTCTAATCTGAAAAATTATTTTCTTATATATAAGACTGTAGCGTATATGCACAATTATTTCAATTGTTATTATGAGTTTAATCATATCAATATAAATGTAAATTCTTAAAATATATTTGACTACAAAGAAGTTAGAAAGTATCAACCATTTTCTTAAATCAATTAGAGGCACTTGTAAGTAAACAAGGTATACATACTTAATAGAGATAGTACTAAATTTTTAAATTCGGAATATACTCTATATGCTCAAGATCGGTTGTCTTATTTTAACACTTCTGTAAAAATGCACAACATGTAGAGGTGTTAGTGCAGTAAAGCCAACGCGTTATAGGCGCATGGAAAACTAAAAATATTTGGACTAGAACAAAATATGTTTCTGATAAAATCAAACGGATTATGAATAAATTCTATAACAATTACTTAATGAAACATAATAACAGATTTCAAGTATATACTTTCTTACTAACAAAATATTCCTTTCATAATTTTCTCCTTTATTGTTTTACGTTTAAATACTACATATAATTTGAACTATCTTCGAAGTAATGACAAACAATACTAATATACTTATGTATATGGGGGTGGGTAGTATTAATAATATTAATGTATGAGAGAATTTTAAATATAATAAAAGGTCAACCGTTTATTTTAGGTTTCGCACATGTACAAGCTTGTGAAATATAAAGCAAAAGTCCCTGATTGCTTACAACAAAAAATTGCGGATCTACTTACAAATTGCGGAGCGAAACCATCTTTCCAAAGACTGATGAGTGCTGGATTATTACTTATGGCGAATAACCATATAAATGAAGAAATAGAATTGAAAATTATTACGTTTATTGAAAAAAACTTTCAGGGTGGAATGTGCTTTCCGATGCTGTCGTTTTGGTTAATTATACAATGCTTCTGTAAGCGGAAAGCTAATTCGATTGTTCGAAATATTGCCGAAGCTATTTACAACCAAGTAGAAATACCTGATATAATTCAAGTTAGCACATTTGAAAAAGTACCTAAACCATCGGTTATTTGTTCAGCTGATTTTGAGTTTAACGCCAACATTGAAAATAATGTAGATAGTGCGATAAGTTTAAGGCCCACACATGTTCTTCGTAAACGTCCACGAAATGACATAACCTTTGACGGAAGTGAAATCGACGACACTATACAAAATTTCAATCAGTTGTTGCAGAAAATTAACATGTTTTCTCAAAAACTAACAGAAAATGATTATGCAAAATTAAATAAATTATGTAAGGATATTAAAGTAATCACTGATCGTCACTATTAATACCCAAAGTATTAATTTATTAAAACATAGAATGTGTAACATCAATAGTTGAAAACTTTATTGGGATTTAAAAATGGCAATTGTTATATTTTTCCGTTCTGGTGCGTTAAGGAATTTATTGTACAGGCGACTTTCCTGTTCCTCCTGGAGTAAAAGGCCTAGAAAGAAGGTTTTTTTTTACTAGAATATTTTATGAAATAATTCTAACTTACCCGCAAAACTAGCAGATACAAAACATACTATGCTGCCAACAACAAATGCCCGCATGGCAACTGAAGTTATCACATATCTTCTATTTGGTGCCATTGCGCTGAGTGTACCAATGAGTATGCCCAGAGCACTCGGATTTGCAAAGCCGCAAATTGCAAATGTTGTTATACTTATGCTGCGAGCCTATAAAATTAAAGTGAAGTCACAGATGATCTTATTTAGAGTGTTTGTTTGTGAGCTGTAACATTACTTCCAATACTCCACTTTTGATGTATTCACCCAAACGCTCATAAGCCACAAATTCATTGATGATTGACTTAGTGGCGACAATTTTTGCTACAATATTACAGTCTTCATAGGCCACACCCATCGTCCACACCAGTGGTATAAAAAGCTTCGAAAATATCCATTCAAAATCGATATCTTCCAACCCAACTAAAAAACATAGCCAGTTAACGACACCATTGAGGAATGCCACAAATGCAACAAAAGCGACGATATTGGCAATTATTCCTGCTACAATAGGAATAGCATTATTGGCCCCGTTCGAAGCAGCATCCAGTATTGAAGAGTCTTCTCTGTATTATTGTGCATGAAATGAAATTGACATATCAGCCTTGGCTAAATGGAATTAATATAAATAATTTGGGCACAATAGACACTAGGTCACGGTGCAATCCTCATTTATTTATCTAAATATAAATTAACATATAAGTAAATATGTAAGGATAAACGAGATAATGCCGACAATAAATAGAAATAAATCGGCTGATAATCTAACAATAATTGATAGTTCGCCAAACTGTAATTTGTATTTTTTCTATTTTTGGACAGATGTCGCTTGAAGTCAGCATCAGAGGTAAGCAGTTTTGTATTGCTAATTAAACTATGTGCTAGTATATTAACAAAAACAAATTTTAATATTTTTAGATGGCAGAAAATAAACAACACACATTTTGATATACATTTTCCCAATATTCTTAATTTTTTCGCACACTTTTTCCGCATTACAATCAATTATTGCTTTTAATTTCACTCTATTATTTTTTGACGTAGTTAATAATAAACTAATTTTTTTTCGTTAAATTTATATTGATTTTCCAAAAGTACCAAAATTTCTATTGATGATTAACCTTATACAGTCAAGTGAAAAATAATAGGCACACATGGCGGTATTTCGTAAAAATGCAAATAAAACAAATATTTTCATTAAGTTTGAAATTGTGTTTTTATTTTTAAATAGCTTTATGTTTTTACGATGAGAATATTAGAGAAAATAACTCAAATTAAATTCAAAGAAGAATGTTCAATTCATTTTTTTTTTACAAAATTCTTTTGACTTTTAGAATTTGATTTTTCAATACTTCATTGCAAATCCTTTATTTTGAATGACAGCCAGACATCGGCGAAGTAACGCTTCCTGTATCAGCAGCCAAAGTGCGTCATTGTTTGTTGCTTTTTTATCCTTCAAAGCTACTTTCACTTGTTGCCACAAGTTCTCGATGGGATTTAAGTCCGGTGATTGAGCAGGCCAGCTTAACACGTTTATATTGTTATCCGAGAACCATTTGTTTGCTAGCTTCGATGTGTGTTTTGGGTCGTTGTCTTGCTGGAACCCATCGAAGGGGCATGTTTTCCTCAGCATAAGGCATCATAACCTCATTTAATATATTGCAATGAGTCACCGCTGTCGTTGTGTCCTTAATTCGATATATTGGACCAACTCCTTGGTAAGAGAAACATCCCCACACCATAATTGATCCTCCTCCGTGTTTTACAGTTTTAACTGTATATTGCGGGTTAAAAGCTGTGTTCACTGGCCTGCGCACATGTTGAGTACCGCAGTCAGGGTGAAAAAGATTATATTTGGTCTCATCTGACCACAGTATATTGCGCCATTTCTCCACTGGCCACTTGACGTGCTTATTAGCAAAATGTAACCTTTTAATCACATTTGGTTTGACAGAAAAGGTACTTTTCTGGGTCTCTTTGCTTTTAAATTTTTATTAATTAGCCATTTACGAATGGTAGAAGTGTCGACGTCCAAAGAATATATTTTTTTAAGTTCACTAGAGGATGAAAATGGGTCCTTTTTTAAAAATCGCATTATATTCCTTTCAAGAGTTGGAGATATTTTTGATTTTCGTCCACGCGTTTCTTCCTGAGGCTTATATTTTATTGCATTCTCTACCATTCTCTTGGAGTAATTCAACGTTTCGGCTATTTTCCGGTATGAAAAACCCTGATTGTGGAGGTGTTTTATTTGCTTACTCTCTGCCCATTTTAAATTACTAAATTAAATTATATGTTAACCTTCTCAATTTATGATTATATAAAATCTCATATACAATACCTTTATTGCTTAAAAGTTTTAAGAATCCCAATTTCAAAACTAACACCAATTTTAAATTCCCGTCCCTATTATTTCGCACACTCAAAAACGATCTCACTTCACAAAATGATCAACAGCTGCGAAACGACGCCAAATATTTTTTCTTTGATAACGGTTCTTTACTTCACTGACATCCCAGCAAACAATTGCATGTTACATTAAAATGAATCAGATTTTATTTTTTTTTTACCTATTTTCAAGCAAGTGTCCCTATTATTTTTCACATGACTGTACGTACATTTTTATTTCACTTTTTCTTTAATAAATAAAAAAATTTCACTATCAGCTGTCTAAATGCACAAGTCTGCCGTTTGTCACCATAAAATTTACATGCGCATTAGCGTTGCTTAAGGCGCATTAATTTTGCACGTCTGTCAGGGCTATAAGTCCCTAAATAAAAATGGCAGCGGCAAATTCCTGCCGAAAATTCCTCATTCTCATATATTTTGTATGGGGCATACCGAAATAAACGCGGCGATAACCCTGAGGGTTGAAAGATTATATTTTGACAGCGAATTAAAAAGTAATTTTGCTTTTTCAAAGACGCGATGTTTAATGCTTGCACAAATTAATTATTAATAAACTAATTCCATTCGCGCTTCTCGTCTTTTGTACTAATTTTATAATTTAAAGGAGAGTTTTACTTAAAGTTTAAGAATATCGCGTCGCCATTAACGCGCCGCTCAACGCTTTTATTTAGTTATGCCCGTTACAAATATAATAATTAAACCTGGTTGCAAATTAACATTTGAATTAATTTTTTTTATTTTGTTATCTCAAATACGGGTTTACAAACTAAGAAAAAGCATTATTAATCCCAAATGCTGGATTTAAAAATAAATACAATTTTAATCCCAAAAAAGGAATTTCAGAATATAAATAATTTTAATTACACAAATCGAGTTAAAAATTAAAATTTACCAAACTCATTGACATTTTGCGCGTTTGGGTGCTTTGTGTTCTACTATTTTAAACTTCAGCTCGCACAGAGCCATCATCTTCAATACTCTGGAGCCCTGGTCGGCAAACTTACAAATTCAAATTAAAAAATAAAATTTGCAAAAAATAAGAATCTAATTTTTAATCCAAAATTTGTTTAAATAAAAAGTTCACATCCCTGATCAATTTTACTTTAATGTTAACTTACGATTTTTCTAGTTGAATATTTTTTGACGAAGTTTGACTCTCCTCTGTTTCCGGCATGTAAAGTTTTGAAAAAGCCAATGCTCCTGGAGCTGCCATAACGCTTGAAGTTATTAAGTGAGCTGCCGAAGCACCAAAGGATAAATATGCAGCCAATACCGTTCCGGAGACTGTTGCGAATCCAGAGGACATAATTGAATGCAATTCACTGGATGTAAGCTTGGTAAGATATGGTCTAATAAGCATTGGACTCTCTGACATGCCGAGAAATATATTAGCGGCTGATGTAACACTTTCACAAACAGTTGTACCCAAAATTTGTTGTAACAGCCACCCGAGTTTCATAACTGTCCATTGCATAACACCCCAATAATGTAAAATTGAAATAAAAAAACTGAAGAAAAATATCACTGGCAAGATTGCAAAAGCGAAAATTCCGTCATCGATTACTGCATCTCCAAATACAAAACGACTTCCTTCATCACTAAACGAAAGAAAGGTGGCCACTTTATCGCCTAGACATTCGAAGATTTTACGGCCTACATCCCACCGAAGGCACAGGATACCCAAAATAAATTGGCATGCTATTCCCGATATCACGGTTCGCCAATTGATTGCGTTGCGATTTGAAGAAAATACGTAACCTGCTAAGATGAGTAAACATGGAGCCAACAGCGATCTTAATTTATTTCTGTCCTCTTTGGTTTCAAAATACAAAAAAATTGCCAGTAAAATTATAAGGACTATGAGCATTATACCGGATACAAGTCTAATGTGGAAGAAAATTATGTTAACATGTAGTGTGTATAAATTTTAAAAATATAGCAAAACTTTTCTTCAATAATACTATGAGTAATGCATACTCGTATATATATAGTATTATCATCATGAAGTACTTCAAAATTAATCAGAAAAAATATTAGCATATATCAAACACTTAATGGAATACACAGAATATACTACTTCCGTAAATAATTTCAACTCTTGCCTTCTTGGAGTCGTCTATAGAAGAAAAAAACACAGGGACAGGAGTTGGTTCACTGGTAGAAGAGAATTTTGTATTTACTCTAATATAGTTTTAATGGGTATTTCATGCTATTTTTAAGATTTATTTTAGTTTTGCCCTCAAGTAAAGAAAGTAGTACACGTTTCTTATTTAGAAGGGTATGGTTTTTCAGAAAAGTATTGTGTGCAAATGGATGAATAATAGTAACAGCCTTCGACGACTGTCGACAGGAAGGAAAATTTTAATTATTAATTCGTTAAGGCCTCTACAAGAGCGTTTTGACAATGAAGAGCGAACTGAAATAAAAAGTACTAAGGCTAAGTAAAGATGCTTATTTTGAAATTCTCTATGCTTTACATAAGTAAAAGAGAGGAACAAAATTATTCATAACTGCATCGGGTTGGTTTCAGCCTATTTTTTTTTTTTTTAATTTTTGGTGCACTATGGGGGGGGAAAAAATAAAAGAAATAACCATACAAAAACCTTTTCAAAAGAAATACTAAACAATTAAGGTTTAAAAAGAACTAAATAAATGGCATAATATTTGTATTCATAAATTTTACAACAAATCTATGTTATAATCTAGCATTTCATATATGTTTTTATAACATACTTTTAATTGTCAGTAATATAGACCAAAAAAGCTGTGTTGGGGATTAATATCATCATAAAAAAAGTAAACTAAATTCATTTGCAAAATTTGTGTTCGGATCCTGATCACGGTCCGACGAATACTATTTTAAATATTTACCTTGTTCGACTGAATTTCTTCCATCGCTTTCCAAGTGGATAAATATAATTCCGATGTAAGGTCCTGCCTACCTTCGGTTTTATGATTTGAAAATATAAAAGGCCAAGGTAAATGAACGCCAATAGCAGTACCAATAACCCATAACCACTGCAGAATTGAATGCCACATAATTCATTTGGTTTAAGGGAATCGCACTCATTATTCTCTGCAAAATGAAATGCTTACATTAAATATTATTATTAAAGTTAAGGTTTCATACTCTCGCATTGTAAAACTTTATATTAAACCGTGAATGACATACACTACTTTTCGCAATCTTAGTTGCTAATATTATGGGTCATAGACTCACATAGTTCTATTACTAGTCTATTTTTATCCAAAGTGCCATATTTCACTTAGAAAAGAATATAAATTATTTTGAGGTTTGCACCGCGACTTCAGCTCTATTGTGCCCTCTCCTCATTTACAAAGGCCCAGCACTCTGATGAATTCCATGAACTTGATTGGCCTAATGGAGGTGTTGTGATCCCTGTTCACATAAAGGGATCCAAGAGTCTTGAGCCTGAATATACAGATTGCTACGCAATCTACAATCATTTGCTCAAGTGAAAGAGTCATTGGGACTAAAAATTGTGATACAAGGGAATTAGGCGTTGTTCTAAGTAGATTTCGCCCATTTCCACAAAATAACATAAAAATTTCAAGACGTACCTAAGATATGGGATTCCACCTAAGGGTGGGCGGTGCTACGATCATTTACCATGTACCATCCTGCATGCAAAATTTTAAAAACTTATTTACTTAATGTAGTTTTCAACTGAACCGTTATATGAACAGTGGGTGCGGTTATAATCCGTTTTCCCCATTTTCAGTCAAGCGACGCAGGGGAAAAGCCACATTTGGTGCGGCACCGACATTTGGCGTAATGGATAATGGAAAGATTTTTTCACCACGAGACATAAAAGCTTAACCGTCCCTCTGTCCATCCTTTCACCAAACCCTCTAGACTGAGTGAAGTTCCTGTGACTTGCCCTTGATAGAATGCGTTCATAGAAGCCAAACATTGAGAAGAGAATAAGGAAAGTATCGACTTTCTTTTGCTGCTGTAGAGGCGCTATAGGGATGAGGCAAAAATAGTTGTACGTATTATTCTGCTTCTATTAAAATGAAGTCAATCCAACAACGTTTTATATTGTATTTATCTCCTGGAAAAGCTACAACCGCTAAAATCCTTGAACTCATTTAAAAAGCTACTCACATTGGCGACTGGGGTGCACCACTGGCTACACCAGTACTGACTTAATATTATTCTTGAATTAATATACAAAACAAAATTTAACAAGTCAAATCAATAAATACACAACCAACAGAAGTTTGAACACTTATACTTAATTTAAAGATAAGAGATCCTTAAAACGAGTACAATGTCATTAATAGTTCATGTATGGTAATTATCGGGTTAAGACAAACTACATCCTCGAAGGGGGGAGTATGAAGACATCAATATAGACTTATATATCCAATGCAAGTAGCGGAGCAGTAGGATAAGACTATTAAAATTCCTTCAACTGAAACTCACCGACATCGATGTAGTGATACGTCGCATAAGCGAAATATCCCGCCACAACAAGGTGTATTCCCACGTTTAGGCCCTTGTGAGAAGCTTTTCGTATTCTTCGTTTTATATTTGATGTTCTGCTTTTGGATTTCAATGTAGATTCACTTATGTTGGCCTGAAAGCAGAACACATACATATGTGAATGTAGTTATCGAACACTAGTTGATTACGATACTATGAAATCACATATAAACATATGTAGAAACTCAAAATCAAATTTATATATGATACACGTCGTTGAATAATACCTGGTATTCTTCGTAGATACATTTTCGATGACAAAAATGTTGGGGCAAACTGTTTTGCCGCGCATAAAAAGGCCTTCGTGATCATCCAAACCTGTTTGGGCTCCCTAACATCAAGTAAGCTAAAGTCTTACTGACAATTAAATGGTTTTAATTAAGGATTCTTGTAGATTCATACGTTATGTAAGTACTTTACTTAGGCTTGTCTAACTAACAACGCCTGATATGTTATTGATTACCGATATACGTTTGATTCAATATAACTGATGCTTTGAACTGATAGGTTATTTCTAACGGATATTTGTAACAATAGTAATTAATTGACAGAAATAAAGAATTGTAGGGGATTGTTTAGTATCGCGCCGGTTAAGTATCGTTTATGGAGAAACCCTTATTGGAAAGAGGAAGGATCGAACTTTTTAAAAAAAACCTCCCTCGACCCCCTAGAGCCCTTATAGACCTGTATAGACCGGTAGGGAGGAAAAATCAGTTTTTTTTGCTCATTTTTCCATACAAACTGAAACCAATGCAACCCAGGCAACATTTTTGTATGGACAAGGAATCAAAATAAAGAAAATCAAAATGAAATCGTTAAGCGGCATTGGGCCGCGCTTTAAAAAAATAACCCTRGCCGGTCCAACACCGGCTACGCCATCCACAGTTAATTTAGCATTGAACACCTTTTCGTGTTCACTTCATACATTTATTGCTAGTGGGTTTAATCTATTCCCTTGTGTTCGTGCTTTCTCGGTAATTTGACAGTTCAAATTAGGCAGTCATTTTGGTTTTTCGCATTATTGAATTCAATGCAGAAAAAGGTGTATTTTATTTAAAGATTTACAAAGAAATTAACGATCAAAAGTAATTAAAAACATTGCTAGTGATTTTTATAATTCATAAGTAATATACTATGTGCGTGAAAATGTATCCATAATTGGTTTGATACAATGCACAACAGATGAAAATACACTAGCATATATTTAGAAATTTGCAAAAAATAGCATTTTTTAMAGTGAATTTGTGGAAAAATTTGTGAACCGATTTTTATAAAATATGTTTTAAAATAAAGTTCGTAATTTAAGCATACATGCGTATTTAAAATTAACCGGCGCGATACTAAACACAACCCGAATTGTACATCAAATCAATTTAACGGGACCACTAGAATTTCACATGTCTGCGTGTAAGTCAATCGTGCAAGCGATAGCTTAAGTAAACATCGATAAAATTCTAACCACTCTGAGGAAGTTCTCGTTACAGATGGGCAAAATCAAACTATAACTAAGGTCAAGGTTTTTAAGTTAAAAAAAAAATACTTTTTTTAGGAATTTATTTCTCAAATATGGATTGAGTAATTTTATTCGGAGCTTTTGTACATTATTAACCATACTTTTGACAATCTACAATATATTATTCATGCGGAAATTTTTTGTGGAAAATAGCAGCTTTCACTTTAAATGACCGCCAAGAAAGAATGAAAGAAACAATTATCAGAGAACGATGGGGGAGGATTTTTTTTTGGCCGAGATGAATATTTTATGTAACTGTAAACCACACAGCTCGTTCTGATTATATATATCATCGAAAATGTTAAACTTTGTGATAAAGTTGTGCTTGCCAGATTGCAAGACTAGAGTTGTCAAATTCCGAAATTTAAAAGACAACCTACGTATGAGAAGTGTGGAATAACTTTTCATCCGATTTCGAAAATTTTTTGGCCTACGATTAAATACTTTGAGGACACTATTTGCGCAAAGTTTCACTTAAATAACTTTACTGATGTTCGGCCAGCTCCCATTAAGCTTCTCAGTATGTTTAGTTTGTATTGCTTAGTTATGATAGTTTTGAGGTATTCCTTTAATGCCGTTTTATGGGCATGGGGGAGGTCCAATTGCTCCCATCTATGAACTCGTCCTCACTTTTTTTGCCAACATATGTATATTTCATTGCGATACCTCAATTTGTCTCGTCATCCTGATCATTTAACTATATAACTCTTATATACATATAGTATATCTCACTAAGTTTTAGGTAATATAAACGACCGTAAGATTAATAAAATTATTATACTTTATAGCAACATGTGGCAATAGTATAAAAAAAATATCATTGAGTTGTGCGTTCTTGATTTCTACTCTTGTGGTCATCTCAAGGGCAGATCCAGAGTAGAGTTTGGGGAAGGGGTTATGTTGGATTGCGAAACTTTATAATTTTGTCAAAAGTTTTTGTTCGATCACTGTCACTTATGATGGATATAAAGAGTAACTTTTATTTTTTGGGAGGGGAACTATCCGTAGTCCCCTCCCGTCGATCCGCCCCTGGGTCATCTGAAAAATAATACAATGATGGATTCTTGATTAGTACGAGTGTCGCTATCTCAAGAAGTTGAAAAACTGAAAATAAATACAGAAAAAGTGCTTACACAAAAAAAATTCTATTTTTCTACTTAATGGAAATTTTTTAACATATTAACAATTTTAATTTTTAATTTTTTTTGGCTTTATGTGATAGAGAGATATTAGAACTTCATTGTAGCAACTATATCGTGAAAAAGTAGTGGGGAAGAACTATAAACTACAGACTATAAAGTTTCGTCGTCCGCTAAAACCGTCCAGTTGCCACGACACTAAAACGGCTATAACTTCGAAAATATATTTAATTTTGAATGATCATTTAGAGATATATCTTTGAATATCTAAGCTATCGATATATGACAATTTTTTTTTTAATTTTCTGGACAAGAATAACCCCTTGATATATCGTTTTTAACATGCATATGCACATTAAAATATTAAAACCATCACCTTTTTCACATGGTTATCGGCGTTTGCCCCATTTTCTGAGGGCTAAAACCAGTTGAAAGGAAGCATAATGGTTACTTATAAAATTTAGTTTTTATATGTAGGTAACTTACATCACTAATCTCATACGCGGTATTAGCCCGCCCCCTTTCCATTTTCATTACAGTCGCCTGCGGGATTTGCTAGAATAAATGATTTAATTTGTTTGTATCAAAATATTTTAAATATATATATGCATACTAGTAAAATATTAAAAGAAAATATTAATAACAATATTAGTTTTTCCAACATTGTTAATATTTCATATATTTGCTATTACTTAGCGAATGCATAAAGTTTAATTTGTTCGAATTTTGCTTGCGATATAAAAGTTCTCTATCGAATTTTTCATAAAACATAACAAAATAAAAATCAAAATAATAAAAGACAAAATTATCAAAATATTTGAAGAAGTTAGTTATCATTTGGGTTTTTACCCAACGATAGTTTTTTATTTGTCGTATTCGCTGCTAGCCGCGCTATATACTTTGTATACTGAACAGTATTTTATTATATTAAGTTTGCCACGAAGTTTGCACCCGTTTCTCCCCAGTAAGGTGATCCTTTGCCAGATCTGTTGATATCGGATATATAGCATATAGCAGTCATATAAAACTTGAGCGATTGGAATCATGTTTTTTGATGAGAAATTTTCACAAAATTTGGTAGGGAATATTATCTAAGGCCATAATGCAATATCCAAAGAAATAGTTCAGATCGGATCGCCATAGCTCATGGCTGACATAATAACTAATCAAACAGAATCAAGTTTTTTAAGGAATCTTTTTATATGTGAACTGTTTTATAGCTTCGGTGCAACCGAAGTTAACGTTTTTGTTTTGTTTCTTCGTTATATATACAAGTATACCTCTCACTTCAATTAATTAAATAGTACGTAAAATTAAATATTTCATATTATATTCATATTACTGCTTTATAAAGGCAGTAAAATTTGTTAAAATCAGATGATATAGGAATGGTTATAATAAAAACTTCTAACAGTGTGATAACTCATTAAGGAAATAGGTTAAACGTTAAACTTTACACTCAAGATTAATTTCCGGAGTATTGTGAATTCTTTGAATTTGCGGAATGTTTTTCTATACAACGATTTTTTGTGGACCCATAATAGAAGAAACTGGCCAAAACGTATAAAATTTTGAAGATAAAAATTAATAAAAAGAATGCCACTAAAATGTCAAAGAGGCTTGTAACATAACAGAGTCGGATGAGCTTAAGTTATTTGAAAAGGCTTTTGTAGTTGGTCAAAAATTTAACAGAAAAACGATTGACAATGGCACTACGCATATTTTTCAAATTTCGAAAAACTGTCGCATTTGTAACTTGAAGCTACAGAATACATACGGATATAATAGTTTTGTTCACATAACGGTTGTACGTTATGTATATAAATGATGAGGAAGACAAGAAAAGTTGAAATCCGGGTGACTGTTTGTGTGTCCGTGCAAGCAGTAACTTTAATAAAAAATTAGATGATATCTTGATGATCCTAGGCAAAACAAAAAAAAAAGATTACGAGTAAATTTACAAAACGCCATTAAAGGAAAACCTATAATGTGCCATAACTGAACAATTGTTTTTTAAGTAATAGGACTGAGGCGATTTAAAAAAAAATATTAAACCAATCGTTACAATTCTTTAAAAACTTTCAAAATAGCCATTTTCTGCGGCCATGCAGCGCTGCCAGCGTGGCATCGCAGTAGGCATTCTCCGGAATAGCCTTGAGAGCCGTGGTGCAAGCTGTGAGGATAAAAATATCTAAATTGTCTAAAATTGTGTACATATAACGAAATTTCGTGTGCGTAGACATTGTGTCCTACGAGTGGTACAAAGCCACAAAAGATGGTCGAGAGATCGTTGAAGACAGGTTTCGTTCTGGACGACCTTCGACTTCTTGAACTGATGAAAATATTAAAAAAGTGAAGGATATAGTGATTGAAAATCGTCAGTTAAGTGTTGGAGATTTTCTTGGGTCCATTCGAATTGGCGGATAAAGGGACTCGTAAATGCATAAGATGTTCGGTTGCGCCCGTACTTAGTTCTCCCTAGCTGTTTTACATGCATATGTACTTGGAATCTTGAAATTGCAAACTATCCGGTGTAGTATCAATTTTTGCTTTACACTGTTTATATAGTGTAGTAATAAAGAAATATAGGAAACAAGTAAGATGTTGTCATAGCTAGTTATCAAAAATTGTTTTAGATTTGATGTGGTATTGCCCAAGAATGATAATACTCTAAGTGCTGCTATAAAATTGTTAATCTAAGTAATGATAACAGACCCTCGTGTCATTTTATTTCTTAAATTTATTGAGTCACATTTTTTAAATGTTTTACGCTGTATATATACGTAAATAACAGCAATAGGTAATTAATTGCGCGTGTATATGCTGTATGAGCACTCTAAATAAGAACATTCTAAAGGGTGGGGGTATCTCTTGGTAAGGTTTTAAGGTAGAAAAATACTTTTTTGCGAATTTATTTCCGTAATATAGATTGAATTAGTTTATTTGGACAATTTGTATATTATTGAACATATTTTTGACAATCTAGGGTAATTTTTTCATAAAATAGGGTAATTTTTTCATAAAATATTGAAGCATACGTCCAGATCGACTTGAGAAAAAGTATTTTGCATGTTCACCATAACTCGGCTGGAAATTATCCGAAAAAAAACCCAAGAAAAATCGTTCTCTGATAATTTCCTTTCATTAAAAAGTTTTTGGCGGCCATTTAAAGTGAAACAGCTATTTTCCATTAAAGAATTCAGACATTTTGTGGGTAAAAACCACCATTAATTTAAAAAACCAAAATTTAGTGAACGATGGGGCGAGGTATTTTATATGTCAAAAATGGGTACAAAGTTTGAAATGAATCGGTAAGTCGTTCTGAAATTCCAGTGAACTTCTTCTTCTTCATTGGCGTAGAAACCGCTTACGCGGTTATAGCCGAGATAACAACAGCGCTGTGTTTTAATTCGCTGAACTATGCCAATGGCATCGTATATCTCATACAGCTGATCGTTCCATCGAATACGATATTCGCCATGGCCAACGCTCAACTTTTTCCTCGAAAACTCGCAACGTCGACTCATCATATGTTGTCATCGTCCATGCCTCTGCACCGTATAGCAGGACGGCAATAATGAGTATAGAGTTTTGTATTTGTTCGTCAAAAGAGGACTTTACTTATCAATTGCCTACATAGTCAGAAGTAGCACTTATTAGCAAGAGATATTCTGCGTTGGATTCAGCTTGTTGACGGTGGGCTATTAATCATTCACAAAAGACGCTCGATAAAACCTTATATGCGATGTTTAGGAAACTGATTCCACAGTGGTTGGCGCAGA
Organism: Bactrocera latifrons; assembly: GCF_001853355.1. Taxonomy (NCBI): domain Eukaryota; kingdom Metazoa; phylum Arthropoda; class Insecta; order Diptera; family Tephritidae; genus Bactrocera; species Bactrocera latifrons. The sequence goes on along the minus strand of NW_017537472.1, from coordinate 16,992 downwards.
TTGTGGGGTCTTCCTTTTTGTGGATTGGGCTTAAATTCTTAAGGTTAAGGTCTTAAATTCCAATCGTTGAGCATGCTTGCGTCCGACGATATTTTACAAAGAAGCTGATTCATGCTCCTTATCAGTTCTTCGCTGCCGTGCTTGAATAGCTCGGTCGGGAATCCATCTACCAACGCCGCTTTGTTGTTCTTTAGACGGGTAATTGTTATTCGAACTTGTTCATGGTCCGGCAATGGAACGTCTGCTCCATCGCCACCAATTGTTTAATCGGGTTTTCTTCTCCTGGGGTTATGATCTTACTGCCATTTAGCAGGCTGGAGAAGTATTTCCTCCATAATTTTAGTATGCTCTGGGCATGGATTACTGGATCACATTTGGCGGTTCTACAAGAGTATGCTCCGGTCTTGAAACCTTCTGTTAGTTTGCAGAAAGGAGTTCAACGCGAAAGAGGTGCGACCAGGGTTATTTTTTTGAATCGGGGCCGAAGACCGCCAATGTAGAAAAGAATTCTATGTGAAAAACTAATGTGTTATTTATTTCCAGTCATTGGGATATTATTTGTCTTCTTTATTTCTTTTGGTTCTTCTGATGAAATATGAAATAACGTAACACTGATTAGTAGTTAGAAAGCAACCCTTTTGCTATTGTGTGAACAAAAATAACTGAACCAAAGTTAAATATTGAATAAAAGTTAATTTTGCATTATATAATATAAAATAAATGGTTAGAAACGAATTACATAGTGAAAAGCTAGTGGATATAAAAGTTTAAAATATAAGTGTAAAACTCATTTCAAATCGGAGTTTTACGCGCGTTTTAAATAGTTGAATTTTTGAAGATTAAATGCAAATATCTCAAAACCATAAGTCAGCTTCATATATATGTACTATATATAGTTACATATATATATTATATATTTTTTTCTTGATTTAGAGGACTTCCTCTGTCCGTACACAACCCGAAATCGGGGGATGCACTTCTAAAATTTACCCGAATACTATGTTTGGGTGGAATAGAATTTTAAACACATTCGTTATCTCTAGTTTCGAGATGTTTGTCAAAGTTTTATTATTGGATCTCAGTGTTTCAACTTTTTAGGACAATTTATTTAGTTTCATATAATTATCTGACATTATTGGCTAGAAAGTTAATGTATACATTTTTTAGTATTAAATAAAACATAATTATATTTTTATCAAATATTGAAACCCTTTAATAATTGAATAGCAGAATAATATCTTTTGCGTTAGACGCCGGTTCGAATCCTCAATTATCAATTAGTTTTCATACCTAAACATGTATATAGTATATTTCTAACGCTAATAGTTTCAAACACTACTTATAGATTCCGTGCTAATTACGTACTACGTAATTTATTGGTTTTTACTGTATGAACACAATTCGATTGATGTATTTAAGTTTAGTTTACAGATTTTGCAAACTAGTGTCGATTAAAGATTAAAATATGAAGCTTTAGATAAGGTTAAATAAGTCGATCTTATCGGATTTCTGATTAATTTTTGTAATTCATTTATTTGAAAAGGCAATAAATTAAATGCTTTTATTATTTTATAGACCAATAAGCAAATTTTCATTTAGTTTATTATCGGACTGACGTTGGTGATGATCACTGCGTTTTAACGAGTTGGTCATTGTTTTTCGAGTATAGTACAGAAAAGTCACGTGTTTCTAACGATAATACTGTAGGCGATTGTGTTCACATGACTACAAATATATTTACATATATTATGTATATTGGTGAAAAAGATGCAATATTTTAACTCTTTACAACTCTTCTGCAGGTACATTTCATAATTTAATTCGATTCCTCTTAGAACATTGCTATTAATATGCAACACCACACCCAATAAAAAAATTGGACGTCATCTACATGAGGTTGAAGGCAAATAAATATCAATCGGTCCGTCTGTCCGTGTAAGCGACATTTTTGCAACAAATTAAAACACCTTGCTATATTAATTTACACCAATTCCTTGGCACTCTGAAGAGCTTTGCAAAGCAGATGAGGAATGTGATGTTAAGCGCAGAACTAGGAAAAGGTGCTTTACAATTGAAATTTGTACGGATTTAATGCACATAACCCAAAAACTGTTAAATCTGTATCAACCAAAAGAGAAAGGCTAAAAATGAAAAAAACTCAAAACTATAAAAAAGTGCTAAAGAAACACGTCAGAAAAAAAAAAAGTTTACATAATGGGGGTGACACTTTACAACATCTAAATCGAATACCACTGAAGATATTGGAATGAAGCTTCAAAAAGAAAAATGGCGAAAATATTTGTGAAACAAAGATAAGTTAACAGGTGCAAAATCCTCCACCTTTGAATCTTACAAATTGCAAGAGGTAAATATGTTCGGTTACAACCATACGTGGAACTACTTTTCATGTTCTCTGACGGAAGGGAAAACTAATTTGAAAAACATTTTCCATGCCGGGATATTTTAAGGTTGTTATTATACAATTTGGAGGTTTCCACTAATTTACGCAAAATGATTACTTTCGATTCACATTACAATTCTATCCTGGCTGCCCACAACCCAAATCTAAAACAATAACCTCTTATTTATGTATATATGAAAGTAAAACTGTTTAGGTTCTTGGTGAAGCAAATGTTGGATCATCTTTACATTTTACAAAACCTTTCGAGGGCAACAACATAGGCTTAAAATAACGGTTGTGTTCGAAACTTTGCATTGGTAATTTTTAATTGACGAACCCTTTTGTATACAGTGGAAACTTCTTTCTACCGCTGTATATTATATTGGGTAGCTTTAATTTGTATACACACTTTTGTACACCTCCAACCACCATGATGAGACAATAACGCGTTCGTATGGTTTATACATACATACATATGTATATATGTAGTATAGCCGAAATATTTTTTAGATACGAATTTTGAGACATTTCCTATTTCAATTGTTACAGATAATACGAGAATACAATAGACAATATGTCTTATATATGCACATGTATGTACTATATATAGTACATATATCCTTCAGATGTAAATGTCATTTCACATGGCAGTTTTTGACAAAAGGAATGCTATTTCAAAAATTTCCAATTGTCACATTATTTTGATAGATAGAGGGCCCACTACCATTTATTAAAAAAGTGACAGTTTATTAAATTTTTTCTCGTTTTTATTTTTCTCTAAATTACTGTAAACTGTATTTAAAGTTAATTGCCAATTACCGATTATGATCCTTTAGAATTTTTGAACACAGGGTTTCCTCTAATTTATCAAAATACAACCGGTCGGATTGCAGATAATCACAAACTGAAAGTAGGTATCGCAGCGTGAAACATGTCGCAGCTGAAGTGATGTAGAACAAGTTTACATTACATATGTACAATATGTACTTACATATATACGAAGGCAGTATAAATTTAAGTACTCGCACATTTGTGCATACATATGAATATATGTACAGAGATACAATACAGTTAATAGCTCTTACTTCATAATGAAATTAACGAAGTTGACAGGTTTCAAGAGAGCAAATGACGATCGGAAATTAGTACTAACTGACTATTTACTTCTCACCAGCAATTCACGTTTTTTGGGAGTGTGCGATTTGCGTGTGATCTTGAGATATTATTTGTGAACACTTGTATAAAAACATAAAAATACTCGTCAAGTGATAAAGACATTTGTTAAGTATTTTTAACTAGACTACAGCAGCTGGAAAGTAATTAATTTTCGAATATGTGTTCTTCTATTTTTTAAATCAATATCATTACAAAAGTTATTTACCTATATTTTGCTACGCTGTTTGTAATAAGTTATTTACTTTTAAGCCAACGGAACCACATTAGTTAAAGTAATCCCAAGTTCCTTTCAAACGGTATCTTGATGGCATAGTGAAGTTGTAATTTTCGAACTGAAGAACAAAGAAAAAATTACAACATTTTTTTTTGAAAACAAACTCGACGTCGAACGTTCCTTGTGTTTGTTAATGTGCGTTTGCAGAGGCGGTACGTTTAAAACACTGCAGACACACCATTTTCGGTCTTTTCGATACGGAGGCAGCCAGGTAGCTCGATAAATTTTCCAATGTTATAATCTAGTAATACAGACAACCCGGCGAAGTCGATCAGCGTCAACCCATTTGCAGGTGTTTTATCATGGAGACTGAATTTACCGACCGTTGTACCAAAGTAGCCAAGCACGATTTTGACATCGTGGTGGGGCAGTTCTCATAGGGGAGCTGCAAGCGCTAATAGAAGGCATCTTTAGTCACATCGTGCTTCTCTTCCGTCGGGCTAGACGCTCATCCACCGGAGTGAACTCATCGGCGGAGTCTTTCTTCCACCACGAATCCCCCACTGAATTTGCTTTATATGGCCACTGTAGCAAATGCCACAAGGACCTACTCGTCTTAGTCCTTACCTCGTAAATCACACTTCCTGGACGGCTGTCAGCCTTTACTCTTACGAGGACATTAACCAGCTAGGTAGCGCCACCTTCCTAATTAAAGTACCGAACATTCCAGGTCCATGCCCTTAAATCATAATCCTTAATAAATTTGTAGTGGTCGTCATAAAAAGGATGTCTCTCATCCGAGACTGTTTCGTTATTTTCATAAGGAGTGTTTTTTTTACGTGATGGGTCCTAACCCTGGGGAGGGATGTTTCGCTTTCTTATTTTATCTCGCCTTTAAATAGATGTTTTTTTGGCTATCCAGAGGATATTTGGTCTAAGACCGGAAGTCGTGGGCTGTATCTGACCATTACCAAGTGAGTTGCTTTCAGAGAATTTTCCTCACTTGCGTTAGAAGTTCACGCAAGTGAGGAAAATCTGGGTCCATCCTCTATGTACACCTACAGCAAAGATTGTTAGTCATATGATTGTTGATATTTTATGTAGGCTTACATTGATTTTATCAAAATTAATTAACCTTACCTTGAAGTGAATGGGAGGATTTCAGACAGTCTGTGGGAACAAAAAAAATACTCGATCGAAGCCAAGCTGCATAAATTTAACACTAACGTTCCATGTACCTTGATTTTCCATTATCCCGTTAGTAAACGAAATGTAGAAAATATACTGAAAAAGCAAATTGATTTGTTTAAACTCAACAAAGATTTTGTCATTCCTTACTGAGAATTTATTCATTCTAATTTTTATTTGGTATTTTCCTTGCTTATATAGAAATTTTAAAACTATCTTAAATAACTAAATATATGTATGTGTATGTGTGTATGTGTGTATGTTTGTATGTATTGCAGCATATTGTTTATTGCTGCTTGACATGCGGTTGTTCTCAAGTGTACAATTTAATACATGTGTGTGTGTGTGTTTAATGTTATCTCATCTGTAAATTTATGACTTGTGTCCCCATGCCTTTTTATTATTATTAGATGTGCATTGCATGTAAATGCATTATGTATATATTTATGTATGTATGYATATTAATATATAAATAGATATTTATATTTAGTAGAATTTCGGCTTTGCTGGTAAGTAAGCATGTTCAATGATATTTGAACATATTGCCGAGGGAAAGAAATATTTTTTTAAAATTAGTGGACTGTATATGTGTTGTATCAGTGATAGCTTGTTCGTAGCCATTTGTTGATATTCGAGTCCTGCCCGCTTTTCTTCTTTTACATCGGACGACGGTATATCTTTAAGTTTACGCTTCTTTCTGTGTATTCGGTGACTGTTGTACTTGTTTTGTCAGTAGACATACCATCCTTTTCTTCGTCTTGGCTCGTCAACGACTTTAATTTTCACGTCTGTTTTTAGCTCTTCGTCAAGTAGATCAGAGTCCAGTGTTGAATTATCATTATTTTCATCATGTGTTTTTAACTTCAATGCAATGGACACGGTCGGATATTTGTTGTCAATTTGTGTATTGATGCCTTTAAAAGAGCTTATTACATCTTTCTTTTAGGTAATATTACGCTTGCTCTGTTTCGGCAACTGTGTTGGTTTGTGCAAAACTTAAATTTGCTCATATTGCTTCTCATACGCCTCAGCATCATCTTCCAAAATCTGGTCGATTTCTTTAGCTTCGTCCTCATCTTCCATCGATTTATCCTACACTTTCCCACATTTCTTCAAAATGTGAGTCTGCCGGAAGAGATAAGTACCAAGATACCAATTCAGTTGGTATTTTCTCAGTTATTGAAGGTTCATGTAATTCTTCAACGAATTCTTCTTCAATTTCTTTTTCCTTTTTATCTTCCTCTATTATTTCTGTTGTTTTTTTCCTGAACAGAAGATAGAAGGAGTAATCGAACTGTTATTAGTTTTTCGTCTTCAATCTTTTGCACTGCATTAGTTAGTTTCGTCGCAGTTGTAGATAATTTGGGTAGGATGAACAGAATTCGCTGATTGTCATACTTTTTCTTAAGTAGACTCCATGCAGCGTCGTAATTTTTTGTTGAAATTTGTAGATGCTGTATTACTTATGCAGCATTTTTTCTGTGTTCGGCATCTGCTCGTTGTCATGTACCGTTACTTGAAGCATGTCGTAAAAATTGGCCCATTCCTTAATTTCGCCATAAAATGTTGGAATTTTTATTATTTTTCTTAATTCAAAGTTAGGGCGATAAGAAATTTTAGGCTCTTCTTTTTGTAACTTTTTTTTAAATGTTTAAGCTCTTCGTAGTATTCGTCATTAATTTTTTCGAATAAGAGTTCAATTTTTTCATAAAAATCTAATTTGTCTTTTAGTTTTTAAACATCTACAAATAAAAAGTCTAAACACTTTAAATGATCGTTGTTGATCATTAATTCCATATTTAGATCTTCCATTTTTTTCGGAGGTTTTCAATTTTCCTTATGAATATGGAAGTTTTTCGATCTAAATCTTGGTGTTTAGATTCAACTTCTTCAATTTTTGTTTTACTTTATGGCTTTGTTGGAATAGTGTTGGACGTGTACAATACCTTTTCAGAAAAATCCGCTTGGGTTTCAGGAATTTTCTTCCTGTTTAATCCCATTTTGAGAGTTTTTCCGCATCACTTTTCCTATTTATTAATTAGTTGCTCGTTGTTCTCCAAAGAAATCGTTGGAGGTATATTGATTTGGTCGCCTAGTGGACCTTGCTGTGCCTCGACTCACAGCCGCCAAATATCTCTTCGATAATAATAATTATTTTTTTTTTAATTTTCCTGTATTTTGAACAGGGCTTTTTTGTATATTGCCTGTTTTGTAAATACAGGAGTTTTTAATTTTGGTCGAACACTATATCCGGCTCGAAGGACCAAATATGTTTGATACTCAATGAAGATTTATCATTCTTTACTGCTTGTGGGGAGAAATGAAAAGACCTTCACTGAGCTGAGAATTATGTTATTCTGATTTTTATTTGGTACGTTCCTTGCTTATATAAGTTAACTTATTTTAAGTTTTATTTTTAGTTTTTATTTAAACATTTTCTTACAACTGTACAAAAATGCTTGTTTAACTTTAATTTCTAAGTTGTTGGAGCGATGTCCAACCAACTTAAAGAACAGCCGAATTAAAAGTGAAACTAAAATCTAAGCTTATGCTATCACCAACTTAATATTCTAAGCGAGGGCAGAGCGAGACGTCGGCAGCGACGCATATTGTTAGTGGCGTGCTAGTAGCGTCATTAAAGTCCGTAATATTAGTTTGGCTCTCTTTTTGTAACGGTTGTTTGTAAGTCCTAAATCTAAAAGAGTCAGATATAGAGTTCTATATACCAAAGTGATCAGGGTGACGAGTAGAGTTGAAATCCGGATGTCTGTCTGTCCGTGCAAGCTGTAACTTGAGTAAGAATTGAGATATCATGATGAAACTTGGTACACGTATTTCTCGGCTCCATAAGAAGGTTAAGTTCGAAGATGGGCAAAATCGGCCCACTGCCACACCCACAAAATGGCGGAAACCGAAAACCTATAAAGTGTCATAACTAAGCCATAAATAAAGATATTACAATGAAATTTGGCACAAAGGATCGCATTAGGGAGGGGCATATTTGGACGTAATTCTTTTGGAAAAGTGGGCTTGGCCCCGCCCTCTACTAACTTTTTGTACATATCTCGAAAACTACTAAAGCTATGTCAACCAAACTGTATAGAGTCGTTTCTTTTAGGCATTTCATATACAGTTCAAAAATGGAAGAAATCGGGTAATAACCACGCCCACCTTCCTTACAAAGGTTATGTTGAGAATCACTAAAAAGACTAATAAAAAACGTCAGAAACACTAAATTTTATGGAAGAAATGTCAGAAGGAAGCTGCATCCAGGCGTTTTTTTTAAATTGAAAATGGGCGTGGCGTCGCCCACTTATGGACCAAAAACCATATCTCAGGAAGTACTCCACCGATTTCAATGAAGTTCGGTATATAATATTTTCTTAACACCCT
>NW_017537472.1:0-8330 GCF_001853355.1 Bactrocera latifrons | reverse complement strand
TATTAATAAATAAATAGATATTTATATTTAGTAGAATTTCGGCTTTGCTGATAAGTAAGCGTTCAACCTCTACAATTTTTTTCTACATATAGAAATTTATAAAAATTTTGCTTTCTGAACGACTTGTTTGTACACCAAACCATTTCTTAATTGAGAACTAACAGGCTTAAATCACATTATTTAGTATTGAAAGATCAAAATTCAGTTATTTTAATATACCATAAAAAATAATAATTTACAATCGTAATAAATATCGTTTGTTTTGAGGCACTGTCACACTGTCACATTATCACATTGGAATAACATGGGCATCCCATTATCCCTGGAAGACACGTTATTCTATCATGCAAAGCTCGTTTTTTTACTAAGCCTAAGCTGTCAGCTGTCGGGTTTTTAGGGTTGTCAACAGTTTACTACATAAATGGCGGAAAAATTTAAAATTTTCGTATATTTTGGGATATTTTGTATTAGTGATATGGCGTTAGTTCTAAGGTCTAGGACCAATTTCAGTCACCTCTGGCACTAACCACAGATTTAATAAGAAAATTTGTTTATTTAATTTAATTTAACTAAAAAATATTGAGCACTATAAGCCCTGTCAACTCAGAAATAACTACATATATGAAACGTATTATGGCTTGCGGAAGGTATATATTGATTGCATTAACTTGTTTTGCTTTCAACCGTTATGTGAACAATACTATTATTCTCTGAAGCAACATGTTGCGAGAGTATAAAAACACGATTAGGTGATCGAAAATAGCCTACGTATACTAAATATGCACTGAAAAAACAAACTCTTTAATAAAGAAAAAAAAAAAAAGAAAAAAAAAAGATTATATAAATTTTCAAATAAGTACCTAACTTATAACTAATTAGTTCAAGAGTAAATCATTTAATTCCAATTTACGTCTTATAAAAATCAGAATGATTTATAGCAACCTCTTCTGAACAAATGGCTTCATAAAAAGAGAGTGCAAACACAAAGATTATCAAAATAATAAAAACGGTTTTGATAAAGTCAACAGTTAAAAACCATTCAGCATAAAAAATTTTAGTTGACATTACCTTCGTTCTTTATCTTTTCTTGTGTCTTTTACAACCACCTAAAAGGTATGAGCCGGCAGTGCCCTACAAAGCTTATCATTTTTCGTTGTGTTATACCACTTGCTGGTACTTTTTTTAAAGCGATATAAAAAGTTTACGCCCCATTAAAGTACCATTTTCTCGGAGGTCCTGAAAGCAATGACAACCAGAGGTTTTAAACATGCACTAACACAATTTTTGTGCTATGAACTCACTTAAGATGACAGCAACTAAGTAATTGAAGCTCACGAACGGAAAATGTGAATTACTTACATATGTATCTCCTTTGCATTTACTAGGGTTTTGGAAAAGATGTTAAAATAAAGTATATACTTTTACGTTTGAATTATCTATTTTTGGTGTGCGTAGATCGCAGAAGTCGATCGGTTACATACTTAATGTTATGCTGTACTGGACCATGTCTGTTTGACTTAAAAATTCAAACTGTTTGATTTGTAAGATCAAACGGTAAAACTTAAATAGGATTTTTTAGATCCTTACCACTGGTGGGGGAAAAATAAAGACCTTATTCAAGCTAAGAAATATTTCATTCTAATTTTATTTTTAAATTTGTAAACCTTATATACTATTTTTGAGCTCTTAGTTATCTAATTAAATATATGCGTATGAACGGCACACCACATAGGGTTGTTTTCAACTATATGTAATAAAATGCAATACTTGTGTGTGTTGTCATATTATATAATTTATGTTGCATGGTTTGGGTTGTTTTCAAGTGCACATGTGCATTTGTAATCAATTGCCCAAACCTATTTCATGAGTGCATGCGTATTGCATATAAATGCATGTATATTTATGTAGCTTTTGTACTGCCTCTGTCTTATCTAATATATGTACATGGCTGTATAATTTATTACAATAGTAAGATTCTTCTTATCTTATTTAACATTTGTGAAATATATAAAAATTATAATGTTGTTGTCCGTCCTGTGGTAGCAACGAATATGTTCAATTTTGAACAATGTCAAAAGTTGGACATTGTTTCGTGGTATTTGATTCGCTTTTGCCTAATTTTATTCAGTTTCTGATTTTTTTTTATCAAGAAGTGAAAATCAAATTTTTCCATAAAATTTTATTTCTTTGATTTGGATATTATTTTGAGTAATTAAAGTTAGGATATATATTTAGTGATGAGTGTTTAAAAAGCCGTTCCTTAAAAAAAAAAACCCAAATTCAAGGTATTAACACCGCTTTAGAACCGGACGCGCAATGTGATTTTTTGTAATGATAGCTGCATAAAAAAGCTCCAGTGCGGAATAGAGTAGGGAAAATTAAAATAAAATTCCACAAAAAAGATATAAATTTGGAAAATTTAGTGTTTGTTACTACATTTTCATAAGCTTCGAGTGGGGAAAATTAACCAAGATGACCAAAATAGTTAAATTTCCACGAAAGAGTACGGGAATCCCCCAATAATTTCTAAGTGAGTTTAATGTAGATTTAAATTTCTATTGTTTGTTCAATTAATTACATACAATTTTATTATTAATTTCAGATAAAATATTATTAATGTATCTACACTTATATAATTTTATATAATTTGAACATTTATTGTTGGTAAGTATAAGTAGATGGTAAGGCTGGGGCAGAACTGACCCGATTCAAACTATTTTTTATACACAGACATACTCTTATTATTTCTGGCCATATTCCAAGCGAACTATACGTCCAAAGTTTAATTGTTTATTAATTACTTCCTGGTGTGTGTACTGGAAAGTAAAATAATGGGATTTAAAATTGTGATATATGGGAAGAATGCGTGGTTGTAGTCCGTTTTACCTAAAAGTGGGCAGTGCTAGGTCCAACTTTGACCCTCGCTCCTATAAAGTTGTTTCAAGCCATCTCGGCAGAAAAGGTTAATTTAAAGAAACAACTAGGGTGCGGTCGTACGCCAGCTTTGTCAAAACTTTTGGCTCACAGGTATCCCTTGCTACTGCGATACTTAAATCATATATCTTAAATCAGTGCTTATTTATGGCATTTTACGAACTTGTTCTTTCGTCGTTGTCAAGGGTTCTTTACGATATCTCAATTTTCACTCAAGTTTCGCAGATATGTATATAGACGGACAGACAGGCAGTCTCTCGATTTTCAACTCGTCTTATCATCTTTATCATTCATATTTACATATACTAGGTGATCCAAGAAGAGGTACCCGTCGATTGGCCGCCAAGATCGTGTGATATCATACCGTTAGACTTTTTCCTGAGAAGATATGTAAAGTCTTCAATCTGTGTGGACAATCTCGCTTCGATTCAGGCCTTAGAGCAAAGCATCACATGTGTGATTCGCCAGTTACCAGTCGACATGTTCGAACAATCATCGAAAATTGGAGTCAAGGGATGGATCTGAGACGTAGCTGCGGTCAACATTTTAAAGAAATAATCTTCAAAAAATAAATGCCAAATAATGTCCTTCAAAGTGGTAATAAACATCACCCATTTAATTTGAAGTGTCTTTGTTTTTTCTTTATAAAATTAGGGAACCTCGAAATGGATGATCCTTTATAACCCTATATTTAACTCGATTATTTTTAAGTGATGCAAACAACCGTCAGGTGAGTAAAGCTATTATACTCTGTAGCAACATGTTGCAAGAGTATAAAATAAGAACATAAATTTAAGTAACAAAACAGTTCATTTTATTGCATATAGATTTGGATGCAACAGTTCAATCCACGTGAAATAACATGTGATTCCATATTTCCAAATTCACACAAATCCTTTTTTCTGAATTTTAAAACTTCGAGGAGACAGGATATTTTTTTAACTAAAGCAATTAACCGGGTAATATAAGGGGGTAGTTTTTTTTATCAATAACACATATTTTTAACCGAAAGCAAGGATTTACGGTGTTTTGCGTATTGGCAACGGCCAGGTCCTCTTGCCCGGATGTAAGAGAACACTCTAGCTTTGAAGGGTTTCGATTCAGCACCCGCCTGTGAAAGCAGAGGACGACCTTTACTCCGTTGGAGAGATCAGATGGAGAAGGACCTGTATACGAATTGGCGCCAAATAGCCAAAACAACGGTTTCTGTGCCAGTAAAGAAGAAGAAGGATTAGTCATGGAATTTCGGAAACTCAACTAAAAAACTATGATAAATATCCAATCCTTGACATAACAGAATTTTGCCCAATTTAGGTGGAAGTAAATATTTCACCAGAGAAATACAAAACAGGATTTGAAAGGTGTACCAAAGAAATAATTTTAAAAAGTTTATTCAGAGCCGACATGAAAGTTTCTGTAGAAAAGTAAACATTTTTTAGAACGGTGATTGAATACTTGGGGTCCTTGGCTTCGCAAGGAGGAATAACAAAGTGTCTAGACAAAGTCCAATATGCAATTTCCCACCACTTTAAGGACGTTTAGATCATTTTTAGGATAGTACAGGTGCTTTATGAATGCATTCGTTAAGAAATTGATGATATTGCCAAGGATAAAAATTTTGAGAATGGTCGAATTACAACGTCGCAATTAAAAGAAAATCATTATTGATTTGAGGAAAATGCGTTTGAGATATTAAAAGAAATTCTAGTTTCTAGTCTCTATAGTTTATAAACAGTTTTTAAAAGATATCGGTATCGACAGGATGAATTATTGTTCACTCTGAAGCGAATTACGATCCGGTAATTAATGTTCTTACTATATATTTCGTGAACTGTATATATTTTTACATATTTATGTATTATAATACCTCGGCTTTGCTGACGATAAACAAGTAAGCATGTTCAATGATATTTGAACATATTGTCGAGGGAAAGAAATTATTATTTAAAATTAGTGGACTGTGTTTCAAGATCGGATGTATTACTTATCTTATCTGATTTAATATTCTTATGTATAGAATATATAAAAAGTAACTAAATACATTATTTTACTTCCCGACCTTTGGTAGCAACGAACACGTTCAATTTTGAACATTCGAGCCTGGTCGTCAACTAAGTGACATTCACGATGACTATGTGAATTCCTGTGTTGTATCAACGATAGTTTGCTTGTAATTATTTGTTCATATTCGTGTCCAGTCGGCTTTTCCACTTCCACATGCAACATGGGCAGTGTACCTCTGATTTTACGCTTCTTTTTCTGTATCTTTATATACTCCTCTGCACTGATTTCGTCCTTCGGTGATTGTTGTACATGTTTTATCGGCGGGCATCCCATTCTTCGTCATGGCTTTTGGGTTCAGTTCTGCTTACTCTGCTGCCATACCTTCATCGTCAGCGGCTTTAATTTCCTACGTCTTAATGTGGCTGAGAGTTCAGTGTTGTCAGTATTTTCGCATTGATCGCATATATAATATATTATCAATTTTTGTATTAATGATTTTAGAAGAGCTGATTAGATCTTCCTTGATGGTACAGACGCAATATTATTTTTCTTCAACTTGACTGCTTTCCATAGTCTACAATTCTTTTCCTTTCTCGGTGAGATTAGAATTTTCTCCTTCTTTTCATATGCTTATCATCTTCAAAAATGTGATCGATTACTTCAGCTTTGTACTTATCTTCAAACGCTTTAACCTTTACTTCCTCTCCCATATTTCTCCAAAATGTGAGGATGCCGGTAAACTATTTTCGGTTCTTTTTCTATGATAAACTTATTATCCTTCTTGAAATCTCGTTTTGCAATATTTAAGATTCTCGAAATACTCCGCCATTATTTCGAAGTACAATTTTTCAACTTCAAGAGAAGTTTCTGTAAAGTATTATACTTTATGTGAAAATTGTATATTTGAAGAAACACAAATTTCAAAAGTTTGGTAATCTTTATTGCAATTATTTTGTTGAGATCATCCATTCCATTTTTGAGGAGTTCAATTTTCCTCTTGAATATGAAGATTTTTTTCAATGGCTTTGCTGCAATAGTGTTGGACGTGTCGATTCACCGCCGCACTGTGCTGCGGCTAGTGGAAAAGTAACTTCGATTATTTTTTTCGGTGTTTTTAATGACGCAATTTTTTCACAGACCTTCCAAGTAAACAAAAAACACATAAAGCTTATTTTTATGTTGGCCCGTTGATTTTTAATTGATTTTAGAAGTCAAATATACAAAATTTTCAAGAAAAGAGGGGATTTCAGGGCTTTATTCAAAATGATCTCATTTGATTTTGGTGACAGATATTTTGATTCGGAATAAAAATCTGCCTTTGGACAAGTATCTTCTGTAAAACAAAGGAATGTTGTTTGAGACATTTTCATATGCACCTTTTTTAGAGCGAAAACCCGACTAAAGGTCCATTTTTCCTTTAAATTTGGGTTAGGTAAGCTTTCTAAAGCTAAAGCTATCTAAAAAGTCCCAGAGAGTCCCAGCTCCAAACCACTACAGAAATGTTACATAATTTGTTTGAAATGAACTGTGAAAAAATCAGCCACCTATACCTGCCCTCCTGGGAGTTATAGCGATTTTAGTATATCACGCTCAGTATTTATTCCATAGAAATAGAACGGAAATTCTCGGAATCACTTATTGAATATTTTCATCATATTGGTTTTCGGGTGACTTTCCGTAATCGCCCTCTTTTCTTTTTTGTCACTAATTAGTCCGCATGTGTGTCCGTCTTTATATAGTGTTTTCTTTTAGCTTGTGGTGGTACCTTTCTCTCTCTCTGTGGTTTTACTATTTTATTCTCCCTCTTTGGCTCTCTCTTTCTCCCACTTTGTTTTTACGTCTATAAAATTAATGACGGTAACACAGCAAGGAAATTCTTTAGTGAGCTTGAGGAAACCGCCCTGGCCACAGGAGTAGATACCGAACTTATAAGAAGGTTTTCTAGTATTCTTCAAGCTATAACTTCTGGATATAAGATAGACTGCGACAAGTTCTCTAAGTTCGGAAAAGAAACTGCTGGTCTCTATGTAAAGAAATATTCGTGGCGTTATATGTCACCAACTGTTCACAAGGTTCTAATTCATGAAGCCGAAATAATTCGTTCATTTTTAGTCCTCATTGGGCAACTATCAGAAGAAGCATTGGAAGCAGGAAACAAGGACTTCAGAAACACAAGGCTTTACCATGCGAGGAAAACATCAAGAAAAGACAATTGTGAAGACATATTACATTATCTGCTCGCCAATTCTGATCCCGCAATCACAAGTAGGAGAATACTGAAGGAGAAGAAACACCTGAAATTATCAGAGGAAGCAATGAACTTATTGGTAGATGACTGATAATTTGCAATTTTTCTGTAGAATGCAATAAAATATGCCTGTGCTATAAAATAGTATCTTCAATTTTTTTTTTATTCTACATCTATTCTAGCACTCCACCAAATTGAGCATAACTCTCTTAAAACTGAAGCTATTGACTTCAAACCGGTATCAAATTAAAGCTTTTATTGCCACCTTTCAAATAAGAATGAAATAGATTTTGGTTTTATATAAAATTTCAGAGTTTTTCAACAAATATCGAAAAATCATGAAAATTTTACGTTTATAATTCTTGTTCGGACCACCCTATACTTTATTAAAAAAACTAATCATAGGGTATTTATCAGAAATAAAAGAAGAATTAAAATAAATTTTTTTTGTAAATTTTTCGAACAATTTTTTTTTTGACTTTTGTTGAAAATTTGACCCAGCAATTTTTTTCGGTGTAAATTTTTTTTTTTTCACTCATTCTGTTTGGGATTTCATTCTGACCAATCTGTAGAAGTTTCTCATCGATACAATTAAAATTACAGTTTAGGCAATATAATTTCCAAAAAATTCCGGTTTCGCAACACTGTGCGCCGTTGAGTATTTCTTTGGATGGCAGTTAGATCACTGAGTTTACTTTCTAAAACACCCGTCTTACAATTGTTTTGTTTTAATTGGCTTTAGTTTGAACAGGGCTTTTTTGTATATTGCCTGTTTTATTAATAATTAATTTTTATTTCCTGAAATTTTTATATAACGAAGGACCAAATGGTATTACTTCAATGAAGTTTTATTCAATACTTTACCGCTGTTGGGGGACAATGGGAGGGAGAATTATTTCATTCTAATTTATATTTTATATTTTCATTGCTTATGTATTATTTTAGGAATCTTATCTTATACTAGCTGACCCGGCGAACTTCGTACCGCCTTAGCGTAGCTTTGATGCACTACTTTATTTAGTATAGCTGACCTATCTTATGTATTATATGAGTACCTATTCAATTTGAACTGGAATCTATAATATCTATGTACCATACCTGAGAAGGATTTTACTAATTTTATTAAATGAAAAACAAAATATAT
>NW_017537471.1:90417-91893 GCF_001853355.1 Bactrocera latifrons | reverse complement strand
TGTGTTTTGAATCTTTACTAAATCGTTCCGGCTGACTAAGCTTAACGATTAGCCCTCACAAAGGGGCTGTCTAAAAATATAATTTATCGCGTTCACATCAGTAGGCTGAGCGATGTGATCGTGTGTTAGGTGTTTCGCATTAACCCTTTCTCTGTTTCCATACGACACGACAGACCTGCCGCTTGATGATGCAAAGGGCCAATCCTCCACAATATACAGACGGACAGACAGACGGACATGGCTAAATCGACTCCGCTCGACATACTGATCATTTAGATATATACATTATAGGGTCTCCGGCCCTTCCTTCTGGGTGTTACAAACTTCGTGACAAACTTAATATACCCTGTTCAGGGTATAAAAATATCAGTAAAAGAGCATTTCTTGGAATTTATACCTGTCAATGAGTCAACTGGTGAAAGACTGACTGAAGTTATTATTAATGTTTTAAATAAATACGGACTAGAACTGAACGATTGCTGGTGTCACGGTTATGGCAACGGGGCCAATATGAAAGGAAAAAATGTTGGGGTTCAAAGGAGAATTCTCGGCATAAACCCCTTAGCTGTTTATGTGCCGTGTGGCTGTCATAGCTACAATCTAGTACTATGCGATGCCGCTAAGTCATCCGTAGGATCAGTCACTTTGTTTAAGGTAATTCAGAGGTTGTTCATATTGTTTTCAGCTTCTGTTCATGGATGGAAAGTTCTAACCGATCACTTGGGGCTATATACTATAAAAAAAAGCTCACTAATAAATACATATTTGCCTCTCCTTTTACGTTGATTAAGTTTTATGACGTTAAAAATTCTCCAGTGGAATATAAACGGGTATTCCAACAACTATCACGAGCTGAAATTGCTTATCAAAGAGAAAAGCCCAGACGTAATATGTATACAAGAGACACATATCCCACTAACACCAATATCCGATCCCTTTTATCCCAAACAGTACTTAGGCTATTTCTTTAACTTAAATAACATCCAAACTAATAAACAAGGTGTTGGTATCCTAATAAAAGGACACATTCCCCATGAAGTTATAAATATAACCTCATCTCTATCAACCATAGCACTAAAATTAAATCTGAAGTTGGCATTTGGTATAGCAAGTACCTACATCCACCCCCAGCAAGTTTTCAGTGAAACCGATTTAAGAAACTTATTTCAGCAATTACCCACCCCCATTTGTGGACTGGCGACTTTAATGCCTGGAACCATCTGTGAGGCTCACAAACATCTAATGCCAGAGGATCAATAATTGAAAATTTCATATTAAATCATCACGTGGTGTTATTAAATAATGGATCCCCTACTCATTTTTCAACCCATTCAACATTAACTCACGTCGACTTGTCTWWASCTTCCCCTCAACTTTCTCCCAGAATTAAATGGGATATTTCCACTGATCTGAAAGRCAGCGACCATTTCCCCATCTCTATCACTGTTCAAACCAACCTCCACCCTATCAAATATA
>NW_017537471.1:70744-90271 GCF_001853355.1 Bactrocera latifrons | reverse complement strand
TCACAAATTAATCCTTCTTCAACCCCGAAAAGGATTTGGTCTGACATAAAACGTATAACTGGCATTCCCCACACTCCTGTCACAGCCATTCAAACAAATAATACCAACCAACTCTGAAGAAATCTCTGATACATTCAACTCAACTTTGGGCTCGATACTCCAACGATGACAATTTTTGTGAGGAATATGTCAGGGAAAAGCAACACTGGCTTTCCATGGTGTACGACCCAAAAGGTCTATCTGTGTCTGCGACTTGCGTACAAAATAAAATCACACTCTATGAATTAATATCAGCACTTCAACACGCAACAGGCAAAACGCCGGGTATCGATCGCATATCGTACCCCATGCTCTCAAATCTACCCCCAATATCCAAACAAAGACTACTTTCACTATATAATAGCATTTTTGAAAAAGGTTCATACCCACACCCTTGGCGAATAGCGACGGTCATACCCATTATTAAACCAAATAAGCCTGCCGACTTGCCTTCTTCCTACAGACCAATTTCTTTGCTATCCTGCCTCAGCAAAATTTTCGAAAAAATCATTGCAAAAAGATTAATTTGGTTCGTTACAAAAAACAAGGACATCAAGCAAAATCAAACACTGTTGCAACCAAAAACCATGCCACAATCTTGTCCACCGATTTCGAAAAAGCGTTCGATCGCGTAGGACTTCACGCAGTGCTGAGCCAACTCGCAGCCTGGAAGGTTGGTCCTAAAGCTAGTAAAGGTCTTCATGACACATCGTCAGTTTCGAGTTCGAGTCAATAATATATTTTCCAATGTAAATTCCCTTAAAAATSRTATAYCACAAGGCTCCCCGCTCTCTGTAATTTTATTTATTATTGCTTTTGATAAACTTACTGACATTTGCTTAAATATTAAGAACATTAAGCTAACTTTGTACGCGGATGACGCTATCATTTATACAAATTTAAAGGACCCACTGAAAATTAACGAAGCTTTTCAGAAAATACTTTTAGAATTTAAAAAATGGGGTGCCCGCACGGGAGCATCTATCTCCATTTTCAAATGTAAATTACTACATATTTGCAAAAAGAAAAATTGTAATTATCCTCAACTTATATTTGATAACACTGCAATAGAATCTGTTAATAACTTAAAAATCTTAGGAATTTTTTTTGACAACAAATTTAATTTAAAATACGAATGCCTTAGTCTTCGAAAAAACCTTTTCAAAAGGCTCAATATAATTAAATACTTATCTAGTAAGCGTTCATTTATACATACAAATATTCTAATTAATATTACAAGAGCCATAATACTCCCTAAAATCGATTATGGCTTACCGATTAATGGATGGTGTGCCAACACAAATATAAAGCAATTGGAGGCTCCATACCATGCTGCGATTCGCCGTAGCATAAATGCGTTTCCTACATCATTAGTAAAAAGCATATTGGGTGAAAGTGGTCTACCATCAATAAAAGAGAGAGTTTACGAAACGACGGTCCAACTACTTCGAAAACTGCTAAATTCGCCGAACACTGATCTTCATATAATGCTTAGAAAAGCCGCAAGACACAAAAAAAAAAAAATCCGGCTTAAGTCCACGCTTCAACGCTGCCTTGGGTATGGCACAGCYATAAACATACTTCTACCATCCAAGACGAGCAAAATCAACATTCAACCGGAATGGCTAATAAACGAARTCRCTATAGATACCTCATTGCATAATTTCAAAAAATTGACCACCAAGAATGCCACCTTCCAATAATATTTTCTTGAAATCGCTAATGAATACAAGCGTAAAAAATTTTCGGCTATTTATACTGACGACTCCAAAGCAACAAATACAGCTTTTGGAGTTACAACAGCCAATGGGACAATCATTACAGGCGGAATTCTTCCTTCTCATTCATATGTTTTCACTGCCGAGGCTTTTGCCATCCACAAAGTTTTAGAATATACCACCACCCGACAAAAAGGCAAGTTTGTAATCTGCTCTGACAGCTTTTCTTGTTTAAATGCAATCCGTAATATACGCAATAACTCTACAATAATATCAAAAATTCGAGACATATGCATCAAAAACAAACGAAAAATAGCTTTGCTCTGGGTACCAGGCCACGTTGGAATTGCTGGCAACGAGCATGCAGACAATGCCGCTAAGTACTTTGAGTCAGCACCGACTCTTCTCAATGAGTTACATGACGAAAATGATCTTAGAAAACTGTTACAAAAGCGCGCGGACTGGAGAAATTTCGAACACCCGTATAAAAACTTCAACCCACTTCGAAATAAAATTAACTACCCTAGCAATATATTTCGACTGCAAGCAACCGTATTCACACGTTTAAGAATCGGCCATACAAAAATCACACATCAGCACCTACTCACCGGAAATCCTAAGTCATCTTGCCCCTTCTGCTCCAACACACTATCCGTGGACCACATCTTACGCACCTGTCCAGCGTTAGAGAGTATTAGGCATAAACACTTTATTTCTGCTCAATATCAAACACTGTTAAAAACGCCATCTTTTGAAAATATTACATGTATTTATAATTTTCTAGTGGAATGTAACATACATAATATGATATAATATAGATTTGTTATAATATCGGAGTCGATGGCCAAAGCTGCTCGCACTTCTTATCATTAGGTTTAATAGCCTGTATATTTTTCCTAATTAATGAAATATTAATAATATTCACGGATTAAGCTTAAAACGTTTTTCTCGGTATACAAATCCAAGGGATTGTACTTGAGGTTTAAGGGGCTGTACCAGTGTGACGCATGTGAGCTTAGGCGATTATCGTGAATTTTTTTAAGAGAAATTACGCGATTGAATATTTCGAACTTCTTTGAACGTAATATTTTCAGCTATATTTAAAAAAAAATGTTGAAAAATAACGGAGTTATGGGCTGTCTTTAGAAGTGCCAAAAAATAAAGTGCCCCAACTGCTGGCATGATTTTGGCCGAATGAGTTGCTGAAAAAAAAATTGAAAAGTTTATTAAACTCAAAAATATTTCCTATACAATGACCTACGATCTTTAAAAAATATCAAAAATTAACAAAATGGCATAAGGTAAAAAAAATCATTTTTTAGGTAAAAATTGGTAATTTTTTTAATGCAAAATTGACAATTTTCACCCAATCAAAAAGATCGTAGGTCATTGAATAGTAAATGTATTCAAAAACTCAGGTGTAATTTGAAGTCAATCGGTTAATTTGCCGTTGAGTTATGATGGCAGCAGTTTAGAAAAATGTCGTTTCGAGAAAAACGCTTTTAAAGCTTCACTTATGGTATATGTATACTATATATATATGTTTGTACCTCTGAGCGGTCCCTCTTTAGAACGTTCCCATCCAGAAACTATTCAAGATACAATCTTCCCAATTTCACAGGATATTTATGGAAATATAAGATATCGAAAAGCAAATTAAAATATTTTTTTGAAAAGTCATCGTTCATGCCTCTGAAACATATAGCAGGACGGGAATAATGAGTGACTTATAGTTTTGTTTTTGTTCATTGAGAGAGGACTTCGCTTTTCATTAGCCTACTTAGTCTGAAGTAACAACTCGCTGCTGCTGGAGGAAACAATTCGGGATGCAGAATTTTATCGAGTAGCTACTTCTATAAGAGTGGAGAGCAAGCAAAGCAAATGGGTCTGGTGGTGGACTTGAGCAAGACGAAATATCTTTCATCAAACAACCAGTCGTCGCACTCGCTTATTGGGTCTTGATAATGTCCGGTGTGTTTAACGTGGGTACCTGCTGACGACAGCCTTACCCCACGGCGCTCAAAAGCGTTTTCAGTACCAATTGGCAGTGTGGAGTGGATGCACTAACCACCTTGTTCGGGTTCGAGGCCCATCTAACACCTCTGCCGTGCTTTGGGTTTGGTACGACGTTGCAATGCAACTCCACATTCAACTGATGAAGTCATTTCTTCCCGCATTTGCCTTTTAACCACTACCACGGTACTCCCCGAGAGGCTAGTCCGCATGAGAAGGTTGGAGTAAACTCCAAAGGCTCCTGCTCCCCGTGGTACCAGAATTAAGTCTCTGATCAGACCTCGCAGCCGAAGCTAATAACAGTTGAGCTTCCATACAGCTCTGGACTGGCGGTAATGAGTTCGTCCCCGTACACACATCCCATACACGCACCAATAATGCTTTCGCCGCTTAATTAACTCACTCGCAAGCGACCCTAACGGTTCGGTATTACGACTAGTGAAGATCACACCACTAACATCTAATCGTCTATTAGTCCAGCTAATCCCCATATCAATCAGATCTTTAATGTCCGAGTATATCGGGCATTCTGACAATATATGCACCCAATTCTCTACAAAAACAACCCGACCTATCAGATAGATACCTCTGATGCATAAATGAATTCAGAGGCCCATGGCCCGTGAGCAGAAAACCAAGACTCAGACTAAATCTGAAGTCTGGGTTATCCTCAACAAAACCAGCGTCCCGAATGTACTCTTCTTGCCTTCAGCACCTAACCTTATCATCTAGAAGCCTACTGCTCCCTAGATACATCTCCCTCTCCACATAATAATCCACTCATTGAGCAATGACACACTCAAGCCTCTTCTTAACTTGAGTGCAACGCACGCTGTTTGGCAATCAGTGCGACATACAGTCAAATAGGCAAGCATCATACAACGCTGAATTCAGGAGAGTTTTTGGGGCCCCAATACAGTCGTGGCTGCTTCGCAACCATACAGCGGCTCCATATGTGGCAAAAGCCACAAACAAGCCACTATATATGGTGTGGACAGCACGACGTCCAATACCCCAATCCTCCTCAAAATGCGTCGAATTTTGCCACCATAAGAAGAAGGTTCCGCGAACGCCCAACACTTACAGGGTGACTCGAATTTTCCAAGCAGACTGTTCGTCATAAGGTTCCAAATATATGGGCCATAGCTATGAACAACTCCATTCTCCAGACTCCCATTCATGTCGACAAGAGGCCTTTCTGCCCGAAAAATAACTCCGCCAAAAAGTAACTTCCTTACAGCAAAGCTCCTCCAGCCATTGCACCACTCGACTTCAGATTAGGTAATCAAACGCCTCTTTGAAGTCAACAAATATGCCAAGGACATATTTTTTGACATTGACCCTAGCGTCCTTTCCTGAACCCATACTATCCGACCTCATACCCCGCGTTAACTCCTGAAGCCGTTCCACCATGACAATTTCCACCACTTTTCCAAATGCTGAAATGAGACTGATGCCTCGATAAGACCGAGGATCGCTACTGACTTCTGGAGAGGAACAACCCTAGCGCTTTTCCACACACGTGGAAAGTATCCCTCCCAAACGCCCTTATTATAAATGCCCTCCAGTTATTTCGGAATGAACTTCCTCAAGTTTTTACTCATCTCTCCGTTCAAACCATCAAAACCTGGGAACCGTTTAGACCTAGCCGGGCCAAAAGCGTACCCCAATTCCTCGTTATCTAATGGGGAGCACCACTTGTGCTGGAGGTACCTGCACCTTCAACCTGGAAAAGAACCCCCGCACACTCTCTCCACGACGATAACAGAGTGTCACCGACGCGATGAGAGGTGACCTCCTCCCTTCTACGACTCCGTAAAATACTATAGGCCGGACCCCAGAGATCGTTCCTATTCTCCCTAACGAAGTTCCTCCAGCCTTGCTCTTTAACTTTCACTATCATTTCTTTATATTCCCTATACACACAACAAAATATATACCTTAGCTGGGACAGCCTCTCAGAATTAGACCGTCAGGTGTGTTGAAACTTTCGCCTCAATCGCCTGACAGTCCTCCTCTTCAAGGTTAACTCACGCGTCTACCATTTAATCTTTATAGTCATACAACTTTCATATCTCCTAAGTACCCTATCATTTATTCCCCAAACTACTCTGTACAGACGAGCAATTTGCTAATCCAACCCCAACTCCTTAAACTCTCTATGAGGTACACTAGATACCACTTCCCTAAACGAAAGTCCATATTGGTTCCAGTCAATACAAATAATGGTACGCCATCGCCGAAATGGACTCTCATAAGACGAGGGAGGGGACTGAAAGGTAACCATAATTTGAATCAAATTATTATCTCATGGTCAATCTAACTCTGGAAGCCCTATTTGCTGACTGATTCATAAGCGGCACGTCAATGTCGCTCACGCGCCCAGGCCCACCGAACGTAAACTATTCGCTCAGCTGATTAACAATATGGAGGCTATGAGCCACCATCCATTCGCTTAAATACCTCGTCTCGACTGTGGCTTTGGTATCCAGATGTATGCTGCGATACCTTACTAAACTACATTGAGAACGAACCATTCGCGAGCCCAGGTAGGGCTCTAGAGGCTTGCTATATTTACAGTATAAACTAGCGACAATTATTCCACCGAACTCCTCTTCTATCGCGACACATACATCCTCAACCATTCAATCGTAGTTGGGTTCATTCAAAACCATTGGTGCGTTATCGTTAAAGTCCGTGAAGACCATGAAAGCCCCAGGAAGACCTCGAACCACACCATTGATGGCGTAGAGCTCCTGAAGTAGGACAATACCATACCCACCCTCAACCGTGCAACCCCCCTCCACATACACTTGGACAGATTGTTGTGGCTATTGGGTGCATTGACGCAACCGGCAGCCCTGTGGCCTGCTTGACCGCACTTCCGGCAGACATCTGATGTAGCCCAACATTCAGAAGAAAAAAACCAGCGGCGGGGCTATCCGGTCGCACCCGAAGGAAAACCACTTGATGTAGCACTTACCTGCCTCCAAGAGAGCGCACATCAACTTGTCCGTACTCTCAAGGGCGGCATTGGGGTTACCATCAGAGGCCACCTTCTAGGGCTGAAGTCTTGGAGGTTCAGCCGGAGGAACTCCTCCATGAATTCCTCATGAGAGATCTCCGCATGGACCCCTTGAACTATAACTCGAAGTTGGCAGTCAAGTCTTTACAACCACCTTTTCCCTCTTTAAAACAAAGTGAGTGCGGATAACCGCCCCACCTCCCTTGATCGGTCGGACTTCGTGGATGTTCACTCCGAGTTTGGGACCCACCTCCTTAACTACCTTCTTAATAACTTCCTTAGAGGATGAGTCGACATTACGAGTTTTCGAGAGAAAGGTTTTGTGAAAGATTTATTTTTCTTTGCGTGTTGGCCAACGCGAATATCGCATTCTATGGAACGATGGGCTGTAGATATACGACGACATTGACATAGTTCAACGAATTAAAAGACAGCGGCTACGCTGCCTATGTCATGATGTCCGATTGGAGGAAAACACTCCAGCTCTGAAAGTATTCGATGTAGTTCCCGCCGGGGGAAGCAGAGGAAGACCTCGTGGAGAAGGACCTGGCTTCGCTTGGAATTTCCAATTGACGTAACGAGAAGAGGAAACTTCTGACACACTGTTGTTAACTTGGCTATAATCGCGTACCGCTTACGCCAGTAAAGAATATGAAGATATGTTGCTCCAAATTTACAATTTGTCTCTGCACCACAAGCGAATGCACTCAAATTTTCTTTAGAAATCTATATATATATATATGTATATATATATATACCTGTCTCTTATACACATCTGTATTTGATTAAAATAATGCAATATTCAAATAGAAACTGCGAATAACAATCCAAAAATAGCCAATAATAAGAAAATAATAAAAAAATACATAGGTTTGATGATAGTAGTATCTACTGGTTGGCTCATTTTTGAGGGGTCAGAAGAAACACGTGGTGGTGCCCTCAGCAAAATTAATAAAATTCGACTCTATTCAAGATTTTGTGCAGATCCTGGATTCCAAAATGGTATAGCCACAGATATTGGTGTCCATCAATCAATTATGTCGCGAACTATTGCGGAAGTTGCGAAACTTATATCTTCCAAATCAAGCAAGTGGATAAAATTCCCGAAAGATGGAGATGAAATAAAAAATGGTCAAATGAAATGGAAATTGGTGTGATTGATTGTACTCATATAAAAATAAAAAAATGCACAAATCAAAGCGATGAGTATATTTGTAGAAAAGGCTTCCACTCTATAAATATACAGGCAACTTGTGATGGAAAAGAACTTTTTACAAGCGTTGACATACCCTGGCCTGGTTCAGTTCATGACTCACGCATCTTACGATACAGCGAGGTATGTAGGAAAATGCAAAATGCAACGTACGATGCATTATTTCTCGGGGATGAAGGCTATGGAATATGTCCATGGCTAATGACACCATTCCGGAACCCAACAACTGAAATAGAAAAAAATTCAACAAAGTGTTTATAAGGGAACGTGTCATTATAGAACGGTGTTTTGGGCAATTGAAGCAAATATTCTCGATACTTTAATACAAAATTCGTGTATCACGGAGCTAGCGCATCACGTAATAGCCAGTTGTTTCATTTTACATAACATACATAATATTTTAAAAGACGATTACATTCTAATCAATGATGTTTACAAAAATATGATGTATGGTAATTAGGAAATTATATAGAACAAACAGCAAGAATTTCAGAACCTGGAAAAAACAAAAGGAGAATGATCGCAAATTTATCATCAAATTAGTTTGTAATAAAAATAAAATACATGAATGTTTTTATTTTTTTTTTTTGTTAAAATAAATAAATATTTTAATTTTTTTTTTTTGGTTTATGAAAACAATAAACATAAATACAATCAACTTTTTATACAAAAATAAAATAAACGTAATTCACTATTTAATTAATAAAAATACTAATAATATATGTACAAAAATATAATATTAATTAATTATCCATTACTGTCATTATTCAGGGAACTCCAAGCTTCAAAACTGCTGTTGCTTTTTTGTTTACCTTCAAAAATAAACAACATACAGCAAAATGTAAAATAAAATAAAAAAAATTTACGGCTTGATCATCGCTATCAGTGCAACTTCACTTTTTTGCTGTTTTACTGCTGATGTTACTGTTTTTTTTATTCTGATTTTGTTGTTGCTGATGTCTCTTCTAATGTATTCAACGTACGGTTGTCGCCATTGCTCCCAAGATAGAGACGAACTGTAAAAAAATAAACGAAGAGCGAAATCAACAACCAAATTGGAATGCTATAACGGTGCACTTACCTGGAAGTTTGTTTGTTGAGGGATTAGAATCAGAACAAAGCAATGAGTATTATATTATATAGATCTGTTCCCAGTTTTTTAAATTAATTTTTTATTGCCTGTTTTATTTATATCTATTTTACTTTTAACGCGACATTTCAAGATCGATGTTTTTTTAATTTTGTTTTTCTCCGTTAGTTCAATCCCAAATTTTTGCCAAATTTCTTTTACACAAATTTCTTTTGCTCGGTTTTTTTACTTTTAATACTTGGCAACTGAATTTTTTTATAAATATTTATTTTATTTTGTCTACCAAAAATTTTTAAATTTCGTCAGTTTCCATTTTATAATAACTATGTAGCTCTACTTCTAATTCACTACCACCTGACGACATGTTTGCACTTCAACAATAATTAGACGTTTGATCTCCCTTTGAGTTTTTATGATAACAAACAAAAAAAAATACTTTGTCTGCGAATTTATTTATTAGATATAGATTGTAATTTTATTTCGGATCTTTTGACAATCTAGGGTAATTTTTGCATACAGAAATATTGAAGCATACGCCGGTAGCAGAGCTTCTCCCAGAAGGTCTTGAGAAAAAAACACTTTGCGGTGTTCACCATAACTCGGCTGGAAATGATCCGAAAATAAAAAAACCAAGAAAAATTAGTAAAGTTATAATCAAATCTTCCCTCCGTCGTTCTCTGATAATTTTTTTTGCATTTAAAAATTTTTTGCAGGTATTTAAAGTGACAACTTCTATTTTCCACTAAAAAAAATTCCCAATTTGTGGGTGATAAACACCCTCACTGTAACACAAAAAAAATTCTGAATGGTGGGAGGTATTTGATATGATAAAATGTGTACAAAGTTTTAAATGAAAATAACCTTAAGTTGTGAAAAGTAAGTAAGAATAATGTAAAAAGCTCCGGAAAAAATACTCAACCCATATTTAAGAAATAAATTCGGAAAAATTTTTTTTTGCCATGAAAACCGTACGCCCGTATTAAACTTTAAAAGAGATCAATTGTGTTGTGGCTTATAAATTGCAAAAGTTTTTCCATCTTCAGCTATCAGTTAAGCTTTATCAGGCAAGTTTCTTTCTTTTAAAAATAATTTCACCTTAAGGCACTAAATTTAAAAGGAACATTTACCTACGGAGTGAATGTTTCATAAAACTACTCTGAAAATTTCTAAAACCAGAAAGTTTCTTTGCTTTTCCAATTGCAACACAAAACCATAATTCGCTGTTTCTCCGATTTCACGTTTACGTTATACGTTTTTTCTCTGATAATTTTATAGTTCTGATATTTTAGCTCAAAGTTTCTCTATAACAGGGTTAATTTGTGAAGACAACTATCTGTGAAGACAACTTTCAGTCCGAAATCTGATGCCGTATCTTTTCTTGAAGTTTGATTTTAAAGCCATCCATCGCTAGCGTCAAAATCAGCTCAGTTTTCCTTTAATTTTGAATGCAGGTTACATTTTGGTCAGCTTTGAAGAATGCACTGTTTTCCTTTTTCCAGGCCCAGAAAATGTGTGGATTTAAACATTATATTTCTTCGTTAATAACGAGTGTGGGCCTATGGTGATACTAAGCGTAGTGGTCGTACAGATACCATTGATGACAGAAGCAAACGGCTCATTCAGCAGATAACAACCAACAGTCATACGAAGATTTTGGTCTAGCTATAAAAAAAAACAACGTGTGCATCAAACCATAAAAAACAGATGTATGCTTTAAAAATTAAAAACGACTACATAAGCAATTATTGAATTCCATTGATGGAAAAAAAATTATTTGAAAGGAAAATATATGTTTGAAAACGAATTCTTTGAATTTACTGGTAATTTGCATGGATGATTTTCCCCATGCACCGATCCATGTAGTGAAAAAGACAAAACTTCTTTAACTATCGTAAAATTGAATTGCTTGAGTGGACTGCCTTAAATCCAGATTTAAATCCGATCGAATCTGTGGGAAGTTCTTTCAGACAAAATTTATTTACACATATTTGAAGCGATTTGGCAGCCTTAAGCAACTAAAACATGCAATTTGGCCGAATGGAATAAAATTTATATGTGCGTGCTAAAAAAACATGCTGGAATCATTGCCTCATCCTGTCCAATTGGTGAAAATACATAAGGGCATCACAATCCCTTTTTAAAAAATTAAATACTATATGATTTATAATTAAAAATAGTAAATGAAATAATTTTTTCTTCATAGAAATATATATTTTAATTAAAAATAATATTTTTATAAAATTTTGTTGTTTAATAATTAATTCTTTTAGGTATAACAGCTAAGAAAAAAAATTACTTATTTGACTTTGGTATGTTCCTACTTAAACAAATAACAAAGTACAACAAACAACAATTACGAACTTATAAATGCTGCTTGCTTATTACCAAAAAATGTTCTACTTGTTTAAATCGACAAATATAACACAAACAAGTAATGAATGGTTAAGTTCCGGTGCAACCGTTAAATAAAATGAACTATCATCATTAAGGTACCTCACATACAATCACCAATATTATATCATTGGAAAATCTTGGTACCGGTTAACCCTAGAACACACACCCGGGTACAAATGTATCCACTTTCAACTTTCAAGTATTGTTACTTTTGAGCCGCTATACCTCTATACCGCTAACTTCGGCTCTAGGAAGATTATTAAGTTTTGAGTTCAAATTCAAACTTGAACCAGATCGGATCATTGGTTCAGGGGCTACATCCTTCCTAACCCATTATCCCGTAACACACACCCGGGATACGCTTGTACCCCAGTAGTAAAAATCCTCATAATAATAAAAAAAAAACATTTTTTATATTATTTTTGTATTTGAAAAATTAAAAATATTCATTTCAGACATTACATTATTGACTTTTATTATAAAAATGCATCTTATATCTAAGGAAAATCGTGGCAAATAGAGCAATTTGTTGATGTGACCGAATGTTCAAGACACATTTTCTTCTTACATTTGGCGCACAGCTTTCTAGTTTTTTGCGGCGTTTTTCCTTTTGTGCGTAACATAAATAGCAAGATCCGGACACAGGTTTTGGCGTGCGCGCTGCGGCAGATGTGGATGCTGCTGTTGACACCATTGATTCCACCGGTCGGTTGAAATATGCTTCAATAGCAATTTTAGTCGAAAAATTTCGCGTCACTTGACAATTTATGGCTCTGGCTTCAATAATGGGCATACACAATGCTTCAGCCAAGCTGCGCAGGATCTGCTTACGCTTGTTATTTGTTCTCCAAGGCAACATAGGGTTATTCAAATCGCAGACAATGTAGGCTGCAAGAGCTGTAATGTCCAACATGTTGAAGAACATCGCTAGTGGCCATCGTTTTGTTTGTTTGTGTGTTGGATATTCTGCAAACATTTGGTCCATTCGATCAACACCACCTTTGGTACGATGATATCACATCACGATTATATCGCATCATTATGCATGGTCGAAAGCAAAATTACTGCTTTATTTTTTTTGGGAACATAAGGGCACATTGTTACATTATTTTTAAAGCCAAATGTCGTTGAACCAATTGTCATGTTTTTGTTCTTCTTCATTTCTTGAGGAATATATGATTTGTTTTTGCGCAAAGTTCCAACGATCGTGAGTTTCCAGGTGAGAAGCAGTTCTGCAACTGGCAAGGTCGTAAACAAATTGTCCATTGTAAGGTTTCGGCCACTTCCTTGGTATTTGGCAGACAAATCCTTCACCACTCGTTCACCTTGGTTCATTTTCCTACCAGTTTCTGCTTGGCCAGTATATTTTTGTCCATGCAGTGGACATGCATTTGTGGCATCGCAAATCCACCAAACCTTGACACCATACTTAGCAGGTGTTGACGGTATGTACTGAGTAAACCGTGTGCGTCCACGGTAAGGAAATAATTGTTCATCAATCGTCAAGCATGAGCTGGGCTTGTAACCGCAATATCGCACAGGAACGGTTGACTCCCATTGTGGCGCGATATAAAGGATAGTTTTAGACGCTCCATAAATCTCGACCATGTTCTCCATTGCTATGGTTCGCACCAGTCATAATAAGGATGTCAAAAAATGCATACAGCTCTATTATTGACACAGGCGTACATGACTTAGGAGTTGTGTTGCGCATTGTTAGAAGCATTATAAGTTTCTTTTGCTAACTTATGTGTGGCGTATAATTATATCAGCCATTTCAACGTTCATGAAACATTTGAATGTTTGCTCTATTGACAACATTTCAGTGCATCTAGCTGGTCCAGAACGTTCTCTTATAATATTTTGTCTGAGTACCTGACGACTTACATTTGGTTCTTTCATCCACTCAGTACCATCACGTGCAACAAATTTTTCGGCACTAGCAGGTAATTCATTATTTTCTTCTACTTCTTCTTCTTCTAAAAAAAATTAGTACATGTTTACATTGGTGCTTATTTTACATTTTTTACCTTCTATATGCTGCACTTGATAAATATTCGTTTCCTCTTGAAGTCATTTCGTATCCAGTTATTTATAGTTTCAGTTATATTTATTTTCACTTCTTACACTTTTGAGCACCAAACCAATAATGAAAATATGAACAGGAAGCATTTATAACAACACCTCGTGTGAAAACAACCCTTGCAGCTGCATATAAAATACAAAAACCCATTATACCAGTGTATTTGCTACCTACGTACCCATACCTTGCGCGACCTTTTTGCACATATCTTTTGAACCAGATAGAATATTTCAATGAAATAAAAACCAAAATGTGTATTGGTTGTTACTCTACAAGTATATTATTATAAATTATATTATTTTGTTTTGCATTTATCAGGACAACAACAAAAACAAAAATCCACTGTTGCATGTCTTGAATTTATTTGCCCATATCGCTGGAACCAGTAGGAATATTCGAATGAAACAAAAGACAAAATACTCGTTATATATTAAAATATACATTTCAAAAAAAAAATCATACAAATAATTGAATAAGCATTAAGAAAACCGCAAACGTATCCCGGGTGTGTGTTTACGTGGTATTTTCTGGGTGTGTGTTCGAGGGTTAAAATGGGGCTAGGTCAAGTTTTCGCTCAAATGTATCCATTTTAGACACAAAGATACACTGTCATGACTAAAACACGCTCTCCCAATTTCATTGAGATAACTCAGATATAGGCTGATATATCCAGCAGAAAGTAAGTAAGTAAGTTCGAAAATCTTTATATTAGGTATATGATGATTCAAGGAAGTATTGGTCCGATTCGACCAATTTTTGCCATACATACATACCATTGTTAGAGGAGGTTTATCCTTGAATTTCAATTATATGTTAGGATATAACTCAAACATTGATCAATATTTTCGGTCGAAAGTTAACTATAGATACTGGGGTCCACATATTCGTCTTCAAAAGTTTTAGTTGGATGTGGACGATTTTTGGTCAAAAGGTGCAACCATTTTAGGGAATTATTACTGCAAAATTATATCACGTTATATTATTTACTTCTTTGTTTATGTACTGAGAACTAAAAGAATCACAAAAACTTTTAAATTATGTTATATCGAAAGTAGGCGTGGTTTTAGTCCAATTTTGCCTATTTAAAAAATGGATCACATAAAAATGTAAGAAGAATGAAACGTACTACGTTTTTTCAAAATCGGTTTGGTTGAGTCCCGTGATATGGGATTTCACAAAAAGTGGGCGGTACCACGCCCATCGTCCAGTTTTCACACTGGATATCATTAGGCTTGCTCATACCACCTCTGAAGTAAAATTTAATGTCTCTGGCGTAATTAGTTATGAATTTAAAGTTTTAAACTGTATCGTTTATGGGAAGTGAGCGGGGTCATCTTCCATTTTCGCACTCTCGATAGAGGTTTTTAAAATATTCGAGCTTAGTAAATTTGTTTTTTGTAGCTTTAGTGGTTTGGAGATATATATATTAAACATATTAGAAGGCGGGGCCACGCCCACTTTTTCAAATATTTGTATCCACAGGTGTCACTTTCTACTGTGACCCCTGTGTCAAATAACAGTTTTATATCTTAATTTAGTGCTTAGTTATGGCCTTTTATGTATTTGCGGTTAATGGTTATTTGTGGGCGTGGCAGTGGTCCAATTACGCCCATCAACGATCTTGAACCTTTCTTTGTAATAAGGAACCTGTGTACCACATTTCATTAAGATACGAGTATCACAATTTTTACTCAAGTTAGAGCTTGAACGGACGGACAGACGGATAGACCGGACTTCAACTTTTCTCGTCATCCTGATCATTTATACATATATAAACTTATATTTATCTCGTTTAGTTTTATGTGAGAGTACAACCGTTATAATACTCTGTGGCAACTGGAGGCAAGAATCTAAAAATTATTTAAAAATCGTATTCGTCTGACAACGTCGTCTGCCGGAACGTGTCTATCCGTTCGGGTCAACGTCATCAAAGATAGGGGAGGATATTAAAAGAAAATCTAGTTGCCTGTGGAGATAAAAAATTATAACATAAATACATCCATATATCCATATCCATTTCAATTACAATTGCGTACTTTATTCCTGTTTTTGGATTCGCTTAGCCTAAACTTAACTGTTTAAACTAAAGGTAATGTAAATACATATATACAGAAAAATGCGATTACATTTCGACCTTCATTAATTATTGTAGTAGATTAAAGTGAGTATTTTACTTAGTGTTATTAAAGTAAGAATTTGTATTTGAGCAAAAAACTTTACAATTCAATTATAATATTTCAATAATTCATTTTATTAACATTTTAACTGGATTCTGCCCAGCCATAACTTTTCCCCTTTGCAAAGAAAAGTTGAATCATAAATCAGACTTACGATTGCCCAACTGCATTCTGAAAAAAAAATAAATAAACTCTTATTTATAGTGAATCGACCCCTATATAAATATTATACTGTGCCATGAAACCAGACATTTGGTATATACTTATGTAAGCATATAATACTGTTTTAATTTCTGAACGTGAATACCTTTCCTCGTTTACTAATAATAATGATAATGATGTTAAATAGCAACGTAGTCATTTATTTGAAATTTATAATACAATACGAAAATATTACTACATTGTAATTAAGAGTTGTATACTCAGAGTTGAGTCTGAGTTTTTACCCAAAACGAATTATTGCTGAATGGTTTGTAAGTATAATGTTTAATTACTTCTCAAGTAATGCTAATTAATCGATAATTTATACCTAGGGATGGAACAACAGATATCACATGCACATTTAATTTTGAAGAGCCCACAGATTGCTTACACTCGACCCATGCCTGAGGATCCTGAACTTCAAGAAAACATGTTCATGTAAAATGGTACAATTTAAAATACGAGTTCTAATTATTTTATATTTTTCGTTATGCCAGAATCGCGCTATTATCAAGACGGAGAGTTTCGCATACGTATTGAAGATATCGTTCAGATTGTTCCGGTTTCCGCTAGCTTTAACTTCCCAGGAAAAGGTAGTTTGATAATCAATACTATAACAATGCGTCCAAAACAAACAAAAATTATCAAACCAGATTTGTTGACCGATTGGAGGTAATTTACTGAATTTTAGCTCTGTAATTTTTTGGTTATGTAAAAAAGGATGGAATTATGTGTAGAAGTTCACGCAAGTGAGGAAAGATCTCCGATTCCCATTCACTTCGGAGTGGCCAGAAAGGATTATTTTACATATGGCTCCAGTAGCTCACGACTTCTGCTAATACACCAAGTATCCTTTGGGTTACCAAAAACATCCATTTGAAAGCGAGCGAAAGTGAGAAGGCGAAACATCTTCTACATAGGGGTGGGTGCTTGGTTTAGGACCCGCCACGCAAAACAGAGTACCAATGAAAATTAATCGACAGCCTCGGATGAGAGACCCCCTTTTTGATGACGACTATGGCAAACGAAATTAGTACTACGATTTGAGGACATGCACCTGAAATGTCCGATTACTTATTTGGGAAGGTGCCTCTGCCCAGTTGGTTGATGTCCTCGTTGGAGTGAAGGCTGACAACACCGCTCCTTGTCCTTGTGTCACTTACTACAGTGGCCATATAAAGAAGCGCAAGTTCAATGTGAGACTCGTGTTGGGAGAGAGACTCCGGCGCCGATTACTATCATTCACTCCGGTGGATTCTAGACACAATCCGCTTTAAAGCGAGGTTCTACAACATATCCTTGATTTGCGAATTTTCAATTGATGAAAACTGTGAGTGAATTCATCAAAAATCAGCCGAAGTCATCATTGAAATTCATGGAAATGGAATTGAACATCTCCATAACACTGATTTATCGCATTTGGACCGAGCATTTGGGTTTCCGAAATGTATGCACGGTTTGTTCCTCGCAAATTGACTGACGACTAAAAATTGCTCAGAATTCCACATCAACATCATTAAAGAAGTCAAAACCTTCCTTTAAAATATAGTGACTGGTAACGAATCGTGGTATTTCCAATATGATTCCCAAAAAAAACGCCAGAGTGCTGAGTGGAAGTCACCGGACGAGCTGAAACCCCAAAAATCGCGCATGGAGAAGTCAAAAGTGAAGACGATGCTGATTTGTATTCTACCTTGGAGATCGCGAAGATGAAATTTGTTGCACGATAATGCGCCGTCTCATCGATCGACAGTTGTGACCGACTATTTGACCAAAAGTCACATTTTAGTCATTAACCACTTTCCGTATTCACCTGATACGGCACCGTGCGACTTCTTCCTTATTGGAAAACTGCGTTTGCTAATGAAAAAAAAGCGTTATGCAGAAGTGGAGGCCTTTCAAAATGCTTGCACCGGCATACTTGCTGCCATACCGGCCAACGAGCTAAAACACTCGTTCGGCATGCTTTTGAACCGTACAAAAAACTGTATTGAAGCAGAAGGATACTATTTTGAATAAAGTAAATTGATTTTTTGTTTTATGGGTAAATACAGTGACTCACACGTCTAACCGGATGCGGGAATTGCCAATGTTGACACCCTCTAATAATATGTTAACATCTTAAAAATGATACATATGATACATCAAATTAAAGGAAAAATCTTCTATTTTATTTTCGAAAACTTAAAAATAGTAATAAATTCATTCACTACGTATAATTTAGAGAAAGAACTCGCAACATACAAAATTCGTTCCACACAACTAACCGGAAAATAATAAGAAGTAACCTTCTACAAGTCACGGTACTTGTGATCGTTTTGGAATTTCACTAGAACAAACACTGAATATTATTTTCTGTATATTAGTGGGTACCGGTGAGTCTGTGGGTAAGCAACACGACAATATGACGCCCCCACCTATTCATACTTATACTAAAATTCGGAAGCTAATTATACAGTTACGGGAAGAAGGAAAAACCATTACAGATATTTCGGAGATTGTGAAAAGGAGTATTTTAACTGTCCTCGATATTATAAAAAACTTTGAGAAGGAAAATAGGATCAATAATATTAGTGGAGCTGGTCAAGGAAAGAAGCTAACACAAGCCGAAGAAAAGTTTATACTGCAAATTGTTGAAAAAATCCCTTTTCCTTGGCGGAAAATGTAGGAAACATATTGGAAAATGAAAAAGAAAAGAAGGTTTCAGTCGAAACAATTCGCCGCATACTTAGAATCTTCGATTTACATGGTATATCAGTTGTAAAAAAGGCGTACATATTCGAAAAAAATAGAAAGAAAAGGCCAGAATTTGTGAAATTGCATTTAAAAAGGCCTGATGAGTTTTGGAAAAGGGAAAAAGGGCATAATTTTGATTTAGTAATCTGTTTTATGATTATTATATTACTGCTTTTTCAAGGATCTTTTCACACACGATATCAAGTTTAACTTGCAGGGTTTAGATGGGGAAAGTTTTATATGGCGGCGTCCCAACGAAGCCTACCTGCCAAAACATACTAGAGCAACACTTAAGCACGGTGGTGGGTAATTAATGGATTGAGGATGTATATCGGATAAAGGAACGGGCAACCTGCATTTTGTGCAAGATACTATATATCGTTTCCAATATGTCGACATTTTAAGGAAAAATTTAAAGCAATCATGCGTAACGTGGGAATTAAAGACAATTTTATATTTTACCAAGACAGTCATCGACTGATACTCAAAGCGAACGGTTGTGTTTTAAGCTATTAGTGGTTCTTTTTTTCTATTCTCTCACACCCTTTTCGTAAGGGCATTCTAACATTATTTGATTTAAAGCACGTGTAAAAAAGTGTATATATTATACAATATATAACAAGAAACATGCCTCCAGGGGGTGACTCCCTTGGTGATAATAGGTTCTCCCTGTTATCAACAAGTCCCAAATCAAAAAGAAAAAAAAATCAAGCATTTCCCAATAACGATTTCCCAAGCCTTACCCCAACAACAAAAGATAACCCAAGATATTTAGTGCTAAGTGCAACGAACTCTCAGAAACCCATAAACAAATATTCGTGTTTTGCTGTGCACAAAG
>NW_017537471.1:64172-66086 GCF_001853355.1 Bactrocera latifrons | reverse complement strand
TAATGTGGGTGCCTCGCCATATCGGAATGTATGGCAACGAAATTGCCGATAAAAAAGCTAAAGAAGCTTCCAAACAACCACTTCACTTCTTTGACTATTTCACTGGTAAAGATATACGCAGACTTGTTGAAACATACGTAAATGAAATCCAAGTAAGAGAATGGAGTAATCACGATCACCACTACAAAAAATCTAATTAGGCGGGAACAAAGCTTTAATACCCAGGAAAAGCGACTTGTAAAAATACAAGGATGTTTATAAGACTCCGAATAGGACACACAACTGCTACACATGCTCACATCTTAAATGGCGTAAATAAACCAAATTGCGTGTTCTGCGGATCAAATGATCTCACACCTCCTCGATACTTGCCCGGCACTTCATCGAATCAGAGCTAATGTTTTTTGTAACAAAAACCATCTTTATATCTAGAACGGACTGATGACAGTAACATAGAAATCATATCTAAATATATTTCGCTTTGCAAATTAAATATTTAGTTTAGTTACATACATTCACCCATTTACTTTTGCTTTGAAAATTATCTTTTTTATTGTATCTAAATTTACGTTATTCAAATCGATCTCAAATGTGGATATAATAGACTAAGATTTTATAACATAAGCTGAAGGCCCTGGCAGCCAGTGCTTTATATCTATAAGTGGAACTATTATTTATAAATATTTCTCTTTTAAATAAATAAATAATAAATAAAAATTTTACCAAGACAACGATCCGAAGCACAAATCGGCGATTGCTCATACTTGGTTCATATACAATTGCCCTCATGTACTGAGTACACCTGCCCAATCCTCAGATCTGAACGTTATTGAGCTCGTATATCAAGAAGTCAGTCGAAAAGTGTACCAAAGGCAGTATTCCAATGTTGCTGCTCTCAAAACGGCTATTTTGGAGGCTTGGAAGGCAATACCACCAGAATTTTATCAAAAACTTGTCGCCTCTATACCAAAGCGACTAGAACCATTTTTATCTGTGACAGAATATGCTACGAAATAAAAATAATCATTAGCTTTATAGAAAATCCGGTTAGTTGGGTGGAACAAATTTTGTATGTTGAGAGTTATTTCTCTAAATTTTACGCAGCGAATACATTTATTACTATTTTTAAGTTTCCAAAAATAAAGTAGAAGGTTTTTCCTTTAATTTGGTGTATCATATGTATTATTCTTAAGATTTTTACTATATGATTGGATTTTTACTATATCATTGTCAATGCACGCATCCGGTTAGACGTGTGAGTCACTGTATATTGAATACCAAAAAAAAAAATTGATTTATAACAGTTTAATCTAAATAACTTAATAAAAAATATTTGCATGAAACTAGTTGTAATCTAGTTATTGGGTTTTTTGCCTTTATATGTGCTTCTTCCGCAATAGCGTACTATAAACTTTCTATTGGTGATCGCATGAAGTGTGATTTATTACTGTTAACAAGTAAGTACATATACTTTCAGTGCTGCAAAGTTTTATAATAAAGAAATAATGTGCGCCAACTTTGGCATCCTTGCTAAAACTGAAAGAAAAATTTCAATCGGTAATTTTTGCAGGATAAGGAGCATGCATCAGCTTCTTTGTAAAATATGGTCGGACGAAAGCATGCCCAACAATTGGAACTTAAGTGTGCTATGCCCAATCCTCGAAAAAAGAGACCCCACAATCTGCGCCAACTACCGTGGGATAACCCTCCTCAATATCGCATATAACGTTCTATCGAGCGTATTGTGTGAAAGATTAAAGCCCACCGTCAACAAACTGATTGGACCTTATCAGTGTGGCTTCAGACCTGGAAAGCCAACAACCGACCAGATATTCACCATGCGCCAAATCTTGGAAAAGACCCGTGAAAGGAGAATCGACACTCACCACCTCTTCGTCGATTTCAAAGCTGCTT
>NW_017537471.1:50978-62977 GCF_001853355.1 Bactrocera latifrons | reverse complement strand
CTGAAAGTATTCGACGCAGTACCCGCCGGGGGAAGCAGAGGAAGAGGAAGACCTCCACTCCGTTGGAAGGACCAAGTGGAGAAGTACCTGGCTTGACTTGGAATATCCAATTGGCGCCACGTAGCGAAAAGAAGAAACGACTGGCACGCGGTTGTTAACTCGGCTATAATCGCGTAAGCGGTGACTACTTATATATAGGTATATAAAAATTAAACGCTATTTTTGTATGTCCGCGCATAACTCCCAAACAAATGCACGAAAAGAATTGAAAATTTTTCACAAAATCACCCTGGATTTTGCAATTTAGGCATATATTTATAATTCAGGAACGATGAACCGATTTACTGGAAATTGGTAATGAGGTAGCAAAAAAGAGTTGAATTATGGTTTGAGATGATTGCAGAATAGCTGACAAATATTCCTGAAGCATTGTACAAAACAATCCAATATTTAAAAGGAACGGACTTGATCGTTTTCTTATTACTACACGCCTTTGATTATTACGCAATTACATTCGATGAATGTTGAACAACACATTACCATATGAACAGATATAGGGCATGAAATGCGCCCTCTTCTACTTTACTCCTGCACTGTTATTCACTATAGCAAGAAGCACATATATGTGTAACGATATAAGATGCAGATGCAGAGACCGTGAAGATGTTGATACATCATACGTATTTATGTATGTACTTCCCTTAAGAGATTTACGAAGTTAATAAAAAATTTAGATTGCCAATTTAACTATTCCATTATATTGTTATGACGGTAAATGAAATCCTTGACAGCAAGGAGCGAGCGGAGCTGCTGGTTTAGACAAGTGATATTTAAAACTAACCGGAAATTTAAAATGCTTATATAATTTATATATATTTTTTGTATAAGGTATATGGAACTAACGAATGTTTTTACCCGATTTCATGTACTTTTGATATTATACCAATGCAATTAGGGGTTCTGGGGATTTCATTAAGAAACCTCAGAGAGAAATATATATGGTATAAATCCAGCGTATGTTTGTAGACTGTATATTCTTTTTAGAAAGATATTTTCTCCGATTTTTATTCAGATTTTTTACATATTGTTACGTTATAAATTTAACTGAAAGTTTGACAATATTTATAATACATATTTAATAATACATACATATATGAGGCTAAGAGAAGTGTTGACCCAGTTTAATCCAGTTTTAGCACAAGGAATGTTGTCATAACAAAAATATTCTCCCCCAATTTGAAACACCTTGGGAGATTTGTTTGTGCAATTTTATTCTGATGTTTTCCAGAAGTTTGAATTATATACTGTAAAATGAAAAAATAAGATGGAATTTGGAAATTTCTTATGGTCTACAACTTTGCTTCTGTCGTTTTCCAATAGATGTCTCTAGGGTCAAGCACTGGTCGATGAAATCAATAAAATCGTTTTATATCGTTCTTGGACATTTGTTTCAACATTAAATCAACAAAATCTTTGTAGAGATCTGTTTGCATCCCAAACTTATTCTCAACAGAAAATGTCACTTTTTGAGCCGACATTTGCGGCAAATTTTGCTTTTCTTTTTTAATTCCAAGAAAAGTGCGGCTGAGGACCCGTCCATGATTTACTGAGGCTGACACATGCATAGATAATATATTACTCTACTACTACCATCTATATGATTTCTATTATAAAAAATATATAAAATTTTTGTAAAGCAATTTGTGTTCGTTTACAAAAAATGGATCATAAAGCATTTCGTGTGTTAATTAAGCACTGCTTTTGAGGGAATAAAGGAAAACACTTTTGGACCGTTTTTATACAATAAAGCATTAAATTTACAAAAAACGGCGGAAGCAAAGTTGTAGACCTAATATATAGGAAGTAAGCGTGGGTTACCTCACAAAACACATTTATTGAAATCGTATTCAATACTTCCAGAGGTACAGAATTTCACCTAAAAATTGACCACGTTTAATGTCAAATTTTTACATTTACAATCTTTGAGTGCTTGTGGTTCATTTATTTAGTAATTTATCCCACCGTTATATTGTGGTAATCGCTTTCCTAGTATTCAAAAGGATCATGCAACAATCAAAGTTAAGAAAGCAGCTGGCTTCGATTTAATTACAGCGGAAGTGTTGAAGCAGTTACCATACAAATGTTTACGGAAGCTCACCCATCTTTTCAATACAGCAATCCGTTTGACACATTTTCCAAGCCTTTGGAAAGAGTCCGAAGTTGTTATGGTTCCTAACCCAGGAAAGGATCCTCACTTAGTTTCGTCATACAGACCTATTTCACTACTTCCACAAATCTCAAAGCATTTTGAAAAATTAATTTATCTAAGATTAAAATCTATAATCGACGAAAAGCAGTTAGTCCCATCGCATCAGTTCGGTTTTAGAAACAAGCGTTCAACAATAGAACAAATTCACAGAATAACATCAATAATGAAAAATCCTTGGAGGAGGGAAACGTATGCTCAACTGTATTTCTTGACGTTGCACAAGCGTTTGAGAAGGTATGGCCCAAGGTCTTATGCAAAAACTAAAATTCTGTCTTCCGATTGAGTATTGTGCTCATTTAGAATCGTATATCACTGTGAGATTTTTCCAAGTAAAACAAGGAAATTAATTTTTCAAACTAAAATAAATTGAAGAAGGAGTTCCTCAGGGAAGTATCTTAGGTCCACTTTTATATATTCTGTTTACAAGAGACTTGCCGTTAGCACCAAACAGCATGACAGTATAAGTAGCGCAACTGTGGGATGTGCCAATGATAGCAGTATTAATGTTACATAACGTTTTCAAAACAAGGTGCTAAGAGGCATTGTAAATGCTCCCTGGTACTGCAGAAAGGCTGATATTGATCGAGACCTAAAGATGAATACAGTCGCCGAAAAACTAAGGAGTCAAGCAGTTGCGCTACAAAAGGCTTAATGCACATGTGAACGAGGAGGTGAGAAATCTTTTTTAAGACACTTGCCGCTTTAGTCGATTATGTCGAAAAAAAACCATATAATTTAGTTGGAAACTAAAATATGAATGAACTAATTATATACCATATACATGTAGTACCACTCATTTCTATCTAATTTGTTTTACAGTTATTCAAATCGAAGTTTTAAAATTTTTTATATTTTTTTAAGTAAGTTGTTATGCTTACATCGATGATATAATATTATTAAGAAACAAGTAAAGGCTAAGTAAGAGTTCAGAGTAAGATCAGAGTTTAAATAATTTTATATATAAAAGTTATCACAGCTAGCATAGCTAACAAAATATGCAACAAAAAAGTTGTCATAGCTAGTAAACTATACTGACAAGAATGTTGCAACTTTAAAACAGAAATTCAGCAATATTCTGCAAATAAACAATATCAACAAAGTTGATTTCCAAAATTTACAACAACAGCACATTTCGTCGGCACTAAACCAGAGCGGAAGCCGTGCCGCCGTAATGTAGGTCGTTTCAAGACCAAACTAAGGTTTGCAATTTTGCTATAATTATTGCTTACGTTATCATTATAGAGTATATATTGAAAGAAGTACTAGTAAGTAAGAATTCGTACATATGTAAGCTATAGTAAATAAGCAAAATTTTGTATAAAAGAAATGTATTCAATAAAGAAATTTGAGTTCAACTTTACAATTCAAAAGAGCAAGTAAAAAACTTTAAGCTAAAGCTTTAAAAAACTTAAAGTTGCCTACACCAAAAGTATTAAAGTAAATCTGTACGCACAAATATCATTATCAAGAACGACAAAGGACGGAATTAAATTTTTATAGAAAGTTCAGTCGAGTTTGACATAAGTCATTAAAAACAGTATTTAAAACCTTGTTAGGAAATTTAATTACAAGTGTACGCAAAAATAGAGCCTAAAGTGACGTCATCCAACCTCCATTAGAGGACTAACTTCAAACAGGACCAAGTGGACCGCCCAAAGAGAATGACAAAGCTGATACTCCTGTAAGTTAATATTAAGCTTACATAAAATTTATATAGTGGGTAGTTATATTAAAAATATTGTATAGCAATAAATATCGGTCAAATAAGTTTTAAGTACTATAATAAGTATCCGATATATAAAAAAATATTAAAAATCTTAATAAGCAAATAAAATTTATACCCGATATATAAAATATCTGAAAAATTGTTGACAACAATAAATACAGTCGGTTAGTTTAAATTTATACTCGATATATAAAAAATCTAAAAAATTGTTAATAGCAATAAATATATATAAAGTATCACATTGTTAAAGCAGTAAATAGTCGAAGTTGTAAATAACAGTAATGGAGCAAATTAAAGAAGCTGTTAGGTGTGTAATAACAGGTGATGTTAATGCACAAATAGAACAATCAAAAATATTGAGCAGTAGGATAAATCAGTTAGAAAGTACAATTAGTCCCCATAACGAAAGTTCTATTTCAAATAACCATATTCACTTAACTGAGTCAGACTTAAAAGAAATTAGCAGATTACCTGACAGCGTGAAGAACCTCCCAACAACCTAGGAACCTTATCCCAAAAACACTTCAGCGTAGAGCAATTCTACGCTGATAATAAACAAAATAAAGAGTCATGATTATTCAAGAGAAAGAAATAATGTTCTACTGGAAACCGATAGGAATCGAGCCCTTGATATATTTGTCAGAGGCCTAAACGGCGAATTGTCTGGAATGCTAGTCATTCAACGCCCCAGCAACCTACTCGAAGCATACGCTTCCTGCCTTGAAATTCAAAACATTAACTTAAGAAACTATTCAATGTATACAAAAAATGGAGGTAGCTCTAATCAAATGCAAAAACATCAAATGAATCCAAAACCAATATATGTACCAAGGGTATTAAACCCTGCCGAAAAAAATTTTATCCATAATAAAAACATGCAA
Organism: Bactrocera latifrons; assembly: GCF_001853355.1. Lineage (NCBI taxonomy): Eukaryota > Metazoa > Arthropoda > Insecta > Diptera > Tephritidae > Bactrocera > Bactrocera latifrons. The sequence continues at coordinate 58,101 of NW_017537471.1, read as the reverse complement.
AATCAAGCACCGCCACCACCCAGACCAAGCAATCCTAAGCCACCAATCCATATGGAAGTGGGCGCTTTAATACACTCACGAAGAATAAACTATATGAATCGACCGAACAATACGCCTATAGTAAGGCCATCCAATTATTCGTCAAATATCCCTATTAAATCCCAAAACCTATTTAATGTCCAAATAGAGGACGAGGAAATAAATTTTATGACAGACGCCTGTCTACCCTACCCTATTTAGGACTAACTTTAAAGAACGGGGATATCGCAGAGTTCCTTGTAGATACGGGAGCTAAAAAAACTTTGTCTCCGAAAAACTTTCAAAAAATTCAAAGAAAGCCACAGGTCAAGTAAATATAACCCATAAACTACGTGGACCATTCTTCGGAAATATAGATATTACAAATGATTTTGATTTCTTTACATTACCCAATGTAAACACATTCATTGGCAATGATACCCTCAATGAATTGAGAGCAATCATAAATAGAAAAAATTACACAATAACCCTCAAGGATGTGGTACTGCCACTAAAACAAAATATCTCTAAACAAATATTCAAGAACACCCCTATGAACATGAAGTTAAGGAAATGATAAATAAATAATCGGAACTTTTCGGACCAGTCTCTGACAGTGGGACAATCGACAGAACTGTATTAGCAGAAATTAGAAAAACAAGTGAAGAACCGATATATACAAGATGATATCCTTACCCTACCAACCTACGGGGCGAAGTAGAAAAAGATGTAAAAGAACTTCTAAGCAATGGCATAACAAGGCCTTCAAAGCGTCCGTATAACTTCTCACTGTGGATTCTTCCAAAAAAATCAGGTCCACCAGGAGAAAAAAAGTGTAGAGTACTTGTTAACTTTAAGCGACTAAACGCAATAACTATACCTGATTCCTATCCTGATATAAACAACACTCTCGCTAGCTTAGGCGAATGTAAGTATTTTACTACACTCGACTTTACATCCGGATTCCACCAAATCAGGATGAAGGAAAAGGACTTAGAAAAGACAGCTTTTTCTGCAGCCAATGGTAAATATGAACTTACTAGGTTGCCATTCGGTCTTAAAAATGCCCCTTCGATTTCTCAGAGAATGATCAATGATGTTCTTAAAACGCTTGTAGGAAAAGCCTGCTACGTTTATATCGATGATATTACAATAATAGGGAAACCTAAAGAAGAGCATAAACAAAATATTGAAGATGTGTTCATGCTTTTGTACAAATCAAATTTAAAAGTCAATTTGAAAAAATCCAAATTTTTTAGAACAGAAGTAAATTTTCTAGGTCATATCGTTACCGGCGAAGATATTTTGCCAGATCCTGACAAAATATCCGCTATTAAAAAAATTCCCGCACCTGCTAACCTTAAGGAACTATAATTTTTCCTGTGTTTAGCATCGTATTATAGGAGATTTATAAAAGACTTTGGAAAAATTGTCAAGCCATTTACCAATGTAACTAGACGTAAAAATGCTGAAATAAATGCAAGTTAATCCAAACGGATACAAATTTCACTAACAGAGGAAGGCTTGAAATCATTTAATGACATAAAATATTTGCTTACATCTTCGACAATAGGGAAAGAAATGCTCGCCATAGTATGGACCTAAAGAAATAAAAATTCTTACTGATCACCAGCCACTGACGTTTGCATGAAGCAACAGTAATAACAATGCCAAGTTAAAAAGGTGGAAACAAATTTGAAAACCAGGAAAAACAACAGTAGTCGCCGATGCGTTATCACGGCTGCCAATAGAAGTTAATTTCATCACACGAAGAACCTCATCCAAGCTTCCACAGACACCTCATTAAATGTGAAGTTTACGATAAAGAATACCTAAGTAAAATCTTGAAAAGCATTTTAAACCCAAACATAATCAATGGAATTAAAATCCAAGAGAAATACATTTCATTACTACAGTAAATATATCAAGAAAATTTCTCACAATTTCGTATCAGGATAACACAGAAAGTAGACGCAGACGAAGATGTAAAATTTAAAATAATAGAACAAGAACACAAAAGAGCTCATCGCAATGGTAAAGAAAATAAAGACCAGATATTGGAAAAATACTATTTTCTACACAGGACTAAACTTATTAAAAAATATACTAAGTCATTTGAAATTTGCAGATGTAATAAGTACGACCGGCATCCATAAAAACCCAAGTTACCGGCAACACCCATACCTTCGTATCCAACAGAAATACTGCATATCGACATTATAGATATATCCGGCGAAAAATATATCTCGTGCATTGACAAATTCACTAAATAAATTGTAAAATTTTTCAGGATAAAAAATAAATCAGTACTGCATATCAGGGATAAATTGTTAAAGCTTCTACACTATTTCACTGTACCAAAGACTTTGGTCATGGGCAATGAAGGCAGCTTTATAAGCCCAATAACTCTGAACTATTTGGAAGGGTTAGGAATTGAAATCTATCTAGCACCACCTCAGAAAAGCGAAGTCAATGGTGCGATAGAATGATATTGAAATAATCAGACGTCTCCAAGTGGAATATTCTGACTACTCTATTAAAGGAAATATCAACATTGCTGTTGACAGATATATAGTAACACGATACATTCAGTTACAAAAAGGAAACCAGCTGATATTTTCTTTGGAAGAACACAGAGAATCAACTACTAAGATTTAACAAACTTTAACGAAATGGTTAATTCTGACCTTCGAAATGGAATAGCAAGAAACCAAGAAAATACACTAAATTATCACAACAAAAATAGGTCAAAAATAAAGAATTACGAACCTGGTGATACTATATTTAAAAAGAACAAACAATTTAAAGGGAAAACGAAATCCATTAAAAAAAAAAACTATCGCTGAAGGCAATACTGTTACAATAACTACTAAAGATAACAGAAGGATTCATAAATCACATTTAATAAACTAACTGACACTTACTCTTTAGACTCTTACCTTACTGGACAACTGCAACAGTGGACACCTACGAATACGACAGCCCGCTGGTGACGATCAAACAAAGACTAGGAGAGATTACAAAAGGGACGTATAAAATTATGCACACTATCGACTTGGACGACTACAAAAAATTACCAACGACGTCAGACTTACTATATACCACGAAATTTATAAAACAAATATTTTATTTTCACAATTAAAACATAAACTTTCCGAGATAGATAGCTTATTAAGGCAACTGCGAATAAAAAATACAAGCATGCAAAACAGATCAATCAATCAATTGGATAGGATCTGCTTGGAAATGGTTAGCAGGAAATCCCGATGCCACTGACTGGGACCAAATACTTACCACAACACATGAACTGACGGAAAACCGTAACGTAGAGTACACCACAAACCAATACCTCATCAAGACAAATAATAAAATATTAGATAGTTATAACATGATTGTGGATGAAATAAGTAAGAATAATAAGGAATTATTCGCACAACCATTATATAATAGGTTAGGTATCGTTGTTGACGGCGCCCCCGCCCAATTTCTTTTGCCACGTCTGTATCGGCAGAACAATATTTATTTTCCTCTTTTTCGAAGTTTTAATTCGCGCGCAACTAAACAATAACTAAAAAAGTTGCGCGCTCTCTTCTTTTGCGACTGCTCACCGATCCAGACGTGGTAAGTGTTTGTCCAATTTATTATATATAAATACATTTATTATAAGAAACCTTTTGTTTTTTATTTAACATTTGTGGAATCATTTGCGCCGACCGTTTCCCCACGGCCAACCACATCTACGGAACGAGCGAGCACCGTGCTCCACCACCAGAATTATCAATCGTAAAAGACGAAATTGCAAAAATTATAATGGCAACCCAATTAGCAAAACGCAATGCATTTCACAGATCCTTAGCGGAGAAAAAGCGCTTTGCGATTACCAATATGTAAACCAAGCTATAATTGAATTAATTAGTGAAGCAACAATATTTCTTTCAAATTTTATTTTAAATATTACTTATAATAACACATCTTTTAAACTAAATGGTACTCTTCTCATAAACTGCTTTAACGAAACTATAACTTTGAATAACGTTAGTTATACTAGTACAAACTTTCAAACAAGTTCCTACCAAATCTTACCAGCAATACTTCAAAATAACATAACGGAAAATTAAATTAAATTAGACTTAAACTAGCAGCTAGCATAGCTAACAAAATATACAACAACAAAGTTGTCGTAGCTGGTAAAATATACTGACAAGAATGTTGTAACTTTAAAACAGAAATTCAGCAATATTCTGCACATAAACAATACCATTGTTGCTCAATGAAGTTGATTTCCAAAATTTACAACAACAGCACATTTCGTCGGCACTAAACCAGAGATGAAGCCGTGCCGCCGTAATGCAGGCCGTTTCTCGACCAAACTGAGGTTTGCAATTTTGCTATAATTATTGCTTATCATTACAGAGTATATAGAAATAGTAAGTAAGAATTCGTACATATGTAAGTTATAGTAAATAAGCAAACTTTTGTATTCATATATAAATTTGAGTTCAACTTTACAATTCAAAAGAGCGAGTAATTAATTGTTTGGTGGCTTACATACTTACATACACCATATAGGTACATATATAACTTATACACTGTCCTACATATATATTTGGTATAAGATTTGTTAGAAAACCCAAAATCATTATACGTAGACAATTATACAAAATCAGGCGGATGTTCGAAAAATCCTGCTAATGGTATTGGAGGTTAGGTGAAGTTTTCGCTGAATTATATTCGTTTTAAGAACAATAATATATAATACTATTAAGAGTCAAATACGTTCTGAAATTTTCATTGCTTTAAATCAAATATTGATTACAAAGAAAAATTAACTTAAAGAAAAGCTTTCAAAACGTCATTCAACATCAACACTTACCAGAAAAGTATCAGCTAGAACACGTGACCATTCAGATCAGCCAAACTCTCATACAGACGACAACAATGTAGGTGCTTCGCACATGGATTATTCCAAAAACGATGCTGATGATGAATTTTCTCTTCCATCCTCTAAAGCCAAACCAAACACACTAGTATTAGAACACACTGCTTTAGCTGCCCAAAGATTTGGAGTAAGTGATAGAGCAGATTGATTGTGAAGGTGAAAAGTACTACCGCGACACTGATAAAGAGGAACATATTTCTCTTATAGCGGAACCTGGTTGTCATTACTTTGGCCACGTCACCTCTCCTTCCGGGTCAGCTGAGGATGAGAMGCAAGCTATATGGCAACATTTACAAGACAATTCAGTTGATGTGGAACGTCTAGAAGTTGACGGCGCTGATGGCACCAACACGGTTGGAAAGGTGGAATCATTCGGAAACTGGAAGAAAGAATAGGTAGGCCATTACAGTGGGTTGTTTGCCTTCTACATTTCAACGAACTTCCATTTCGTGCTCTTTTCGAACACATAGATGGTGTTTCAAAGGGTCCAAATACATTCTCTGCGACATAGGTAAACTGCTCCCTGATTGTGAGAAGTTGACTGTTGTCAGATTTTAAAGCTTTCCATCCTGCCAATTACCTTCTGAGGTTATTAATCCAAATCAACTTAGCACAGACCAAACCTATCTCTATAAAATATCAGAAGCTGTTATTTATATTAATAAAGATTTTGGTCAAGTACATACTTTTGTGGTTCTCAATAAGATTCAACAGTTCAATCAAAGATGGCTCGCGCCATCTCTATGCTGCAATTCAAAGGTCGAGATACTTACCAGCTAAAGTGCGCAAGGTTGTCGATTCATCCATTCAACAGAATGCTTTCTTTGCTCTTCCAGAAAACATTCTCCTTAGTATGATGACTGACGAACGGATAGAAGTCAGAAAGTTGGCCCTTGACCGTCTTCTGGCAGCCAGAGAAACAGAGTCTGACACTGTAAATGGAAGGGTTAGATGTAATAAAGTGCCAAAGGTGAATTTCAAAGCTAATAATTATGACGATATGATTAACTGGAAGGCTATTACCTTGACTGTTCCACCAGTTTTTTGTTCAGTTTCTAACGAGAAACTCATAAAAGGGCTGTCGGGTGACACTGCAGAGGTATGGAAATTTAGTGAATTCCGCTCTCACACCGGGGCAGTCGAGAGAACCGTCAAACTGGTGACAGAGACATCTTCTAAAGTTATTGGCCCCAATCTCGTGATCGTTTTCTACACTGAAATCTAGGCAGCAAGTGCCAAAGTTTAGTACAAAATCTGATTTTATCAATAAATTTGACACAGCTTTAGACTAAAACAAGCCTGACATATGCTTTGTTAGTTGGGTTGGGCTTGGGAGGAAACCGAAAAGCAGCCACCTTCACGCGGTGGGTTCTGGGTGACAAATACAGGTTAGCTGAGAGCTGCAACAATTTTCACCTTGCGCTGTGGCACGCCGCATTTTCGCTCGTATCTCGGTAACGGTTCGCCATGATCACATATACCATTTCGGTAGCAAGTGACGTGACAAATAACTTTTGTTTTATACATACAGAGGGCGGGGGCCACTTTTTCAAAATTGTATACCCATACGTGCCTTTGCTACCGCGATCCCCTGTGCCAAATTACAGTTTTGTATCTTAATTTTGTGATTAGTTGGGCACTTAACTTTCGGTTAATGGCGATTTATGGCAGCGGCAGTGACCCGATTACACCCTTCTACGAACTCGATTTTTTTGTACTAAGGAACCTGCCTACCAAGTTTAATCAAGATATCTCAATATTTACTTAAGTTACAGCTTGCACGGACGGACGGACAGACAGTCAACCGGATTTCAACTTTTTTCGTCAACCTGATCGTATATATATATATATGTACTAGCTGACCCGGCGAACTTCACCCCGCCCAATCTTTATTTGAAATAGTTAAAACGCTTTTTGAACTCTGTTCAAGGCCATTTGTTTGTACGGAATGTTAATATATTCAGGGAATAACGTCTCTGATCAATTTAAATATTTTTGGCGAAGTTCGTTCTTTGTTTTGTTGTGGAGCGTGTAAACAAATAAAGAAAATGGCTTCCCAACACGCTAACATGCCACATACATACCTATGTATGTACATATGAAACTGTAAAATTTTGAACTTAAACGATAAATCGGTTTGAATCATTCGAATTCTCAGAATGAACA
>NW_017537471.1:48256-50763 GCF_001853355.1 Bactrocera latifrons | reverse complement strand
GTTCATTTCTGATTTTATATTCAAGTTTTTAACAAATAAGTTAATTACAAAATTGTTAGTTGATAACATGTAACATTTAATTTTATAATCTTAGGATTCTTAATTTTTAATAGTAGTATTTATTGTTTTGAATTATAAACATTTTAATTTAACTTAGCACTAATCGGTGCAAAATATTTTTGGTTAACCTGTCTCGAGCTAACACAAATAGATTTGATGGTTTTCCCACACGTGAGCATGTAACATATAATTGCCCATGGGAAAAACATGGATTATCCAAATCTAACCCACAAATGGATTGTTTGGCCTTGAGACTTATTAATGGACATGGCAAAAGCTAAACGAATAGGAAACTGTAGTCTTCTGAGTGGTATCGTAGATTCTGACGGTATCATTGGAATACGGGGCAACAGGACCACTTCTCCTTTAAACTTTCCAGTCAAAATGGTTGCTTCAAGAATATTCCCTGTTATCTTTTTGATGACCAAACGTGTACCGTTGCATAACCGAGGCGGATTCAAATTACGCAGAAGAATAATAATTGAACCAACCTTCAACCGAAGAATATGTGGTGGCATTCCGGGTATATCTAGAGAGTTTAAAAATTCAGTTGGAAAATTTACACTTTCATTTTCATCAACAACAGTATCGATTGATTTAAAAGATATCAGATCGCCTGGCAACAACTGTCGTATCTGGAAGTTAATTTCGTCAACATTTTTGGCTGCCAAAATAGCCCGCCCACTGAGCCAGTTATGATCTAAATAATTATTTTGTATATCCGGGAAAATACTTTCAGTCAATTCAATTTTTGTGTGAACAACAGTGCAGAAATTGTCTGGCAATTTAATGCATTGCATGTTTGGTTCTATTTGTCCAATATCTAGCAATTGTTTCGAAAATATATGTGCTAATGGATCATTTAGTAAATGTACGCGCATGTTTATAGTCAATCGAAGTGTTTTAACATTTCTCCACAAAAATGATTGTTTTAAACATGCGTTAATCTCATCGGCGAAAGTAGAGCGAGGTATGACCGGCACAATCTGTTGGAAATCACCAGATAGCAATATGACAGCACCTCCAAAAAGTTATCTTGCATAGTTCGGTACAATGCCTAGAGTGAATATTTGTGAGCCATTGTGCACTCATCCCAAATAATGATAGAACTTCTTTACAATACTGCAGCTACTGCGCTATTTTTTTTTTTTTTATGTTACATATTGCGTTTGGGTTGCTATGAATTTGTAATGGCAACTTGAATGGTGAATGTGCCGTTCGCCCACCATCTAGCATACTAGCCGCAATGCCTGATGATGCAACTGCCAATGAGATTTTCTGTTGTGGCCGTATCTAGGCAAGAATCAACGATATTAAAAATGTCTTACCGGTTCCACCTGGTGCGTCCAAGAAGAAAAAGCCGACTTGTTTAGCAGCAACAGTCAGCATAATCTGATTATAAATAATTTCAATAATGGCTCACTGTTCGCGATAATTATAGCTAAACTACCATGGTCATATTGTTTTTCTCGTTGTAAATCGGTGTTAATTAAGTCGGTGGTCGGACGATCAGGYGATGGCATACCATAATAATTTAGTGGTAAATTTGAAATTAAAATACATAAATCCTCGATCAACACTAACGTTTCATTATACATCACTGGCGTGTAATCTATGTTTGGGCATTGCTCTGTTTGACTAATTCGGCGCAATATGTCTTCCGTCATACAATTTTTGTATTTTTCCCATAAAGTGGTTGCTTGTGATGGATAAAACGTCGTCAAAATAATTGCAAACAGGTGACGAATGTTATTTGGCGTTGATGTGAAAGCAGCATCGGCAAGTGTTAGGTCCCAATGGTTATCGTCTTCTAGCAATTGCAGCTCACGACATGCATCTTGATATGTGTTAAATACTCGGGCATTAACTGTCCGCAAAAATTTGAAAGACGTTGGTCCGGGAACATTCACCAATAACAAACGTAAATGTTGTTTTGGATGTACCGTGTAAAGTCGTCCCAATGTCTTAGCTTTGAATATGCCTGTAATAGWAAGATGTGGTTTTCCTTGTTTCCGTGGCTCCCATTTTTTACCTGATTTGTTCCATGTAAAATAGCGTGGAACATCAGTGTATAGTAGCGTCTTTGCGAATTGGCCTAAAATACCAGGTTTTTGACACAATGTAAAAAATTCAGTTAGTGTCGTTTTTGGAGCCTCAAGCGCTCTTTGGAGAACATTTTCTTCAGTGAAGTATACACGCTGACCGTTTTCAAGATGCACTGCTAAATGCTGGACTGAAGGGTATCTTTCGTGTATGSGAAAGCTAAGWGTATGCCAAATTGCTTCGTTGCTGCTRATGTATCTAYCCATTTGGTATCGTGTTATTTCATCATTCTTATTTAGGTTTTGTAATTCAATTACGGCCAAGTCACTACCTTTGTTGACATATTTACATATGTACTTAATTGATTTTRCGGAACTGCAAAGCTCGACATTGATATGAGCCTT
>NW_017537471.1:35232-47765 GCF_001853355.1 Bactrocera latifrons | reverse complement strand
TTTGAACACACGCGCAGTTATATCATGTCGATGTATTGCTTGTTGTCCTGGTAATAGTAACGTTTGTATATCCTCCCAATTCGGATTACATGTAAAAGTTACAAACAAATCTGGACGACCGTAATTACGTACGTCAGTCATCACATGCTGTATGTATTCCTGCACGTTCCGTGGACTACCGATGTAGCTTGAAGGTAAAATGAAAGCATTACCGATGTCATTGGGGTTTGAATTTCCATCGATGTTTCCGACAATAGCATCCCGTAAGTGAATATATTTTTCTGATCGTAATTTCTGCTGATTGTATCGAATAAATCGCAAGCGTTCGCTTTCGATCTTAGCATACATATCCACAATGGTATTGATGGAATAGCTGACGATATCGAAGAATATAGTTATCCTGATTATTCCTAATCATCAATCGGCTTGCGTAGTAGTTCATTAAACTGACTTTTTTTCTCTTGTATTACCTAAAAAAATAATAAAGAAATTAAATAAGGAATTAAAAGTAATACATATGTAAGAAATAAAATAGTTAATTGTCAAATTTACCAGTATTTGGATCACACTGTTTGATGTTAAGGTGATATTCATCCTGTCCTTGCCAAAATATTGATGGATATTGGAGTGCGTCATATGAACGGTGCAGATCCGAAATCGTACTAATAGCTTTGTCCCGCCGTGTAATTTTTATAGCTCTATTTTCAACTGGATCACCAACCACAATAACAGCTACCTCATCAACAGTTGGCGCGTTAAATCTTCCAGCATGTTCTCCTGATGGATCTTTGTCGGCTTTGATGACGATTTGATAGTTGTCACTTAGCAATTGTGGTGATAYTCTTTTAAACAATTGAATGAGTTTATTCTGAGTTTCTAAAAAATTTTCCAACAATATCACAATTGCTCTTTCCTCGGCTCGTTCAATAAAATTATACTGGCACCGAGTTGTCACGCGTTCTTCACAACTGCCCATAAAATAAATATGTAGAAACTTGGGATTATCATCAGGCATTGGCATCAATGACCCAATTTTATGGTACACCTGACCTTGTATTTTAAATGTAGGTTTAAAATTACGTCCATCGGATGCGAGATCGCAAATTTTAGTTGCCCCAAATGATGTCATTTGGAAGCAAGAATTAAATTTGCCTATCTTTCGCAAAAATATTTTTGAATTATCTGAATCGCCAACAAGTAGCGATATAAAAGGTTCCGGCGGAGTGGGAAGAGGTGGCAGTAGAACTTTTCCTGATGCACAACACATRCCGGGTGTTTCATTGCGAAATTTTAATGCATGACAATATGGACATAGTTTATCCATTTTCCCGATAGCAATTTTTGAATGCGCAGAGTAATCAATATCTGCTTCATATTCGAACGCAAGACGAACAAATGTTGAACGTGTTAATGAGCTGTAGCTATGTGTGGTTCACGTGCCGCTCTTGTTCTGGCAACAGTTTGTCGCAGACGTCTATCACGCTGTTCTTGGGATTCTTGTACCCGACTCTCTGCTGTCCTGATTCTTTGAGCTAAGTTTCTTGCTGCGATTTCTTCTGCAGACTGCTGAACTCCTTGAACCCTTTGGCGTTATGCCGCTCTACTCCGTGCATTATTGATGTTCGATTTTTTTTGGTGGCATTTTATTGAAAATATTACTTGAAAATTCAAAATAAGATTTAATAAATAAAATGAAAAGCAAGATAATAATACTTGCTTTTATTTAATTCGTTTAAAGACTTTTAAATAATAAAAAGAAAGCAAAGCGTGGCCGAGTCTGGTAAATTTTAAACACACGTTTTACGTTAATAAATTTTAGCTAAAATAAACGTTTGCACTTTTAATATAACAGCATCTGCTTCTATAGCGCCATCTAGCCTAATACAGCGCACTTATTCAATTACCTTACAACGTCAGCCGTTAGTATCACAAATAAGTATCAATAAATGTATTCTCATGTAGCGCCATCTACTGCAATAGCACATATAGCTCTAAATTTATCTCCAAATGTACATTTAGTCATACAAAATTCTATACCTAAATGCAACTAAATGAAATTTTTTTTTTTGCATTTAGGAAATACATGCAGAAATCAACTCTGCGATTTCCTAAATTTCTCTGAAATCTCCCAAATTCGAGGAAGATTTACTGGAAAAGAGCGGCAGCATTGCTTATTTGTCTGACCATACATATATACATAACTTTATTTATTTCACGGATTGTATGTGATGTTTTTCTTAAATTTAGAATATTGGAAGTCATAGACTCGTATAACTTTACCACAAATAATATAAACTTATAAACAACGCATTTTCATTTAATGTTTTCAGCAAGTGGCAGCTTTTGTTATGACAAAAACACCGCCAGCTGCTAGAAATGTAGCGCCATCTACTGTAACATACCGCACTTACTCAATACCGCTGTTAGCGCCACCAACTGGTGGATAGCTCTTTGCTAATAATAAACAAATAATTTGCACTAAATAAATAATGCGACTACAAGGAGAGTTATAAATTATCCTAACTTTCACGTTGAACGAAACTGCACACAGTGTTAAAAATTTCATTAAAATCAGTTCAGTAGTTTAGGAGTCCATCGAACTTAAACAACGTGACACGTGATTTTTATATATTAAGATATAATCCTATATCTATCTCGTTTAGTTTTAAGTGATACGTTATACCGTTAGATGAACAAATCTATAATACTATGTAGCAACTGGTTGCAAGAGTATACAAGTATTTGACAAAGCAGTACAGCTACATCAACTAAGACAGCTGAGGTCAAATTCCACAATTATTTCCTCATTCTGTTTGAAAGTCACCTAGTTTTGTCGGATGATAACTACACCATTACCCCATATATAATACCTAATAAAAAGACTTGTGACTTTATACCGTATGTATCGGTTAATGTGTGAGTTACCTTAATGAATTGAATGGAGAATTTTATTTATGCAGTATTGTTTGGTAAAAGTATGTGGTGATACTAAAAATGGATAAAGCGCATTATTACATCCGCAGTAAATGTAATTAGTTCTTATTTCCTTTTGTTAGGCAGTGCGTGTACGTTTACCTGGTCTTCCGCCAGTTCGAAGAGTTTTTATTGGGACAAATAAATCTCATATCATTTTAATATATTGAAAATTTGTGTTAAACTCACCACTCTGAATATTTTTAAAATCTTTTAGGCGAAATTCAAATAGGAATTGGCAATATCTACACTTTATTTTGCTTTACACAACGTGGTTAATGGTAAATACGTGCTTTTGACAACTTTTGTTCTACCATATCAGCGAAATTTCCAAACAGCTATGGCAGACTAACCAGTACTACCAAACGGCATATTTTTAATGAATGTTGAGGAATTTTGATCATAAACAAAAGTCTAGTATTCTGACTTTTCACATAGAAGTTTTCATTCATAAAAAAAAGAAATAGCATTTCGAATGCAGGTGGGATACATTGTCCCAGTAGGCGCGAAAGGGTTAAGAGATATCTACACTAAACTTAATATATATTTTTTTTAATTTTTTGTCCACAAAACTGGTGAAACCCTTATGTACCAAATATATGTGGGAGACATTATAATGCCTACAGTTGGCTTTTTTCGAAAGATATCAGTAAATGTTTGAAATATACAATAGAACTTTTGAAAAAAATATTTCCTAGTAATGGTATGTCTGTGTGTTAAAACTGGGTTGCATCAAATCTTCCTTAGCTCCATATACCAAATATAAAGATTCAGTTGACTTTATATTTATGTATATAGAACAATGTAAAAGTTATTTCAATAAAATTGAGAAAGCGTATTTTTTTAATAACGGTGCATATTTTTGCTTAGAATGAAGAAATTTGAATGAGAGTCTTCCCTAAACCCCATATAACTAATATGCTTTATGCACCTAACGGTATTACCTAGCCTTTAATCCTTGTAAGCTGCAAGAATATGAAACATTCGGTTATAGTTACTAGGACTTGGCCTTCCTTATTTGCTTAGGTGTAGTTTAATTTTTTTCGTTACTTTATTAGTTGGAATCGGTCTGATCGGGCAACTACATCAGAAATCTCTCATACAACCGATCATTCCGTTATTTTATATTCCGTTTGGCTGTCTTTAATTAACAATTTAAGAGCACGTAATTTTGCAGAACGGTTTTAATGCATACTTAATGATGAAAGTGAAATTCCTTCAATTTAAGTGATATTTTAATTGTGCGGAGTAGTCCTGAAATATGGTATATGCACTGAGCGAAATAGCTATATGATACACTGAACAAATGAATTGAAATTTCAAAAATTTCAAGAGCGTAGAAGGAAAAATATATATGAGACAAAAAAATAAATAATAGATTGTATGTCCTCCGTTTTTATTGTGACTGATATTAGACATCCTGGTATCGAATTTACGAGTGACTTAAGGACACTGAAGTCGATTTTTGCTCATTCTTCTTTAATTGATTTTTTGAGGGTATCAAATTGGAATTCACCTGTGTAAATTTGCTTCATTAGAATTCTCTAGAGGCTCTGCATTGGATTAAGGCACTAACCGCGTAAAACTTCTTTGAACGCTTAGCGCTGTGGATTAGAGCATTATCCTGTAGAAACGTTCAACACTCACAGGGAAATTCTTTCGCAAAATTGAATAAAACATCATCAAATATTGGAATTTTCGAAATCATCTTAGGAGAAATAAAATATATTGGTGTCTTTGCACCGTATCTAAAAACAGCCCAGATCACAAGAGAGCAACCATGGAAATTTCGTGAGCAGAATGTAAGTTTTGCACAGCACCCAATCCGAAGATGAGTCTACTTATGCTCTGGAAATAAAAAGAGTTGAACGCAACGAAATATTTGACAAGGCAAATAAGGCGTACGATGCCTTTCGTACACCCCCCTTGAAACAATTTTCTGTACTAAGGAACCTGCCTACCAAGTTTAATCAAGATATCTCAATATTTCGTCAAGTTACAGCTTGCACGGATGAACGGACGGACGGACAGACAGACAGTCAACCGGATTTCAGCTTTTTTTGTCACCTTGATCATATATATATATATGTATATAACCCGATATCTATCTCGTTTAGTTTTAAGTGATACGTACAACCGTTAGGTGAGCAAATCTATAATACTCTGTAACAACTGGTTGCATGAGTATAAAAATATTTGACAAACCAGTACAGCTACATCAACCAAGCCACATGAGGTCAAATTCCACAATTATTTCCTCATTCTGTTTGAAAGTCACCTAGTATCGTCGGATGATAACTACACCCTTACCCCAATATAATACCTAATAAAAAGATTTTTGACTTTATGTGTGAGTTACCTTAATGAAATTAATGGAGAATTTTATTTATACAAGTATGTGGTGATGCTAAAAATGGATAAAATCGCGTTGCTCTATACTGTATACATATATTGGCCAAAATGCAAAATATATTAGCAACTTATGCAATTCGTTCACACCTGTGAAATTAAGTGGTAAGTTAAAATTCTTAAATAAAGTGGTTTAGTGCTGAGTATGAATAAAAAATGATTTTAATAAATATATTTTACACTTTGCAACTTTGGTTTAAAAGTAAATTATTGTAATCCGAAAAACAAAGTCAGGCTATAACTTATTAAACTAAAAGATTGGCAATACCCGCAAGAAAGGGGAACTTTGCTCTCTGAAAATACCGAGAGTATAAAATATGATATTTCGCTAAACCTGACCTAAGTCCTAATTTCCTTTTTGTACTCTCGCAATATTTCTCATAAGCAAAAGGAAGCAATGAAACAAGCCGTGATTAAAATATAAGCAGGAAATGTCGTTGAAATCTATTTACGGTTTTTAAAGAAAATTTGGATAATACTTTTGCAACATGTAGTATAGTTTAATAGTTTTGTCCACTTAACGGTTGCTTATATCACCTGAAACTAATCGAGGTTATAGGGATATATATGAAACTAATCCAGGTTATAGGGAGGTTATGAACAATGGCCGTCCTTTCCGTTACCATCCTAAATTATCACAAGCGCAAAATTTGTATCACCTCACAAAACAAAAGGTCATTGTAATAATGACAATAATTTCAATTTGGCTTGGGAAGCTTTAAAAGAACGAAATGAAAATGAAAGAATATTGGTCGACAAACAAGTGATGATTAATAAATTGGCCAAAAATTCCGAAAGAAGCAAGCGAAGAATTCATAAAATTTCAATCCACKGTTTCAAATTGGTTGTCGGTTCTATCGACACAGAATATCCCCACAGAAAATTGGGACCCCATACTGGTAAACATATGCTCCGCGGCATTATCAGAAAAATCGGTGCTTTTGTGGGATCAATTGCACTCATCAGAAGAAAGTGCTCAATGTGGCAATATATGAAAAACTTCTTAACTACCCAATATGAAATTGCGGAAAGGGGAAATAAAAAATGGTCAGAACTAAAAACATTCAACACCACCTAAGCGAAGTTTCATTAGACCCCAAGCTAGAACAACAATAATTTAAACCGAAGTTTGTTTTTTTTAAATGAACCGTTCACATCCGAACAATGTAAACAAACGTCATGCGAACTGTATAAAAGAGGGCACAAACTGAAATCTTGCGATAAGTTTAAAAAATTTAATATTAATGAAATTGTATTTACGGGACCCACACTCCAACCAGATTTAATGGTCCTCATATTAAATTGACGTATATACAAATACGTATTTAATGGGGCTGTCGAAAAAGTGTATCGACAAATAACCGTACATAAAGATGATCAATACTTTCAACGGATTATTTTCCGAAAATCTGCCAATAGTCCACTACGCGACATTAAATGGAAAACAGTTACCTTTGGCGTAAACTGTGCCCCATATCTAGCCATTCCTATACTCCACGAACTGGTAGAAGGCACAAAGTCAGAATTTCATCTGGCAACCCAGGTTTTAACAACTGGAAGTCACAGTTTTCCACAAACTTACGAATAATTATCGCAGGTAATACAGGCTTTAAATCCGCAGATTTCCCATTAAAAAGATTACGGAAATCACCCAAATATAATAAAAAACATACCAACCGAAAATTTGTTGGACACTAATTTCCTTATATTCGATATAGGAGCAGTTTTCATACACGACTGTTCATATCCGCATTATCCGCGATAACAAAGAGACAAATTTTGCCCCCGAAAGTTGAAAAATCGACACCTATTACATGCCTTTATGCTCAAGTCCTTAGAGCGACTTAAACTTAAAGGAGCAATTTACCCGCAATGCGATACATTGACGCAGCAAGACTTACAAACAGCGACGGTTACTTTTATCGCATCAACCCAAAGGCGCTACTTCAATCGCGACATGTCTTTACTAAGAGAATCGAAGCCGATTAACAAAACGAGCTCCCTCTTAGTTTTAAGCCCATTTCTATACGATAAAGAAAGGTCTGCTTCGTGCCAATGGTCGGCTTGTTAACTCGAGCCTAACATACAGGTAATGCCACCCGATAACCATACTTCTGAAGTCTCTATTTGTCACATTATTCCTGAATTACCTCCTCAAATTAATGCTACATGCCGAACATCGCCTCATGAAACATATGGTACGCCAAGAGTATTACATTCCTCGCCTGAAGCCCCAAATGAAGAAATGAATTTTCATGTGCAACATCTGAACTATACCTTTCACCACTACAGGTGTCGATTTTACTGGGCCTTTTCAAATAAAGGCGTTCATGCTAAGGTCTCCCACTAATCTGATGACAGAGGCTTTTCTCGCCGTATTTGCCCGTCGTCGACGTGGCAAAACATTCATTGGAGCTCAACGAGTTTGTGGATTTCTTTAAACAAGTGTCACCTAACATCGCAAAAATTACGTCCCCAAGGTATCGATTGGCAATTTATACTCCTAAGTGCTCATCATATGGGTGGTTTATGGAAATAAGTGGTAAAGAGCTTCAAATCTCTTTTCAAGAAGCTAGCTGGCAGCTACAAATTTAATTATGAAGAGTTCACGACATCATTAGCTAAAATCGAAGCCGTTCTCAACTCACGGCCCCTCACGGTTCTCTCGCAAGATCCCTTCGATTCCACAGCCATAACTCGAGGGCATTTTGCGGAGCACTCATTCTGGCCACACCTGAGCCGGGCGTGGGGTCGCTATCCTTACTAAATAGATTAGAAAGAATTAAAATTCTCCATCATAATTTCAGTCGCCGATGGAAAGAAGACTATATTAAGGACCTCCAAAAGAGATACCGATGGAAAACTACAGAAAATGCGCCAAAGATTGGATATTGTGTCTTTATTCATGATGAATGTTTCCCCCCTATCGAGTGGCGGGTTGGCCGTATAGAGAAGCTTTACCAATGCTCCGACGGTCATATTCGCGTAGTCGATCTCCGTACGCAATCAGGAAGTTAACAAGACCGCTCGTTAAACTATGCTTTTTACCAACCGCCCATACCATCGAAACGAAAACGATAAAACCCTCAAGTAAACAAAATATAATAAATATTTAAAAATATTTAACAAACCAAATTAAATGGTCGATCAACTTGACGATCCACTTATGCCACACAACGTGGCAGCCATACCCATATTCACTCTATGCAACAAATTTATAATTCAAATAGCACTCTTCCATACAAATAAACATGGATGCAGACATGCCACCCGCTCCGATGCTAACCATTCGTTCGGCTATCCATGCTGCATCAAGCGGCTGCCCTAACGGTTCCTCGTAGTGGAACGCGAGCACTGCTGTCAACGCCCATGCAGATCCTCAGCGCATTTTGTACCCAATATGTCGTCGACTGCACCGTTTGACGCACTGAGCCATTTTTAAAGGATTGCCACCTTAGCAACGGCTGCGAGTCGTCCAGGCACACGGCCACTGCCATGGTAGCCACCCCCATGGTGCAGTACGATGGCCGCCAATAAGTCGGGATGCACGATCCCGTCGACAGCCAACCACATTATCATTCCGTATCTGGCGGCCACAGAATGGGACGTCGATGCGCCGCCAGCAACAAAGGCCGCGTCCGCGCCGCACCTCAGGCTTCAGCACCGTTGTAGCCACGCTCCTGCAATTGCAACGAATTCTAGGCTGAAATATTCGCCTAGGAGGGCCGGAATGGCTAAATGAGCTTCAGTCCCTTGCCACACACAACATATATTTCGAAAGCACCATTTCAACACCGAACGACTAACAACAGCAATATTCTCGAATCAATAATACTCTACATTTACCGCATTAAAATATACGTCGCTAACACGGTACGTTCACCACTCTCACCACGGCATCACCTACAATCCACATCACACATAACTACGAAACCACTGCACTTCCCACCACAGCAAAAAAGGAACAAAAGGGACAGAGAAACGAGTTCGTCTGTTCCTTTTGCGATCCGCTATCGAAAAGCCATGTTCTGCTAATACCGAGTTTGCACATTGTACGAACATCCTTTTTTTTTACAATACAATCTAATTTAATGGGTATATGGAGTTCTTACGGATATAATAAAATATGTTTTGTAAAATTTCTTGCGGAATTGTGTGTTGCCTTTTTTATATAATTTTCCGAACGGTGAGTGCGTGGAACTTACTCGAAATCAACACTTCTCAACGTAAACGTCCGTCTGATAAAGAGATCACTGCCTCTAAAGAAAGCGGAAACGGAAAATGGTAAGCGAAAAACTACTCCGGATCTGCCTCCGAATAACTGCAAGTCAGGTAATAAAAATTTAACACCGCTGAAAAAGTCAATTTTCATCCCAAGATTTGCTGCGAATAGCACGGTCGATGACATAATCTCGTCAAAATTAAGAACGGACGATACAGACATCCGTAAATTGTATTTCAAATACGACAGATATATTTCGTCTTTTAAGATCGACATATCCGCTGACAATTTTCTATTTGTTCTTGAAAGCTCATTCTGGCCATCTGGTGCCCCAATGCATGAATTCGAGCACCAACGGGATAAACCCACTGTAGTTGTTACTAAAATGCCAAGAAACCCTGTTGATACAAAATCTGATTAACAATAATTCGCTGAGTATTTATTACCAAAATGTCAGAAGTGTATGAAACTTTCTGATCTGTATTTAAATAGCATTAATTGTAATTGTAAAATCGTAGCTTTCACAGAAACTTGTATAAAGCCCCACATATTTGATAATGAGATATTCAGTAGCGAATTTGAAATCTTTACAAGTAGATATGACCGACTGAGCATCGGAGGAGGTGTCCTGTTTGCTGTTCGTTATTCAATTCAATCTGAAAAAGTCGATGCCGCATGCAGACTTCATAGAATTTAAGTGCATTCAAATTTTCAATAGTAGTGGCCATATCTACTTAACTTTATCTTATATACTTATCTGTATATATGCTGCATTTGGAAATTAGTATCGAAATCGTAGATAACATAGTTCAGAATAATATATAATACCTTTGTTCCCAGTTCAACTGATTAACTGAAGATTAACTGGGAACTTTCTAGAATAACTTGGCCAGATTAAAGTTGCAATATTGAATTTAGTACGTCCTCTCTTATTGAAACTATTTTAAATTTATTTGGAAAATAGGTTCCGACATGTGTTGTTACTCAAGGAATGAGTACTAATTTATGGTTTTGTAGCGAGTTATGTAAAATAAAATATATAAAATATCATGTTTTTAAACTAAAAAAAACCGGTTTAGTTTGTTGGCTATTCAAAATTTTCTAAATAAAATAAACAAAGTAAAAACTAATATTATACGTAATCCAAAATTGTTCTATGGTTTCGTCAACTCTAAATTCCAAACTCCACTATTTCCAAAGCAGACGTCTTATATCAGTTAAATACGTTAGAACTATCATTTAGCTATTGCCAAGATATGATTCCCTCATGCTTCTTAAAAAATTTGCCAAATATATGCATATACCAACCCTTAACAAAACTATTTAATGCATCTATTACACAATCCATTTATAATTCCTTTGCGTAAAAGTTGATTTAGGTCATCCACTGAAAACTACATGGGATTCGGAAAGTTGTCAATAATACATACTAAACTCTTAAAAGCAATTATAACAGAGGAAATAACCTTCTAGATTTATCCACAATTTCTTGTCCTCAGCACGGTTTTCGTAAAGGGAAATCTGCAGTAACTAATTTGATAAAATTTGTATCACAGGTATCAACGGGCTTTAGGGAGAATAAGCATACTCATGTTATTTTTAGTAATGCTTATAATAAAGTAAACCATTCAATTCTTTTGAATAAACTTGATCTTCCTGGTTTTCAACCACAACCATTTTCCTTCTTATCTGAGTAACAGAACTCAACAAGTTATATTTAACGATATTTTTCTGGAATAATCATAGTTCCTTCAGGTGTTCCTCAAGGTAGCCAACTTGGTCCAATTTTATTCTTTTTATTTATTAATGATATATCATCTGTTATTAAGTATTCAATAATTTTATTATATGTTGACGATGCAAAACTTTTTAAATCAAATACTTCAAATAGTGAAAGATGTCAGTTGCAGTCAGACTTAAACAACCTAATTACTTGTTGGTCAAAAGAATTTGGAGATTCACTTACTACTTAAATTACTTTTACATCTGTTTTGATTTATATTATATATTAGAGTATGCTTCTGTGGTTTGGAACCCCAGTTATCAAGTTTTTACTTTTTGCCTCAAATAATTTGCATTGGGATTCCAGGTTAGATCTTACCCCTTATAATAACCGTTTAGAACTTGTAAATCTCACTATCCTCGCTAGTCGTAGGGAAATGATTGGTATAACATTTCTTGTAAAACTCATGAATTGGTCAGTCTGTAGGTTATCTCTCTCATCTGATATAATTATTAATAATCGCTCTACCAGACAGTTTATACCTTTACTTTTAAGACTTTCTGGAACAAATTCTGAGGTAAACGAATCATATCGCCGCATATGCCACGATATCAATTCTCATTCCAGCACATTTGATCTATCAGATTCACTCTTTACCATTAAAAAAATTATTTTATCTACTCTTAAGAAGTAACATTTAAAAATAATAAACTTACTTTAGTCTAATTCTTATTTTGGTTGTTGAAATTTTTGTTTCTGTAGCTGACCAGCTCAAGATCGCAACGCTTAAAACTCTCTTGCCTTTTATGACTCGGTTAATTCCGCTCGTTCGCGGGTTGCGCCCCTCGCGTCGTTGGACGGGAGGAGGGTAATCATTGGGTGTTATTAAGTCTCGAAGATGCACGCGGTGTAGCCTGTTCCTGACGTCGAACATCAAAGTGTACAGACGTTTCTAAAGCTCTTTTTTCTGCCTGACGTGCTGCTGGCTCTGTGCTGTCCATTATGATAAGAAAATTCGTGCCGTTTAGCAATTTTCATGATTTAGATTTGGGAATAAAACTTCTAGCTAAAATATGACCACTTTTTATAATTCTATGTGAATATAGTTGATTGAACAAAAAAACCCTTAGTCAAATAGCCATTCATAGGTGCAGCAGTTTTTTCTTTATAAATTGTGGTCTGCTGCCACGTGGAACTGAGAAGCTT
>NW_017537471.1:19445-31987 GCF_001853355.1 Bactrocera latifrons | reverse complement strand
CTTAGGCTACCCAGAGGATACTTGGTCAAAGACCGGAAGTCGTGAGCTGCTTGAGTCATATGTAAAAGAATCGTTTCTGGCCACTCCCACGTGAATGGCGATCAGAAAACTTTCCTCACTTGSGTGAACTTCTACACATGACTCCATCCTCCCAATTGAGAAGCTTGGTTTGATTAAATATGGCAAGAAAGTTTTCCCTTTTTTTTTTCTTTTAAGCGTAGTGTTTTTATAGGAACCATTGATGACAGAAACAGACGGAATATTCAGTAGCTAGCTAGCATCAAACAATAAAAGAGATGTATTCAAATTTTCGTCCCACAATTAATATTTTTCATAAACATTTTTAATATATATGAAAATATTTAGCATACATCTTTTTATTTCGGCCTGAGCCGAAGCACACCAATTTTTGCTAAAATATCTTGGTAGACCTGCTTGATCATATCAAACGTCTCTGTCGCAGATTTACCGTCTGTCATACAGAATTTAATCCCGTACCTCTGCTCTAACGAACTCTGAATTTTCGACTTGCATCGGAGACAACTGAGCAGCCGCTCGCTCGAATCCAGTCGGTGCGCACACGGTCCGAAGGACAGTTGCGACGGAAGAAAATCAGTCCTATTAATTTCGGGACAAAGCATTGTATATCGAGCTATTACAATCAATTATTAAACAATTCAATACTTTTAGACTTAATAATAACTGCCTAAATGATTTAAGTTTCTCACCCTCATACACCACTACACAACACAACACACATATTTATATCTATACAACCTCCATTGGTATCCGACCAGGGAAATTTTCACTTTAACGATTTATAACCCTCAAATCCAATTATGAATTCTTCAACGAATTAAAAGCAAACAGCTTGTTATAAAAACAATATACATATATATATTATATATATATATATATACATTTGTGAAGGGTGGCGCAAAAATAATCCTCCTATCAGAAGATGCTATACATTTTAGATTTGACCTTTAATGTCAGTTCGGTTTTGACATTTGTGTAGTAAACACGTGCGAAATACAGGTATATAAACAACGGTACGCTACACTGCTCCAGAACGCGGGTTATTGGTGACTATTTATTTGACCAATAATCAGTCATTGACTTGTGCACAACGTGAATTTCGTCGCAGATTTCCTGGCCGTCCGACGCCTACTGGTGAAACACTGCGACGTTTTGTCGCTCGCTTCGAAAAAACTGGTACAACACGAGATACTGATAGGCGTGGCAGACCTCAGAGTAGTCCTTCTGCAGAGAATACTGCTGCTGTTGCTGAGGATGTCATGGAAGCACCGTTGACATCGACCAGACGACGTGCCACGCAAATTGGTATCAGTCGACGGTGTTTACAGCGAATTTTGGTACAAAATATGAAGAAGTTTCCGTACAAAATCCAGACTCCAACATACGCTCAAGCCATCCTAAACACCACCAAGGAAACATGATTTTATTTTAATAATCATGAGTGATTGGGCCCAATTCTTCTGGAGCACTGAAAATCTGCGTGTACCCAACGAAGAGCCATTACACCCGCTCAAAGTCATTGTATGATGTGCTGTTTTCGCTGGAGGAATCATCGGATCTTTTTTCTTCGAAGACGTCGCGGGCCAAATGCCTACTGTGAGCCCTACAGAGCAATGATCAACGAGTTCTTTTTAGGACAACTTGATGAATCGGGATTGGAAAACATGTAGTTCCAACAGGACGGTGCAACGGCACACGTTGCACGTGCCACAATGCATTTCCCGGGCACCCAATCTATCGTTTTGGCGATTTGCACTGGCCAGCAAGATCGCCTGATTTTACCGCTCCAGACTTCTTTTTGTGGGGCTTTTTAAAGTCGCGGGTTTATGTCAACAAGCCTCAGGCTCTTGCAGCTTTTATAGACAATATCCATCAAGAATGTGAGACCTATCGCCGGAAGTTCTGACCAAACTGATGGAAAATGCCACGAAAAGGGCTCAAATGACACCTAACTGTGGCGACGGCCATTTACATGATATCATATTCTTGACTCGATATAAAACAATTTAGAAGAGCAAATAATAATCCACAAGCAGAATCGAAGTTTTTAATTAACAAAAAAATAAATAAATAAATGTACAGCCAAAAAACATCGGAAGCTTTTTTATGGTCAGAATAGGTATAAGAGTATATAAATCAAACCTGTGTGCTGGCGACAAGCCCATAAGCAAATTTAGTGCAGTGAAAAAATAAAATAAAATAAAAACATATAATACATATGTACTTGATGAAAGTATAATTAACAACGCGGTGATAAAAAAAGCAGTTATTAAATGCAAAAAAACCGGGCGCTGAAAAATAAACTAATCAAAAAATAAAATACAGTCAAACAAAAACAAAGCGGGCGCGAATCAAAAAGCTATATACATATGTATGAAACTAATTACATATTAATACATAAAACAGCCGCGGATTAAAAACAACAAAAATAACAGCAAGCATTATGACCCACCGCAGTATTCCTGGAAGGGATTTGGAATGGTACACACTAACAACTACCTATACATACGAGTATATTGGCGGTATCATTTGCAAATGTGGATTGTATAATTGCAGTCTTCTGGAAGGTCGTGCTTTTATTTCCCTAAGAATAGAATATTTGTCTCAAAAGCTTATTCAATAATCTGTGTAATCCTGTGGATTTGATTAACCGTAGAATTGTTGGCTCGAAACCCAAACTGATGCGCTGGAATTATGGTTTTTCGTTCAATGATTTTATTGATACGTTTTATGACAATTTTCTCAAAAAGCTTCGATATTATCGGTAGAAGTGATATGGGCTTGTAAGAAGATGCACCATGGCTTTCGAATCATGATAACTTCAGCAATTTTCCAATAAGTTGGCACGTATTAAAGATGAAAAGCCGCGCTAATAATGTTGGTAATTTTTTTTGTACTTCCAGCTTCCTCAAACTGCTTTAGGACCTCGATAGTAATCAGGTCGCAAAATCACCGATTTTGAAAATTAGCACTTCATTAGGAAGCGGATGAGACACATACCACGTGATATAAATAATGTGCTTTGTGCTGATATATTTTTTTTTGCATCACAGATATCGGGAGCTTACGAGTGCTTTATTAACGATGGATATGCCATACGTTTTAAGAGCGGTAGGGGGACAAAAAGTTCATTTTCCGGGATATTCTGCCGAAAATTAAAAAATATATCAGGTCTGGAATCTTTTGATTATATGATGGCCAATGTGATTTTAATTTCGTCGAGAATGCGTAACTTCCGGTTGACTGCAGTGCTTTATAGAGTTCTCTTCTTTGTAGTCGTAAGCCTTGATTCCCAGTGCGTTTACTTTGCGTTGCATTCTCCACCCATTATGAATCTATACTTGTGTCTGTTTATTAATTGTTGGTACTCTTCAAATTGGATATGATGTCTAGGAGGACTGTACATAGAGGTAGGTGAGTTGCATAGAACAGTTTTCATAGATTAAGACATCTTTGGTACGAAAAAGATATTTTTCAAGCTTGCGATTTTGTAATTACGTGTTGAATTCATGTTGTTTGTTGAGTTTCTGTTACATCTGTGATAAAATGCTCTTATTGGATATATTATCATTTTTATTTGCTTTTAAAACATGAGAAAAGGAAGATTTTTTTGATGTTTCCGCTTCATCGAATTTTGATCTGAAGTCTGCAGAACCTTCTACTCTTTGGGCTAGACCCTTACATTTTTTGTGGTCAATTGTGTTAACTCGTATTTTTTGTCATTGGCTGGATGTGCTTCGCCACAGTTATAGCATTTATGCTGCTGTTTCTCTTATTTCAAATATTCAGATGTCGTATTCTTACCGGCGAACTTAACGAATCTTAGTTGTTTGCCAAATGACATTGCACATATAACAAAAATACAATTTATCAATCACACATATAAATTGTTATCAGAAGATCACTAAGAGAATTCTTTTTCTCATATTTTCACTTTTCTCATATTATTTACATGAACGGATCCTCTAAGGAATCTAAATCAAAACTGTGATATGATATGAAAACTAAACTTAGACTAGTACGAAGAAACGAAAGTTATAATCTCCGATCAATTTAAAACACGAAGAAGATGTAAGAAAGCAAATTTATAAGTTAGAAAGTCAGGGAATAATCCGAAAAAGTAGGAGCAGGTATATAGATTAGTGGTTTACTACAGGAGACTTAACCAACTGACTGTCGATAATAAATACCCTATGCCAAATATTGATGGGATTTTGGATAAATTGGTCAAAGTGCAGTACTTTATCACCATTGATTAAGCCAAAGGTTATCAGCAAATATTAATGGCAAAAAGGGACATCGAAAAGACAACTTTCGTCACCTCGGCAGGACTGTATGAGTACGTCCGTATGCCTTTTGGACTTAAAAATGACCCAGCCACGTTCCAAACAAAAATGAACGAGATTCTAAATGAACTCATAAACAAAATTTTTCTTGTCTATCTGTATGATGTTTTGGTTTTCCACGTCCTTAGAAGAGCATATTGTAACACTTGGAAAAATTTTCGCGGTTTTAGTAAATCACATTAAAACAAACATTAAGAGAAGATGGAATTAAACCTAATACAGAAAAAATTATGGCAAGAAAACAGAGAGACAGCTTAAAGGTTTTTTGGGAGCTACAGGGTATTATAAAATACTTAAAACAAGGTTACACGAGTAAAATAAATCCAAAAGATTCGCAGTACATAGCTAGTTTTCAAAACATTAATCACATCACACATCAAATCAAATTTTAAAACTCCCTGAATATGATAAGGAGTGTACTATTACAACGGATGCAAGTGATTACGCAATAGGAGCAGTGCTTTCTCAACAAGGTCAGCCAATGTGCTACATTAGCAGAACGTTAAATAACCATGAACAGAAAAATGCTCCAAAACATAAAGAATTTCTAGCCATATATTCAATAACCTATTTCAGGCCGTACATACCCCCGGATCTAAATCCAATAGAAAATTTGTAGAATACGATAAAAGGGTCAATAAGAGGAAAGTGCCCAAGTAACAGCGACGAGCTTTGGCAACTTATTCAGGATTCCTGGAACGCAATCCCGGTTTCCGTCCGGTGCAATCTAGTTGATTCCATGCCGAAGCATTGTCGATCAGTTTTAAACAACAAAGGATTTTCAACAAAATATTAAACAATTTAGAAATGTATTTAAACACAATTGAATGAAAACTATTTCCTTTTTCTTACTTAATATTGTTGTTTTTTTAGTTAAACTGGAAGTGTCCTTATTTTTTTCACATGATAATATCTCAGATTATAAGAAAAATGAAAATAAAATAAAATAATTTGCCATATCTGGGTAAAACTCTACAAAAAACCTTTTTCCAATTTGTTTACAATAATTTMGCTTGGTTCACTGCTTTTAATTCCCTCCCATTTTTGGATCCACATAAACTTCATTCACCACAGGCCACTGTCCTTATTATTTTTCACATAACTGTATATGGCACAAATTTTAAAATTATAACTGATCATAGGCCGATAGTATTTTTAAATAATAAATATAAATTTAGGGAGTTTTCACAACGTCACCAAAGGTGGCTATTGAAACTGCAAGAGTTCGATTAAGAAATGTAATATCATAAATGGAAAAATAATGTAGTAGCAGATCTTTTAAGCCGGATTGAAATCTCGCCAAAATTCGACGAAAGCAATGATAAAGAATACAATTTAGAAAATGTCATATACAATACGTTCCGCAGAAGAGGAACTGTTAGCACATTTCTTCATAAAAGAAGGAATTGTCAATAAGTTCATTTAATACATGGAAGAAAAGTAATCGATATTAACCCTGGTGACACGGACAGCATATTAAAAAATAGAAATTATACAAGAAGAAGACCTTCATAAACAAATTTCACCTTATCATAGTAATGAGTCAATGCATAGCGAAATAAATGAGACTTACATTTCACTTAAGGATAAAATATACTATCCAAAATTAAGGGAACATGTACAGCTAATTATAGGTAATTGCGAAAAATGCTAGCAAATTAAATATAACAGAAAACCAATAAAGCCGAAGATTAAACTAACAGAGACACCATCATATAATATAAAAATGAAATAATACATGTGGACATTTTTCATTTTAAAAAGCAGTCATTTGTCACAGTAATTGATGAGCTTACAAAACTTTCGGCAGTCTAGAAAGAACAAAAAACAGATAGAAACTGGCCCGCAAAGAAAGCAATGATGATTGACCATTTTTTGAAATTCGGTAAACCAAAGAAAGTCATTATGGACAACGAATTTAAGGCAGAACGATTACTGGCATACCTTTATAATGGAGGAATACAGGTTCCTCTCACAGAGCCAAACAGCCATGCAGGAAATGCGGACGTAGAGAGATTGCACTCAACCTTGTTGGAGAAACTAACAGGAATTGAGGACCCTGATCTTTCAGCAGAGATGAGAATGCAGGCTGTTGCAGGAAGCTACAACGATCGGTATCATTCCACCATCAAATGGACACTCCGAATGGCACGAGAGTAAAGAACAGTATAGGTAAAAGGAACCAAGAAAGGGAAGACTATATAGAAACTATATAGAACACAACTATATAGAAACAATAAAAAACTACAAAAGAGTACGGCATAAAGATCAATGGTAATACCGAATTAACTCACTACAGAACGTTCATCTGACGAATATTAAAAGACCAATGAAAGTTTCAAATATTGAAAACTGAAATGAAAGGGATGAAGATACATTTAGTTTAAGGGCATTTATTGGGGATAATATCACCTAAAAGAAAACAGTTTAATTGCATAAGTTTTGTAATACCCCAGTTGGTACGGGACTCCAAGAATTGGCACTTATTCAAAACCAAACGGTTATAAAATAATAATTTTACTTTCACAGTTGTCGGAGACAATTGTGTTTTTGAAGTTATACTTCTTATACGAGTTCGGAAAAGGTTGCGATAGATTTCTTGCCCAACTTTTTAACGTCGGCGAAAATGTTCGAGATTTTAAAAATCAAATGCTCCCGGCGAGCTTCGAACCAATGAATCACCAGTGCACTCATTTTCACTTTTTAAGCGCTTACGCGCTACCACCGGCGCCACCATCGACACTTATAATGCGATGCCCAAAACAATGTTTAAACTTTTGGTTGGTGACATATTCACATGTGTATGCATATGTATGTTTGTATGCTTGTGCTTTATTTGCTTTTCTTTCGTTTCTGTTTCATTTCTGCGAATTCTCAACTATTTAATGTGTCCTTTGGTTGAAATACTAAGCGTTGGCCGTTGAAACAAAAAGAGAACCATAGTGCAGAATTATTTTTGTAGTCAGTCTTAATATACTTTCTTTGCAAATTGAAAGGGTTTTGGCTCGCAAGTACTCTATCGTTCTATCTGAGAGCGTGAGGTACTTCATTTCTAGTTTTGCCTTCTGGCATATTAGAGATGATGCTTCCTTCGATTATCGCTCGATAGAACGACTTCTGAGTGGCGATTTAAATAAATAAATTTTGGTTGGTGACATGTTCACTTATTGATATGTATGTATGTTTGCATGCTTGTGCGTTATTTGGTTTTTCTTCCGTTTCTGTTTCATTTCTGTTTAATTTCTGCTAATTCTCAACTATTTCATGTGATGCGTCAAGAGACATAAATATATGTATGCATGCTCCTTTCATTATTTTGTCATTTTTGTTGAGCTGCCGGCACTGTTACAGCATTTCTTCCAAGCAGTTTTGCCATCGTGACGAGAAATAGTTTATGTGCAGTGACGCTTGTGTGGGAAAATGTGTTGATACGTATGTTGTTGCTGTTTTTGCTTCTTTCAAATTTTAAAACTTTTTGTAGCCACATACACGTGTTTCTTTGTTTGGCTGAAGTCATATTTATGTTGGTATTGTTGTGATTAACAATTCGCTGTATATTTTGTTAGTGTAAAAGCAACAATATGCCTCGCATACACAATATAACAGAACTACTTTCCGAGTCAAAATTCCTTCATTTATACTTTGCTTTATAAAATGTGCATAATAAATTTATAAAATGTAAATTTAAGTTCTCTAGTTTCTTTCATACAAAATGATATGCATTTCTTGGAATATCGCTAAGAAGTATAACTTCATCCGCGCGTAGGGACTCCACGCACCTTTTTTTTTCCAGTAACGATAACATTGGTGGCAGCACTCTTGCAAATCACACTAATAATAGAAGAAGCGGGGTACAAATTCATAGAAACGGAAGACATAGAAATAGTCAACGAAATAAGTACAATTTTACATATTATAAATCCACACAAAATAACAGAAATGGTCGACCAGATTAAAGAAAACATAGTACAGTTAAATACTGACAACAATGAAATTTTGTATAACGAAATTAAAAAATGTAAAATCTGTATTATCTACAATAAAAAAACCCCAATACAGGAAATAAACGATGATACAGTAATAATAGGAAATACACATAACGAAATAATGAAAAAATTGCGATGAAAGGAAAATGGCAGTAAATAATAATTATATAATTAAATTTGTAAACTGTAAAATAGAATTTTGCAACATGAATACAAAAATAATAAAACAGAATATATTCATACCACTGTGTTCCTGTCGAAAGATTAAACTAGAGCTACACACCAAAATTGACATTTAATAATATCGCATTAAGATATTGAAGAATTGAAATGCCATAAAAATTTATCATATGGTATCAACCTAATAATGAAAATTATAGTAATGATAATAATAGTAATCATTACAAGGATGGTAAAAAGAAGAAAACAACTAAAATAAAAATTGCAAATACAAGAACTCAGGAGAGTTCTAACGTTGGGGGAGTTACGTCATCAGGTGACTCCACCACTTCCAAAATATTGCCTACGGTACCATGATCGTGTACATACAAACACACATTTATATAGTATATACATGAATAAAAGTTCTTGGTATCGTATTACCTAAATATAATATTAAATTGATTACTTAAGTTATGCCAGGTCATTGACAGTAACAATGAAATATCGAATCAACACAACGGCTCTAAGTAAATTACGCTAAGCATAGTTTAAGAATGAAATGATAATTTAATAAAGAACCTGACGGCAAATCGCACAGTACGGTGAATCGTGGTCTTATTCATAAAAAACATTTTCTATTCCGTCAACAGAAAACGTAAATGGCGCAGTCGGCTTTCGTAAGGAACCCAGCTCTTGTTTCAATTAAATACCGCGACCGAAAACCGAAGAAAGTAATAAATAAATAAAGAAGTAGTAATAACCTAATCTGATCAAATTGAAAGGTGAAACAATTCTTTGAAACAATTCTTTTTCAGCAAATAAAAATATGAAAAAAACATTAAAAGTATGCATACGGACGTTATATACATTGACTTTAGCAAAGCTTTCGATAAAGTAAATCTTTCGACCCTCGTACATCAACTTGATATGGATCTTCTTGCTCTCAGCCAAGATTTTTTAATGGGATGAGAAAATATCTTTAGACACAACGGTATATATATAATATAATAATATTCTTTCAAATTCAATTCAGGTATTTTACAACGGTGTCATATTTGTCCGATTCTGTTCTTGTTGCGTATTAACGATATCTCTTCTGTTTTATTGTAGAATTCTCAAAAATTTTATTATATACCGACGACGTAAAACTTATGAAATAATATGCTTCAATTGATGAAAAGTGTCTGTTGTAAACAAATTTAGAGAGTCAGTTGTAGTGGGATAGAAATGATTTTACTTTAAATCTAAAAAAAATTAAAACAATGCGTTTTTCCGTAGATCTGTGATCCCACAATTATGTTATAGAAAAGTATAGACTAGAGCAAATTTTTTACTTTGCTCATTTGGGAATTACGGTGGACCCTTAGCTTCATTTTAGAGTTCATACTGAAACCGTGGTTTAAAAAGAATTGTTGGAATTTGAAATCTTCCACGTTTATTTCGTCAAAAACCGAGAACAGAATTGAATCAACATCGTGTTATAACGCTCGCTACGGATGGTAACTGGATTTCCTACTTAATTAAAAGAAATAAGGTCAGATGATGCCAACATATCTAAAAACGCAGTATCCGACCATGCTGGACCACATTAGAATTTGACTCATCCGAATAATTATAAACATTTTAGATTTTTACAGTTATTTGTTCAATACGTTTAGCGCATACAGAAGGAGCATTATGACCGTATTTAGCGCGAAGAGCTCTTGGAGTTGCTACAGAAGAACCTTAATTTGTTTGATAATCTTGATTCATTTCCAAGTGGTATACCAAAGGTAAGCATAACATGATCAAATGCCCAACCTTACTGAACACGCTGAGAAAATGTGACACAAATCCGTAAACAAATATGGCTACCACTAGCTGTCAAAATCACTTCATTCCTATTGTAGATGCTTTAAGTATACAAGTGACACACGTACACGAACGGCTCATCGAACCTTTCACTTAAAGTGAAAAGCAACCAATGGAGTAAGGGTCTTACTCTTCAAGATAGACGAAATTATCGACCATTTCAAAGTTATGACTGTCAACAGTGACGTGCGAGCCAATTCGCGAATGACTATTTATTGGACGACAGGATTGGCTATGAATGAGGACGAAGTATACTCATATCCTCATTCATAGCCAGACCCATATACTTTGCTTCCTTATCCAGTTTGGAGAAAGCACAACTAACACCGTGGTTGTTGGGTTGAAAGAAGTCACACGATAGGGAGCCCCTTGCGTGAAATCTTGTTTGGTATGGAATGGGTCCTTCCCGAGCTTCTGGTGTTAGTCAATGTCAGCTTATACAGCCGCTAGCATTGCGGAGATATAAAGTTGAGACATAGCGGCTTAGAGGCAGTTCCTTTTCGTGCTGTCGAAAGCGATTTTAATGTCGACGAAGATATGGTGTATGTCGATCTTCCGTTTACGGGTATTTTCCAAGATTTGTTGCATTTTTAAAACCTGGTCGATTTTAAATTTTTCAGGTCTTAAGCCACACTGATAAGGTCCAAGCAGTTTTTGACAGAGTCTTTCAGTGTATTATACAATAAGACGCTCGATAAGACAATATGCAAATTAAGGTGGTTAGTTCTTTGCCTCTGTATTTAAATAGCTCGGCCGGTTATCCATCGGCCGCTTCTGTTTTGTTATTCTCAGACGGGTAATTGGTATTCGTACATCATCATAGTCGGCAATCGAAAATCTATTCGATCGTCATTAATTGAGAAATCGGGCTCGTCATTTCCAGTTTTACTTTCACTGCCGTCCAAGAGGCTGGAAAGTGCTTCTTTCATATCTTCAGTTTGCTCTGAACATCAGCCGCTGGGTCACAATTTCGGGTCCTGTAAGAGTATGTTTCTGTCGAGAAACTTTCTGTTAGTTGTCACATCTTTTCGTGAAATTTTCGAGCATGGACTTGTCGCCCATATTCTCAAGCTCTCCATACTCACGCATTTTGGTCTCTCTTTATACGCTGAACAGGATTTATGAAGTTTGTCACGAAGTTTGTAACATCCAGAAGTATGAGTCGGAGACCCTAAAAAGTATATATAAATGATCAGTATGTTGAGCTGAGTCGATTTAGCCATGTCCGTCAGTTTTTAAGATATCGTTTTGAAATGTTGCAAACGTCATTTAATCTTCAAGAAGCTGCTCATTTGTCGGAACCGCCGATATTGGACCACTATAACATTTAGCTGCCATACAAACTGAATGATCGGAATCAAGTTCTTATATGGAAAACTTTCACATTTAACAAGATATATTCACGAAATTTGGTACAGGTTATTTTTTAAGACAACATTGTAATCTCCGAAGAAATTGTTCAGATCGGCTCACTATAGCATATAGCTGCCATACGAACCGAACGGTCGGAATCAAGGGCTTGTATGGAAAACTTTCGCATATGAAGTGGTATCTTCACGATGCTTGAGGTAATAGCATAATCTCCGAAAAAATTATTCAGATCGGTATACTATATCATATAGCTTCCATACAAACTGAACGCGTAGTTACCAACATAAATGCACTCTTCACAGGTGCAACCGAAGTTAATGCTTTTTCTTGTTTTTATTTGTAAATGCGTCTGGCTTCCTTCTTCATCTCTGTACCTATCCTACCTCGCTCGTGTTGTGGTTGTTCATACCAAATGAATACATCCGAGCATTGCCCTCCTAACTCGTCTAAATACGAATTAGAGGACAATGCAAAAAACACCCAACAAACAGAAAGACACAATAAACAGCAGCAGTATCAGCAGCGACAACAACATCAATAGCAGCAGCAGAACATCAAGGCGGGAACAATTAACCAAATCAGGTTTTATTTAAAATTTATATTTATATTTATAAACACTCCTTCAGTTGAACTTCTATTGTATAAGCCCATATATAAATACACAATTGTTTATATTAACCCACCAATATTATATATTACACCTACTCTAATATACACTTGTGCTCACACAATTAAGCCACATAAACGTTATGGTGTACAAATTCATAAAAGTTGAATTTTATTGATA
>NW_017537471.1:7797-18510 GCF_001853355.1 Bactrocera latifrons | reverse complement strand
ACAGTGATTGCAAAGCTTTTGTAACACTGGCTTAATTATATGAGCACACGCGACTAGATCAACTGCGAGTTTATTTTCATTTTTTCGCCAACCACGATACTTATTTCTATGAATATGATCTTAGTAACTTCCTAACATATAACGGAACTTTTTTGCATACCGTTATACAAATGAAAAGCTAATTCGGTGAATTAATTTCAGAAACGTAGTTTTGCTATGCAGTGGCTTAATTATGTGAGCACAAGTGTACATCTGAATTGTTATCCAATCCTAATAGTTTCAGAACAGGATGATACTGTGACGAAAGCTGTGTTGCCAATTCGAGATTCACGCAAAAACAGGCTCTCGGATGGTGTGAAGCATTCTCTGTGTGCATAGGTGTGATGTCTGCATGGGCTGGTTATGTTCGTGTGTATTAGTGAGTGGTGTCTTCATGAGTGGATTGCGTTGGTGTGGTCAATTGTCGCTCAGTGTCGGCTTAAGACGGAGAATATATGGTACTCTTGGCGGACTATATGCTGCATTAAGCGATGCTAATTTTGCGAGTACTAGAGCGCCACAGAGCTCAAGTCAAGGAAAACTTAGGGCTAGTAGTTTCCAACAAATTTTCTTTCGGTAAATGTTTTACTACATGAGAATAATATGCGGTAATCTTTTTTAATGGAAACCCAGCGGTTTTAAGGGCGTTATAACCTGTGATAAGGATTCACATGCTTGTGGAATACTGTGACTTCAAGGCAAAATATTGTCTAAATACGTTCGTTTTTGTATAACACCGGGGTTACCTGAAGAAATTCTGACTTTGTGTTTTCTGCGAATTCGTGCAATGTTCGAATGGTTAAGTATGGAGCACTATTGATTAAAAAGGTAACTCTTTTTAACTTAAAGTCGCGAAGTAAACGAGTGGGAGTTTTTCTGTAAATAATTCGTTAAATTCTTGATTGTCCTTAGCTATGACTATTTTCATACTCTCGAAACCAGTTGTTGCAGAGTATTATAGTTTTGTTCACTTAACGATTGTACGTATCACCTAGTAAGTGAGATAGATATATGCAAGATACATGCGGTACCTATTGTTCACTTGTGATCGAAATGTCGATCATATATGTATGTATAATTGAAATTATGGGCTAGACCTTCGCTTATAATGGTATGTCTGTATGGCAAAAATGTGTTCCCAATATAAAGATTTCCAAGCTTCGACGTAACTTTGAGCCGCATATATCGGCCAATATGTGAGTTATCCCAATGAAAATAAGATAGCATGTTTTACTCATAACAGTGTACCTTTTGTGACTAAAACTGATAAAATTGAGCGAAAATTTGACCTAGCTCTCATATAACTAATATTAGGATTTTTGAACATCCGATTGACTTTACTGCTTACACCTTAAAATATTTCCTTTGGCTTTGATTCTTGAAAGTTGCAAGAGAATAAAATTTTCAGTTGCATACGAACTTAGCCCTTCTTTGCTTTTAGTTTTGTATTTATTCCGCGGCGCTTTTGTTTTGCACTGTATCTTCTTTTATAAGTTCTACGTACATACATATGTACTATATACTATATAGTATTTATTTGTGTAACTTTTGTTGTTAGATATTACCTTTTTTGTTGTTAAATAATATGCTTCGCACAGCACTTTTATGGATGTTGCTATGTACATATATGCGTATGTGTATTTATCATTTTTTCATACGATCAGGGATTCATCCGGTTTAGACCGCCTACCTGCTTGTTTGAAGTAAACAGTATTAAAACGTATTTTACGATCAGTTTATTTTACAAATTTTATCAGTAGACTAACGGTGTCCGAATCGGTTACGTGCTCTTTGTTTGAGTAGCAAAATATTTTTCAGTTCACATTCTTTTACGTTTTTGAAACTCCTAGGCAGTGCGAAAAAAGTGTTAACAGTTTTTGTTATGTGTGCGGGGAACTAACTTTTCAATCGCAAAAACGTAACTTCACTCCGTTTGTTCTAAAAGCTTACGAACTGTAATATGGTGTTAAAGTTGGGGACCAAAACATAGCATGGGCCCCTCATATCTGTTGTAAAACTTGTGCCTCGAAGTCTCCAAGGAGCGCTCCAAAGTAAAAAAAAAAAAAACAGAACAAATGGTTTTTCGGCAAAATCAATTTGTTTTATTCAAAATAGTCTCCTTCTGCTTCAATACAGCTTTTCGCACCGTAAAAAAGCATGTCGAACGAGTGTTTGAGCTCCTTGTCCGGTATGGCCGCCAGAATGCCGGTGCAAGCCTTTGAATGGGCAAATTAATTTTTTCGAAAAGGAAGAAGTCGCACGGTGCCACATCAGGTGAATACGAGGAGTGGTTAATGGTTAAAATATGATTTTTGCTCAAATAATCGGTCACAAACGTCCTTCGAATGTTGGATTCTGAGCAATTTATGGTCATCAGTCAATTTGTGCGGAACCAACCGCGCACACACTTTTCGTAAGCCCAAATGTTCGGTCAATCTCCGCAAAATTAATACGGCTGTGTAAACTGACGTTGAGCAACACCAAAAGCTCCGTCAGAATCGGAAACGACCTCTCCGAGCTATTCGATATGAAACGAGGTTTCAGACAAGGCGATATTGATATCATCGGCCTCAACACCCGTTAGTTTTGCTTTCTCCAGACTGGACAAGGAAGCAAAACAAATGGGTCTGGCAGTGAACGAGGGCAAGACAAAATATCTTCTGTCATCAAACGAACAGTCGTCGCACTCGCGTCGTAGATATTTTCGTTTATCTTGAAACCAGCGTAAACACCACCAACAATGTCAGCCTGGCAATCCAACGCAGGATAACTCTTGCCAACAGGTGCTACTTCGGACTGAGTATACAATTGAGAAGCACCTCTGTCCTCCTCTCTCGACGAACAAAAACCAAACTCTATAAGTCACTCATAATTACCGTCCTGCTATATGGTGCAGAGGCTTGGACGATGACAACAACTGATGAGTCGACGTTGCGAGTTTTCAAAGGAAAGTTCTGCGCAAGATTTATGGTTCTTTGCGCATTTTCCACGGCGAATATCGCCTTCGATGGAACGATAAGCTGTACGAGATATATGACGACATTGACACAGTTCAGCGAATTAAAAAACAGCGGCTACGCTGTCTAGGTCATGTTGTCCGAATGGACGAAAACACTCCAGCTCTGAAAGTATTCGACGCTGTACCCGCCGGGAGAAGCAGAGGAGGAGAGAGACCTCCACTCCGTTGGAAGGACCAGGTGGAGAATGACCTGGCTACGCTCGGAATACCCAGTTAATAAAATTTAATGTTGGCTCTCTATTCGATGCTCATTTTCACACCGTCAACCCAAACATATTGACACCTAGAATGCAATAACTTCACTTCTAATTTATCAAATGTCATTAAATTGTCACTGGACTATCGATGAAGATAACAGGTAACGCAATAGTCAACATATAGATGGCGCCACCAGGGGGCTAGATTCAAAGAGTCCAGTTTCCTTTGGAAAGTACCTTGTAAACATACCGTTAAGTCCTGCAATTTCTACCATCAGCTTTAAGACCTGTCAAACACAGTGAACAACTTCTTATTCCAAAAGTACCAAAATCTTAAAGCCTCGATGAGGAACTAGAATCAACCTGTTCTTCAAGTGATGGTACAGAAACCGTAAAGGAAATAACAAATGATCCATTATTTGATTTACCAGGATATTTAATAGTGCCACATATAATTTCACAGGGTGAACTTAATAAATTAGTTCGAGATCTAAGCCTTTCAAAATCGCAGTCCGAACTTTTAAGAGGGTTGGTTAACCTTATCCAAAGTGATGTTAATATTACTTTTAACAGAAAAACGTAGATAGACCTCACAAATTGTTTTCTTCAAGAAGGGGATCTAGTATATTCTTCAGAAGTCAACCTTGTGTTTAACGCACTATGAGAATTATTTTAGAGCACATTCGTTATCATGAGTATGGTTGGGCAATATGTGGAGACTTAAAAGCAAAAGCCCTTCTTCTTGGAAGGCAACTAGGATATACGAAATATTGTTGCTTCCTTTGCGAATGAGATAGCCGTGCGAGAGAAGCAGCGGCCAGTACGTCATGCAATCCCTCCAGGACAAAAAAACGTTACCAGTAAACCTGTAGTTGATCCCAAAAAGATATTACTGCCACCTTTGCTTATTAAATTGGGATAAATGAAGAATTTTGTTAAGGCAATGGACAGAAATGGAAGAAGGTGCTTGTTCATGTCTGTCATCTTACCAAAAAGTTGTTCATTACTGCTTGGAGAGTTGAGACAGGAATAGCAGCAATTGTTTCTCGAATGGATTGCCTTAGTTCATTCAAATTTGTTGGTTTTGCTTTGCAGACTTCCTGTTTGCAATAACCCCATAAGAAAAGGTCAGGTGCATTTAGGTGAGGCGACCTGGGTGGCCAACGGAATGTGGAGCTTCTGGATATCATTTTTGGGAAATTTTCGTCGCAATTCTGTCAACAGGTTGGGCTATGTGAGGAGCTGCACCGTCTTGCTGAAACCACACAGATTTGAAGGAAATTCTCATTCGGCGTAATTCTTCAGCGTGATGAAACTACACACCACACTGTGACACGAAGTGGATGCAATTCCGTCTCATGGAGTATCTGGGGTTGAAAGCACTCCATATTCGACAATTTTGTTTGTTTATGTTGCCGTTTAAATCGAAATGGGCCTCGTAAGACATGAAAAGACAGTTCAACATGTTTCTATCCTCTTCCACCATTTGAAGTATCTTCTGGCAAAATTCCAAGTGAATCGGCAAGTCTGCAGCGTTCAGTTTGTTGGCCATTTTGGAATAAGTCCAAATATTTGTGCATAATTGACTGTAATGACTGTCTGCTTACACCCATTTGAGCAGATAAGCTTCTTGTCGAAACACGTAGATTGTTTTGTATGTTGTAGCGATTGTTTCCTCCGTTCGAACTGAAGGGTTCCGATGGTACGGTCTTCTGTTGACTGTCCCATGCTGGGCAAAATTGTTTACAAGTCTCATTATGGTCCATCTGCTCGGAGGATTGCCGCAAAGCGTGCGCCTATACTATCTTTGAACCGAAACTACGGACTCCAGTTCGTGATAGTAGCGGACAATCCAAATTCATGTTTCAGTGTCCCAGTTATCAATTTTTGTTAAATGTAAAAGTCAATCTGCAAAATAAAAAAAAATAACCAGATTCATTAAATATAAAAAAAGTTATTTAAATTTTTTTTTTGGTAGCGACTTTCATCAGCCACCCTGTATCTGAAACAAAAACTTCTAAAAGTCAGTGAAGCAAAAATTAAGGAGAGCATATAACATAACCGCAAATAACATAACTATCGAAAGATAAAACATTTGGGGACATGCTCAATGAAACTGAAATACGAGCCTGGAGAGTCCTTAAATGCTTTGTTGAAAACTTTCTTGGAAATGTGAAAGCTGACAATTACAAAGGTCTTGTGATTGAACTACTTCTTCTTCTTGATTGGCGTAGACACCGCTTACCCGATTATAGCCGAGTTAACAACAGCGCTTCTTTTCGCTACATGGCGCCAATTAGATGGAGGGTGGAGTCATGTGTAGAAGTTCACGCAAGTGACGAAAGTTTTCTGATCGCCATTCAATTGGGAGTGGCCAGAAACGATTCTTTTACATAGGTATGACTCAAGCAGATCACGACTTCCGGTCCTTGACCAAGTATCCTCTGGGAAACATTCCCTGCATAGGGTTGTGCGCTGGGTTTGGGACCCGCCACGTAAAAAAACCACCCCAATGAGAACGATTGAACTACTTACTGCCTATAAAAAAAAAAGGTTGCAGCATGTCCTTTAAACTTCACTTTCTAGACTCACATAAGAATTTTTTCCCCGAAAATTTTGAGGTGTGACGAACATTTGGAACGATTCCACCAAGACATTTCTGTTCTGGAGACGCGGTACTAAGGCAAGTGTAGTGCCATTGTGCTTCAATATTACTTCTGGACATTGTTGAGGGATGCTCCATAAACAAAATATCGCAGAAAAACAACGACATTGACATTTTGAGGTACTCATTGGTTAATAAATTCAATTTTTTTTTTAAATAAATTTTGACCTTAATTTGTCCGACAGTATTTAGAAAAACCGGGATAAAAAAAAACAAATTTTTCTTCCTATCCGAAAAACGGGATGATGCTGCGAAGGAGCTGTGTGTCTGTTCGAGACTAACACAAAAACAATAGGCATCTGGTTCTCTTACAGTCCATTTTCATTGTTGGGTTATGTACAGTGGTGGTGTTTTTTGTTTTTTTTTAACGAGGATGAAGCATCCAAAACCTGGATCCCATGTCTCTGTGGAACTTTAATCCGAACTAAACCTCCTCCTTGCGTAGTTGTGGATTCTTCACAACTGGGTATATGTGTAGCTGTAGAAGGGGAGTTCGGTACGATGATTGTCGCTAGTTTATATAGTAAATAAAGCGGGCCTCTAGAGGCCTACCTTTGCTACATGGATAAGCTACTACTACTTGCGATTAGTAGCCCGTTTATCTTAGGGCTACATGCGAATGCCTCGTCCTCGATGTGGTTTAGTAAGGTATCCCGGCCACAGTCGAGGCGAGGCATTAAACGAATAGGTGGTGGCTAATAGCCTCCACATTTTGAATGAGCCGAGCGAATGGTATACGTTCGATGGGTCTGGGGGCCTGAGCGACATTGACGTGACGTTTATGTATGAGGCAGCAAGTAGGTCTTTCAGT
Organism: Bactrocera latifrons; assembly: GCF_001853355.1. Lineage (NCBI taxonomy): Eukaryota > Metazoa > Arthropoda > Insecta > Diptera > Tephritidae > Bactrocera > Bactrocera latifrons. The sequence goes on along the minus strand of NW_017537471.1, from coordinate 11,779 downwards.
GTTAGATGGTTGGTTAAAGGAGGGTGGGGATTGAGTGATCATAATTAGGTTCAAATTATGGTTAGCCCGCAATCCCCTCCCTTGCCTTATGAGAGCCCATTGCTACTGACTGGAACCAATAAGGACTCTCGGTTAGGAAAGCGGTATCTTGTATACCGCTTGGTGAGTTTGAGGAGATGGCATAGTTTGGGGGTTAAATGATAGGGTATTTAGGAGGTGTGAAAATCATAAGACTAGTAAGATTAAATGGTGGACGCGTGAGTTAACCTTGAAGAGGAGAACGAGAGGAGGCGATTGAGGCAAAACTTTCAACGCGCCCGATGGTGCAATTCGGATAGCCTGTCCCAACTTAGGTTTAAGTTTAGCTATGCGGATAGGGAATATAAGGAGATGTTAGTGAAAATTAAAGAGGAAGATTGGAGGAGTTTTGTGAGAGATAACAGGAACGACCCTTCGGTCAGGTCTATAGGATCTGCCGGGGTCGTAGGGGGCAGGATGTCACCACTCTTCGCGTCGGTGACACTCTGTTATCGTCGTGGAGAGAGTGTGCGGGGGTTCTGCTAGGTGAGTTCTTTCCTAGGTCGGAGGTGCAAGTACCTCAAGCACAAGGGATGCCTGTCACTCCATTAGATGATGGCGAGTTGGGGTACGCCTTTGGCTTGGTTAGGTCTAAACGGTCCCCAGGTTTTGATGGTTTGAACGGAGACGTGTGTAAAAGCTTCTGGAAGTTCCTTGCGGAATACCTGGAGGCCATTTACAATAAGTGCGTTTGGGAGGGATATTTTCCACGCGAGTGGAAAGTGCCAAGGTTGTTCTTCTCCTGAAGTCCACTGATAAGTTCAGGAGCGATCCTCGATCTTATCGGGGCATCAGTCCCCTTCCAGTACTTGGAGGCAAGTCTAGGAAAAATACTCCGCATTTTGAGGAGCGATTGGGGTCTCGGTCGTTGCGCTATCCGCACCATATATCTTAGCATGTTTTTAGCCTGTATGGTGGGAGGCAGCCACGATTGTCTGGGGGTCTCAAAAACTCCTCTCAATTCAGCGTTATATGATGCTTGCTTGTTTGCCTGTATGTCGCACTATCTCAACGGACCCAGTCTTGACCTGATTGTCATACAGCGTGCTGTGGCATTCAGGTTAAGAAGGGGCTTGAGTGTATCATTGCTGCGGAATGACCGTATTTCCGACGATGACGTGAAGAGGGAGAGACATCTATGGAGCAAGAGGCTCCTAAATGATAAGGTTACGTGTAGGTGGCATGAACGTTGGGACAATATTCCTAACGGCCGAGTGACGCACGACTATATTCGGGACGTTGGGTTCGTGGAGGATAACCCAGACTTCAGATTTTGTCTTATTCTGGGTTTCCTGCTTACGGTGTATGGGATTCTGAATGCATTTTTGCATCAGAGGCACCAATCGGATACGTCGGGGTGTTTTGTGGGGCGGAGTTAGAAAATTGGGCGCATTTACTTGCAGAGTGCCCGATGTACTCAGACAGTAGGGATCTGGGTGGTATGGGGATTTACTGGACTGATGGACGATTAGATGATAGTGGGAATACCGAATAATTATGGTTGTTTGCGCGTGAATTATTTAAGCGGTGAAGGCGGTTAGCTGGATATTAGCTGGAATTAGTATAGGGTCCAACCCCTGGCCACCAGTCCAGAGCCGTATGGAAGCTCAACTGGTAGTAGTTTCGGCTACGAGGTCTGACCGGAGACTTAATCGTGGTACCACGGGGAGCAGCAGCCCTTGGAGGTAACTTCAACCTGCTCATGCGGACGGGCCCCTCGGGGAGTATCGTGGAGGTTGTGGTTAAAACCCAAGTGCGGGAAAAACCTCCGCCTTCAAGAATTTTGTAGACATTGCGGAACCCCACGTGGCAAAGACATGTACAAGTTTCCCAAGTTGTATGCTCTGTGAAGGGGAGAAATCCGTTCTAAGTACGGTCTGTCTTAAATACGCACATATTCTAAAGTCAACGAAAAAATGAAGATATTGCAACTAAATCTCAACCATTGCGCTGCAGCACAAAACCTTTAAAAACAGACGGTGCTAGAAGAAAACATGGACATCGCGGCAAAGCGGCAATATGGGCCTGCAAAGGTCAAACTTTCACATCTCGTTCCAACGAATCCCGTAACTTCTTTACAGGGTCGAATATAGAAGGAATATATTTTGTAAGCTGCTATGCTCGTCCTAGCACAACAATTAGCGAATTTGAAGATTTTCTCCTGGAGTTATCTCTAGAAATCAGAAGCAAATTGTCCAATAAATATAGCGGGAGATTTTAGCGCATGGTTTACTGCTTGGGGTGGCAAAATTACTAATCATCATGGTCGCCTCATTCTAAAATTTTTGAGTCAAACAAATACGATTTTAATCAGTACACACAAAATACCTTTCAAAAGGGAAATAAAGGTTCAATAATAGACTTAATGTTTGCTAACGACGCGCTTAGCAGGCATACTAAATGGAAGGTGTCAGATATGTACACAAATAGTGACCATATGGCAATAATTGCGGAAGTTTCGTTCTCCCAAGAAACGAACACTGTCCGAGAAATACCTGTCGAAAACGAAGTTGGCGGCAAAAGGAGTCTGATACTGAAGCTTTTGAGAGCATCTGGAGTGCCGCAACGGCATTAGGCGAAAACGCAGCCCACTTAGTATTCGTTGTGTGGAAGGAACTAGTTGTTGCGTGCGATGCAATTATGCGCAGAACGAGATACTATAACAATCGGACGCCGGTATACTGGTGGAACGGCCAAATTGCCGAGCTAAGGAAGCTTTGTCACTCTGCTAAACGCTGCCTACATCGTAACTGGGAGCATCAGCCTCAGAGGAGCATTTAAATGTCAAAAAAAGCGATCCTGTTTCGCAAAGCTCTGTGAGGAAGAGAACATAGTCCCCTGGGAAACGGCATACAAAATTTTTATGTTGAAATTAAAAATAAGTCGCAGCAACCTAATTACGCACTACTTATGAAAAATTCCTATATTAAACGAAATGAAGCTACGGAGCCACCCCTATTAACCACAGAAGACGAACTTTTGGCTATTGTGAAAAAAATCAAAAACTCCAAGGCGACAGGAATAGATGGTATACCAAATAGAGCCCTTAAAGAAGCCATAACTCTAAAGCCCATATTATTTGTTAACATGTACAATGCGAGTATATTAGAAGAGGTATTCCCCGATCCGTGGAAAATACAGCTGTAGCTAAACATTTGGATGACCTCCGGATCAAATGCAATGACAGCATAAGTGGTCTGCGCCGATGGTTTGCTACCATGAGTCTAGAGCTGGATGAGCAGAAAACATACTCATAAGCTCAAGGAAAATTCAGGAGAAAATATCGCTGACCATAAGGGAATATAAGATTACTTCACAGCCGCAATTGAAGTGTCTTGGGGTGATAGTGGACTCAAGACTCAAGTTCAAGGACCACTTGGAAAATGACACAAGTAAAGCAAATAAAATATATAATGCGTTATCTGGAATGATGGCAAATAAAGACTGTGGGCGTCGATGTTTAATAGCTAAGGCAATATGATCAGTGACCCTGTATGCGGGTCCAATATAGATACAGGCGCTAGAAACAAAATCATATGCTAGACCAATTAACACAGTGCATAGGCTGTCAGAAATACGTGTGATAAGTGCTTTCCGAACCATTTCAAATGACGCCGATTGATATCCAGGGAGATGAATTCGCGCGAATATATGTATAACTCATTAGAGACGTTTACCACAGCAAAAAGAGAAGGAGAAGAATAAATATAGTTTAAAAAAACTAAAAAACACGCTTTTAAASCATATCAAACTAAAAAGTGAAAAATAATTCTTTGTATAAACTAACAATAATAATGAAGGRAAAATTCTTGGATTATTGTGAAAATAGCGTGGAATGCTCGATATATGAAAAATATGTCACAAAGCACTCCACGCTTTTCTCACAATAATCCAAGAATTTTTC
>NW_017537471.1:0-4452 GCF_001853355.1 Bactrocera latifrons | reverse complement strand
TATGACGTTTTGATCGATAGTGACGTCTTTATAAAGGGGATTGTTAGCGACCAACCAATGTAGCGCATCATGTACCTTTTGCCTAGATACTGAAAACTGGATCTCATATCGTGAAAAGTTGGGGTGTGGAAATTCGTAAGCAGATTCATCGGAGGACCTTAACATCGTTGACACGACGCACAATATTTTAAAAACATAAATAATTTATCACATAAACGTTTGGTAATTTTGAACAATTACAAAAACTAATACCAAATTTAAAAAAAAAAGTCAATTGATTTTACTCCGCTTATCTAAAGTGGTTATCAGCTGTTTCTGTCGCATGGTGAACCAGCCGCCTACGCAGAGTTGTAAGTGGCCATGGACACTACATTATCTGCGCGTACAACCGATAAAGCAGTTGGCAAGGCAGTTTCTTTTACTTAACTTAACCACAATTTAATAAGATTGTGATGGAAAATCAATACGTCTGCTTGAACCACCCAAATAACAATACGAGAGGAGGAAGTGTCATAATTATCAGATTCCCCACTGCTAAGAAATTAATATATGTAAGTGTCCCAGAATTCCAAACCACGACCATATCGGATGAATCTAGTTTCGGAAAAGTAAGTATTACCGCAATATACAGCCCATCTAGACACAATAACATAATAAAATCATTAAGGGTGATCATTTTAACGCAAAACACTCCCAATGAGGTTAAAGAGTTACGACACCGAAGGGATGAGAACTATTTATAGCTGTTATGGCCCCTGGATGCGACTTCATATCTACTGGCAAGTCGACTTACTGGCCTTCCGACACAAGAAAATTATCGTCCAATCTCACTGTTGCCTATTTTGTCCAAACTACTTCAAGGTGTAATTATAAGAAAACTTCAGAACATAATTGAAGAAAAGAACCTTATACCAGTTCATGAATTTATATTTAGATCGCAACATACCACAATCGATCAAGTTAATCGAATAATCGAATTTCACAACTGTTTTTCTTGACGTTCTCAGGCATTCGATAGAGTATGGCACCATGGCGTTCTTCATAAATTAAGACTTCTCTTTCCACAGCATCTAACTGAACTACTTGCCTCTTACCTGAGAAACCGCTACTTCAGAATCAGGCAGGGACAATTATATACCCCAAGGAAGTGTCCTGAGACCACTCTTATACATTTAGTTTACTGCACAATCGCCACATTTGCATATGATACCTACATCATTACTAGATAAATATGAAGCTGAGTCATCGAATAGAATACAGTCTTCAATCAACCTAATTATACTATATTATTAATCTTACCTTATAAATTACGAAAAATATTGCTTGTAAGCACATTTGTCACTAATTTGGATATAATGTAAAACCATATCTTTGTTACGTTTCAATAAAAAAAATTATCAGTTAAAAAAAGTAGTAGTTGAAAAATAACTTGATACATTTCCTTAGATAAATCCTACAAGCCAATCAAATCAGAATAGAATTGGGTTAGCTGTTGAATTTTTCACACCCATGCGGAATCAACATTTTTGATCTTCCGTTGTTAACATTTTGTCTCAACAAGGAGATTGTGTCGATATGTGATCATATGTTAAGAGATCAGCAAACCATATTTTGATTTCTTTGCTTTGTTTTGGCTCAATTAACAAGTTTCAATAATTATGAAAATATCAAAAAAGTTGTCAATATTAAAAAAAAAAAATAATTTTTTTAACCTATAATTTAATAAATTAAATAACTATTTAAAACTACATACATAAGTATAAGTGATATAAGTAACATTACAAATTATGATGACGTTAATATTTATGTATGTATGTAAATATGTACACTCAATACTTCATTCGAAATTTCCGTTGACACGGACAACCAATGGCTAAGCTCACGTTTTTATACTCTCGCAACAAAGTTGCTAAAGAGATATAGGGTTATACATACCAAAGTGGTCAGGGTGACGAGTAGAGTTGAAATCCGGATGTCTGCCTGTCCGTCCGTCCGTCTGTCCGTCTGTCCGTCCGTCCGTGCAAGCTGTAACTTGAGTAAAAATTGAGATATCATGTTGAAACTTGGTACACGTGTTTCTCGGCTCCATAAGAAGGTTAAGGCCCACTGCCACGCCCACAAAATGGCGGAAACCGAAAACCTATAAAGTGTCATAACTAAGCCATAAATAAAGATATTAAAATGAAGTTTGGCACAAAGGATCGTATTAGAGAGGGGCATATTTGGACGTAATTTTTTTGGAAAAGTGGGCGTGGCCCCGCCCCCCACTAACTTTTTTGTACATATCTCGAAAACTACTATAGCTATGTCAACAAAAGTGTATAGGGTCGTTTTTTTAGGCATTTCCATATACAGTTCGAAAATGGAAGAAAGCGGATAATAACCACGCCCACCTCCCATACAAAGGTTATGTTGAAAATCACTAAAAGTGCGTTAACCGACTAACAAAAAGCGTCAGAAACACTAAATTTTACGGAAGAAATTTCAGAAGGAAGCTGCATCCAGGCTTTTTTTAAAAATTGAAAATGGGCGTGGCGTCGCCCAGTTATGAACCAAAAACCATATCTCAGGAAGTACTCAACCGATTTCAATGAAATTCGGTTTATAATATTTTCTTAACACCCTGATGACGTGTACCAAATATATGAAATCATTTCACAACCACGCCTGAAATCTCGTATAAAATCTAGTATAAAATGTTCGGTGATACCCGAACTTAGCCCTTGCTTACTTTTTTGTCTAAGAGTCAACCTGTCGAAGGACTGACGCAGCAACAAAGCGTCATAACATTATGTTGTTGGTAGAAAATCCGAGCTGTGCCGAAAAGACAAACGAACGTTCGCCAATTGTCACTGCTTCCCTTGCCGCTTTGTGATTTGCGATAGCACTTCGAAACTGTAATTTGCAATAGCAGTTCGAACCTGTGAATTCCGATTGCGATAGCAGGTCAGAATAAGCTTGTGAAACTGTGATTTTTTTATAGTACAGTACATGCGACGACAATAGCAAATAACTTAAAAGTAGCAGCTTTCTTCAGCGTATTGTATATATGTATAATATAAATGCGTACATGCTATTTTTCGTCATAGCGGTTTGAAGTGGTAGATGAAATATATGCAAAATGCAATATTTGCAAAATCAAAAATTTCACATAAAACATCTTTAACAAATTTAAAAAAACATGAAAACAGAATGGACATCCCACAGTGGAACTACCAGCTTAAAAGGTATATATGTATGTAATAATTTATAATTTTTTAATATAAAATTATTAGCTTTTGCTTTAGTCATACTACACTACTGTAATTCAAACCCCTTCTAACTCGGAAGCTCAATAGATATTGATAATGAGCCAGGAACTTCGAGACAGCCGAACCGCTCCAACATTTGCAAAAATGTAATGAAAAGAAAAGCGGAAAAACTTGACTCGAGTTACAGGACCCAAAAGAGGATTTGCCGCCAATAACGACAAAAGGCTTCCGTCTTTTTCACGATAGTTGAGTTTATGTAATCTGCCGCTACAACAACAACAACAAAGGTCTCCATTTGAACGTCAACTTAGATGCGATCGAAATGGCAATATAAAATCACAGTGATTTAAAAATAGTTTGTTGAAAGTTCGCTTGCGTTCATGAATGAAAATATAGTTATTGTGTGTTTTTCTATAAATTTAACAATTTGGCTGCCATATTTACTTGTGGCGACGCTAATGCCGTTTGAGAAAAATGTTGTTTTTGTAGAACAATGTTCGCGCACATACATATGATCATGATGAAATATATGATTAAAAATATACGATTTATGTAAATTTATTACTATTGTAATATATTTAATTTTGTTAATGTACTCGTATTATGATAGTTTGTTATACGTAGTAGTACATATATAATGAAGTATCCACATAAGCATGAATATATCAAATACAAGAAATAATTAAAATATAGGCCTTATTTCCAAATTAACTTCGTAGTGCTTTGAAAAAGTTAATTCATTCAAATGTATAAAATTGCACGTGTATTCATAAATATGCACAAAAAGTATTCATATGAATACACATGTTGGCGTATAAATGTATAAAAATACTAGCAGACCCGGCCACGCGTTGCTGTGGCTGAGTGATTCAAGAAGGATTGGAAAGACAAAATTTAACACAAATTAACATAACATTTTTATAACATATTTAGTAAATACTTTGAATATTTTTATTTGATATATATATACTCTAAATGTCTTTAATCGTAATAAATCAGAGTTAATGTTCAATGAAGCGCCAATATTTTTGTTCGATGTACAATATTTTTGGTCAATCGGTCCTTTGTTAATACAAATAAACTTGATGGTCTTCCTACTCGTGAACATGCCACGTATAATTGCCCATGGGAGAAACATGGATTTTCCAAGTCTAATCCGCAAATAGACATTGTTTGGCTTTGAGATTTATTTATAGTCATC
>NW_017537470.1:82431-83677 GCF_001853355.1 Bactrocera latifrons | reverse complement strand
TATAATTACCTACAACTATTTGGTACACATTTAGCTAATCACACATATTAAAAACTACACGCTAAACAACATTTGCGTATACATACATACATACATATATTGGCAACATTTCCCTTTTTTCGACTATTTGGTAAGTAACTGCTGATAGCTTTAACATTTTAGATAGAAAAAATATAAAATTWAAAAAAAGAAATATTTCAAAACACTTTTTAAAGTTTTCTTTTCACTATAACTATAATATATTTGGTTCGTTGTTGGTTTCACKGTTGGCTTGCGCCACTTCAAATGTTCCACATTATTGCCACAACCGCCTGCTTAAATATGTAGTGTTGTCATTGTCGTCGTTGCGGATAACGGCGCATCAGCGCGCTTCCATTGCTGCTCATCGTCGGCTTCCAAGTTTTCCACTGTAATTATGGAGCTACGATTTGTCGTTGCTTTGTTGTTGGCATTGACATTTTTATTATTTTGATAGTTATGCACTTGCAACTGTTCAGCAGTTTGTTGTTGTTTTTGCGCATGTGTCATTTCATGATTTGGACGACGGCGAAATGCCTCAACGGAGGTTATGCGCCGCCAGGAGGTGCCGGTGACCGCCAAGCTGTGGCGTTATATGACATAATGGTTTACCGTTGCAAGCGTTTTATTTTGGTTTTATTTTTGTTATTAATCAATTATTGTTATTGTTATTTATACAAAATTTTGCCACCGATTTTTTATTCAAAATTTAAATTTTTTTTTTTTTTGTGTTGGCATTTCGTAAAACGTGAACGTGTTGAACACACACACAGAGAGAGAAACAAACGCGTGGCGGGAGGGAAGCGCACAAAAGTGGGGAAATAAAAGAAAAGAAAAATGTGAATGACAAATAAATTTACAACAATTTTCATATACATACATATGTATATAMTGCTTATRTAATACAGCTATGTTAGCTAATAACCGGATATTATATTTACACTAATTGAAAGGGGAGCAGGCAGTAGTTTGTCAGATAGGGTCACATGTCAAGGCAGTATATAGTATTTTTTTGAGTTAGTTAATTTTGTTTACAAAAATCATATTTACATTTATTTCGTGAAATTAATGCATACAAACATTGACTACGTTTTTTCAACTAACACCAAATTTTATAGTGAGGTACATTTATGTATATATGTATAGAATATATTTTTGCTACAATTCTTTAACACTAATGTTAGTAGTTTTTAACAAAATTGTGTTTGTTCTATTTTTCTTTTTTTTT
>NW_017537470.1:77217-79822 GCF_001853355.1 Bactrocera latifrons | reverse complement strand
TATCTTTCACAGTTTATTACATTTTAAATCTACATTCACTAACTTTAATCATATATATTATACATTCTTAAAAAATAATAAGCTCTACAGTCGTTCTAATTACATACAATTCCACAATTACCAACAATAACTGTATATTTATACTTAAAATTATAAAACAAATATTTTTTTTAAACATTTTTAGACAATTAGTCGTGTTTCCCGTACTATTTGCGGTGTGACTCTTAGCGTTTTCCAGCAAAAGTCGCACCCTAAAAGCCTTAAGCGAACTYCAAAGAGCTTACGAAAGCTTTTTCGCAGCTTTTTTACGTCACGTTTACSGACGGCGTTTCGAAATTTACTGCCGAATTAGTTTTTGCTATAATTCTCGTAATTTTCTGCGCCTAGTATTTTAAATCCAATAAGTCTCTTATACAATTTTTGAATAATGCTAAAGTTTTACTACTTAAAATAGCTAAATAATACACTTAAAAAATTTTAGAGTAACATGTATGTGTTTTATGTGTGTGCGTATTTTTAAGGCAATATTATGAGTTAATGACATTTCAATATTTCAGCTTTTTAATTATGGTGTTATACTAAGCATGATTTAGTCGCTAACGCCGAATGTTGTTAATGTTCGTTTAGCAATCATTAAAATCGAGGTTAGCTGACGTGATAATATTGATGTATTAATGAATCGTGTTCAAATTTCTAAGAAGCGTGAAATTCATATTTTTGTTATTATTATATTACTTGAAAAATATGTAAAAAAAATAACGTTAATCTGAAGTTATATAGTTTTTAATTTCAGTTTTAAATATTCACTTTTACTAGTTTTAAGTTTCTTTTTCTGCTTTAAATATGAATTTTCTCTCTTTTTATAATTTATAGTTTCAGTTATAAAAAAAAATATGAAATAACGTTAATTTGAAATTATAGTTTTCTGTTTTAGCTTTGAATATTAACTTATTAACCTATTTATAGTTTTTAGATTCAGTTCTTCTACTTTATAGTTTTTAGTTTCTGTTTCTGTTTGAGTATGACTTTCTCCACTTTTATAGTTTCTGTTGTAAATATTAATATTTTTTATTTTTGTAGTTTTCGTTTTTCTATAATTTTTTAGTTTCAGTTATATTCAGTTTTTCTACTTTTGATAGTTTTCTGTTTGTGGTTGCAAATTTAGTTTTTCTTTTTTTGTACTTTTTCGTTTCTGTTTCTGTTTTGTTTTCAAACTTTCTCAATTTTTATAGTTTTTGGTTTCTGCTTTGAGTATATAGTTTTTATATCTTTGCTGATTTCAGTTTCTGTTTTAAAAATTAATTTTCTCTATTTTTATAGTTTTCAGTTTCAGTTTCAAAAATTTGATTTTATTTAATTAATGTCATTTAAGATTATTTTTTCTTTTATGTTTTATTATAGCTTTAACCTTTGGTGTATGATATTTGTATTATACTAAATCTTTTAAGTTTTTATTATTATTATTATTTTTTTTTTTTTTTTCATTTCAGTTGACCCTTTACCCAAACAATCTCCGAATAAAAATATTTTAAATTTTTACACCATATTGTTCAAAAAAGCAAAATAAAATTTTTTTGCAGCAAAAACTAAAGAAATAAAATAAGCGTGTGAAACAGTGCAAATGCGAATATTTCAGAAAAGTGCATTAACAATATAGGTACACATACCAAAATTAAAATCTCAGAACAGCTTATAAAGCAAACTGCGAGTAACGATTTCAAATCAAAAATGCCGTAACAACAAGCAAGGGTCATACACAAAAAATACAACAAACACAATTTCGTTAGGGATCTTTTTTTTTTTGTGGAAAAAAATACCACGTACAAAATACATCACAAAAACAATTTTAACGAAACACGAACGTTCATGGAAATTAAATAAATATTTACTATACAGAATTTTAAAATACTATTACTACGAACATTTATACAAACTAAATGCGGGGTGAGGTGGAAAATTATTGAAAATTTGTATTAAATTATATATTTCTAGACCTACAGAAATTATTTTTGAAACATAAAAATAGCATAAAACGAATTGAAAAATTTATTGAAAAACTTGCGTGTTCTTCAAATTTTTTTACGCCTTAAATATTGCCGTAATGAAACAAGGTGACACTACTATTGCGACTACTTAGTCAAATACTAATATTTCAATATTGGTATTAACTTCTTTGTTCAAATAAATTATATCTAATAGTGTCAACTAGTATACATAACAATTCAAAATTAAATTTTTAGTGAGGCTTCAGAGAGAACCCAACAAAAAGCAAAAAACACTGTACGACAGTTTACTGAAACGGTAAATGCCGAGGGAAAGTAAAGTGTGGCTTGTGAGTGAGGTTAAGGTTGAGGACTACTAAAAAAAAAATCGACAATACATACAATATATTAGGGTGGGTAAAAAAAATTAATATTAGAGTAGCAGTCGAAAAAAATATTGTTTGGTTTTTGGCACACCCGAATATATGTATGTATATATTTGTAATTAATTTTTTGAAGGATACAAAGTGATTAATCAACAAGTTGATCAACTGCATTGATTAATCAAATAAATAATTTTAAGGTTTTAAGATTTTTATGAATACTAATTTGATAATAAAATT
>NW_017537470.1:70340-76021 GCF_001853355.1 Bactrocera latifrons | reverse complement strand
CAAAAAAATTAAAATGTTAATTCAATAATTTTTTTATAAATAATTTGCACCCCTGCTGGTAATTTATAGTTTTCTCGTAAATAAATTATTTTTGAAAAATAAAAAATAGCCAAAAAACTTGTTAGAGTTGTTTTTTGTATTACAACAAAAAATGTATAATATTTACAATTAGAAAAACCTCACACATTCACAAGCCACACATTTAAATTTCCAGAAAAAGGGGTTTTTATCAACCAATTTTGTAACACAGTTCAAAAAAATATATTTTTATGCGCTACTCACGATGTTTTCGATTCTCGTATCACATTCTCAGGATCGTAACGCCGTATCTCTGACTCACGTACGGCCTCCGTGAGCGACTTGAATACGGTATTATGTACACTGTTGCAAGAGAAATTAAAAAATTTATTAGAAAATTACAACAACAAATACAATAAACAAGCTAGCTTACATTGTGAATAGAATATCGGGCAGAAGCGTCGTTATGGGTATGAGCAAGAGGCCCAGCCAGAAAACCACGGTCGAAAACACCATACGATCCATGCCCAAAAAGATCGGCGCCAACATTATCGTGGGCCAGAAGTTGCTATAGATCACCATGAACAGGAACCACATAGCAATTGAGCCCCAAATGGAGGCGTGTGTCATCCAGGTCCATGAGTTGGTGATAAGGCCGGCCTTGAGACAAACCGTTACGACGACATACTGGTAAAGAGAGGAAGAACATAAATGTAAATAAGGTAAAACAAGTCTAGGTAAGTCTAACAATGAAAAATTGTATTAAAAATATGAAAATAAAAAAAATATAAAATTAAAAAAAAAACAAAAAAAAATTGAAAACAGTAAACTATAAGACAACAACAAATTCATGTCAGCACCTACCGTGTACACAATATTGCCCAAAAAGAGGTAATCACTTGTTTTGCCATCCGGCCACACGGACAGCGTCGTCATCAGCATCGGCAGCCAGAAGAGCGATACGGAATGCGAAAGCGCATTGAATATCCATACCCAAAACACCTTGACATTGAAGAGCTTCGCATCCTGTGATGGTTTATACAATTGCGGATATTTCAGCATCGTTTCGGCCGAACAAACTTTATCGAAGAGACCCAATGCAAATGGCGGCAAAGCGGTAAACATAACATTATATAAACCGATCGTCCAACGCTCGAACAGAATCTGACCCGACCAACCCGAGTAGATGGCGAACCACAACTCAATCACATATAAACAGACATTCTTGTAGAAACTGTAGAGGATCAATTTTGTAATGCGACTATAATTCCAGGCGCCATGTACCAACAACAAACGTTTCAAGTAACGAAATTGTGCGATCGAATAGTCGGAAGCGCAAGCTGCCTGCAGCCCTTCAACGCCCGAAATACCAACACCGACATGAGATTTCTGTATCATGGCCACATCGTTGGCGCCATCACCAATGGCGAGTGTTACGGCACCGGTGGATTGTGTGACAGATTCGACGATCTGGAAGGGTGATGTTAAAGATGGATTAGAATATGCATTAATTGAAATGTAGTTGAATATCAGTCCGACTTACCTCCGCCTTTTGCATTGGTGAGACACGACAGCAGATCACCACACGACACACCAAGCAGAGTTCCAAAAATTCCTGCTTCAGATCACAGCTTAAAGCATACTTCAACGTCTGGCCATCGATTACCAGCGCCACATTGCACTCTTTCATATCCGTGCTCTTCAGCTCGTCCACGTGGCGGTGTATAATATCACGTGTGGCCTGTAAAGCAAAACAACACTTTTTATAGACATGAATCTTTAGCAACAGCAACCATCCAACTTACATCTAAACTGCCCTCATTGAGTATAATAATATCCATTGAGTGTGAAATGAGTTTGCATGAGTAGCCGATATTGATCGCTGTCTCCTGCTTATCGCCCGTCAGCACCCAAATATAAATGCCCGCCTCCAGCAGTGAGGCTATCGTCTCTGGCACACCCTCCTGCAGTTTGTCTTCAATTGCGGTCGCACCCAACAATATCAAATTGTTCTCAATCAAATTGGAGGCATCCTCCACTTTGCGCTCACGATACTGCAACGCCGTCGACGCCTTGTGATACGTCTCCTTCCACTCGTTATATACTTCCTCCGGTATCACCGAAACGGCACAGCACAAAGTACGTAAGCCCTCCGAAGCGAATTCTTCCAAATGATGCAAAGTCGCATCACGATACATTTGACCATCGGGTGAGAGTCGCTCATAGATCACCGTATCGGCACCCTTGCAAAAGAGTTTAATCTCACCGGTTGGCGCACGCACTATGACCGACATGCGTTTGCGCGTCGAAGTGAATTCGAGTACATTGAGTATCTCATAGCGCTCGATGGTGCCGAGCGCATTAATCTCCACATAGTGCGGTGTGCGCGATTCGAAAATGTAGCCAAACATGCGCGCACCCTCGATGATGGCGCGCTCATCGGGACTGGCGGCGTGATAGATAATGGAGCCGTCATCGAATTTTTCCGGTATGACCGTGTGACAAACGGCGAGCAGTGTGAGGAATTCTTTGATGATGGGCGCAGTGTTGTGATTGCCGAGTAAATTCTGTGTGTGGCGTTTTTAGTTATTGGTTACTGAAATAAAATTACTGGAGTGTTGAAAGAGTTGAAAGACTTGCCTGCACAATCGTCGAGTCCTCGGGAGAGTTTGCTGGTTCGTACATATAACGCGCCACCGAACACTTTTTGAACACCATCACATTGCGCGTTAGTGTGCCGGTCTTGTCGGAGAATATATACTTCACCATGCCCAGTTCCTCATTAAGATTCGAGGTGCGCGCCATGGCCGGCGTATCGGTTTCCGTATAGTACATGTGTATATCGAAATTGATGAAGATGGCCTATGGTGGAATAGTGTAAGGAAATTTTATAAAACAATTTTGCAATTTTTAGCACGAATACAGAGTTCTATTTATATGGCTTTAATAATATAAGGTAGTCCAAGTGTGATTCCCATATTGAGGATCAGTCATCGAACTGAACCTAACAAAAATATTTAGTTAGTGAAGACACTTACTTGTAAAAAACGTACTAACTCCAAAGTCACTTGTAAAGATATCGGTATAAGATTATTGTAGAGAATAAAGAATGTCAACAAATTATAGCCAACGTTTTTACTTTTGATGTCCTCTGAAATCATAAAAAATATTTGTAAAATTTTACTAAGTGTGGATTTTCTTAAAAATTAATTAAATTATTAAATTATTCAAAGGCTCCTACTCCCCGTGGTACAGGATTGAGTCTTCGGTCAGACCTCGTAGCCGAAACTACTAACAGTTGACCTTCCATACTTTGCGCTGGACGGGAGACCAGAGTTTGAACCCCCGCACACCGTTCACACAGAGGTTAACCCTAATTCCCGTGAAACGTGAAACGAGATCACACCGCTAGCATACAATCGTTCATCAGTTCGGCTAATTCCATACCCACGGGATTTCTAAAGTCCGATTACATCGGGCATTCTGTAAATACGTGCATTCAATCGGCCAAGAACTGTCGACGCGACACCATGCCTCGATGAATCTGCATCGCATCCGTCGAAACGGCGTGTCTTACAAGCAAATATGCAAGTATCATGCAACGACTAACGTCCCATGCCTAATGCTGACCCCATTCAGCCCGCCAATCGGTGGACGAATCGGCGACAACTTACCCTAAACCGTTTTGACCATCGATATAGGAAGCCCAACATCTAAGTTCCAATAGTTTACAATTTCTAAAAATTGTCCTCCCACCCGCTCTAAATCTGACCGAGATCAACGAATCGCCGGAAGGAGCATGTCGTTCGCATACATACAATATTTACAGAGGGACTCGAGCCGCAAAGTAAAATGTCCATCATATGATCATGGAACGCAGATGGATCTCTGCGGGCAACCATTTCATGTATCCTTACAATAATGTTATCAAAAGTTCTTAGAACCACAGTCGCCCACCGGGGTCTACTTGAGAAAGGTGCTTCTGTAAAATTAAACAATAACTCTCTCATACTCACCACTTATGCCCAAATACCAAAACATTTTCGCATAATCGCGCGTCCAGAAAAAGTTCAATATCGCACTGGTCAACGATAAAACGACCAATATAACGAAGAGCATCAGTATCTGCGTATTCGTTACGGTGTCAACGGTTGAGCGTTTTAATGGCGCTGAGGTAGAGTTTTTCATAAGTTTCGTATCGTGTCCGGTGTAGACGACAACGCCGAATATCCAAGCGGTGTTGCGCAAAACAGCGCCGCGCTGCAATATCTGATCGGGGCCAAGAGCAACGGTGCTATAGAGTGGTAGAGAGAGAGAGAGAGAGAGAGAGAGAGAGAGAGAAAAGAGATAGAAACAGTTATGCAATTATGTGGACATATTTTTTAGTAAAAACTTACGGCTTATTATTCTCCTTGAGTACGCCATTGAATTCGTACAAATGTCGATTTGGCAGCTCGCATTCCACGGTGCCGTCCAGCAGCAGCAGATCCTTAGTTTCCAGGCATTTCGCAGTCGCTGGCACACCCTGCCGTATCTTTAGATTGGTTTCACCATCTAAATTTGCGGTTTCGATGAAGCACATCGCTTGCGGTTCACTGTGATAAGAGAAAATTAAATGGAAATATGAGACATCGGTAAGTAAAAGATAAGAGTTTTCGGATGAGAAGTCGAAATTTTTCAAAACAACAAAATAACGTTAACTTCGGTCACATCGAAGCTAAAATACCCTTTACAGGTGCTTAAAAGTTTACAATAAATTGTTTATCTGATTTGAATTGGTCACTTTGTATGACAGCTATATGTTATATGTTATAGTGGTTATAGTGGACCGCTCTGAACCATTTCTGCGAAGATTATAGGCACACCTTGGAATATAATTCGTGCCAAATTTCGTGAAGATATCTCGTCAAATTTAAAAGTTGTTCATACAAGTACCTGATTTTGGTCGGTCTGTTCATATGGCAGCTTTAGTCCATATTGGTCCGATCTAAATAATTTGTTCAAAGGTTATAGAAATGTCTTAGACAATAATTCGTGCAAATATTTCAGACCGATAACTCAAAAACTGAGGTGGTTAACTAACCCCGACAAACCTAAAAGCTCTCTCTAAAGTTTACACTGCCTCCAAAATATCTTATTTGTAAATATAAAACACTCACCTCGACGACAACAACAATATATCAGCGGGAAAGAATATATTATTGGGTATTTTTACAATATCGCCAACACCGATATCACGCCATCGCACCGACGTCCAAGCGCCATCGCGTAACACCTCCACCATACGATGGTTGATTTCATTATCCGCACGATGACGTTTCTACGATTACAATAACAAAAACGACAACAACACAAAATAATTGTTATATTTTCAATTCCATTTTTTCCAGTCAAATTTACTTACAATGTCTTCGACGATCTCTTTGATACCGCTCACAGATAAAATGAATATTAACGGTACCAGTGTTGTGTAGCGACCCGTCGGTGAGACATCAGGAATTTGTTGTAATAATGCAATTAATAGGAAAAAACAATTTGAATATCGTCTAAATTGTTCAAAAAGGAACGATGGTAAAAAGCTTATAAAACTGCAGAGAAAGAGAAAGAGAGTGAAGGGAAGAGAAATGATTAAAAAATTAATTATATATAAATTTGAATATAAT
>NW_017537470.1:2354-69720 GCF_001853355.1 Bactrocera latifrons | reverse complement strand
TTGTAATTTTTTTTGTTAAGAATACAATACTTTGTATTATTTAAGTATTTTCTATCCTACTTCTAAATGTTTATACGAATTTATAATCTTTTTCAGACTCACCTATATTTCGCAGTTGATATGTGATTGTTGCAAAACTTCTGTATTTGCGGTCGATTCAAAAATATTATTCGTCTATCTGTATCATCGGCCGCAGCCGCTGTTGAAGTGAGGTCCTCATCGTCTACGAAGAAAATAAGAATAATTGTTAATATAAAAAACTGTAACATGTTAAGCAGATACTATGGTTTAATAGATTTCATAAAAAAAACTATACAAATATAATAAAATTATATGATAACTTAATAAACCTTATAAGAAGAATTGTGAAGATGAATTTCCTTTGGAAATCATAGCTCAGATAAACAAAATTAACATAAATTTTTAAAACAATTATTTAACCAACAAGAAAGAAGACAAGGAGGTATTCTGGCAGCATTATCTTTAATTGGGAGTCAAATATGTAGTTTGCCTTTTATATTTCGGGATTTGGCTACACTAGGGTTGCAAGCTGAAAAATCACTATTTTATTGTAAAGTTTAAAATTTTGATGTCATACATGCTCAGAATGTTTTGACATACGAGGGCTTTTTGTGTTGTTTACAGTAACTTAAAATATTAATTTGGGACAAAAAATGGAGTAAATTCGCAAAACTGTACGCGGGATAATTTTTTCCAACATTCGACATCGATTAGCACAGCAACAATGCAAGGCGGTGACGCAGTGGACTTCCAAAAGAGGTTGTTACCGATAAAATCATCCAAAAAAGTCCACAAAATAATTTTGTATGACCGAAGAGCGAGATAGCTGAGACTCTAAAGATTTATAAGGAAAGTATTGGTGGTATATTGTGGTTGAATATTTGGGTGTGAGAAACCTCTGTGCAAAGTGCGTGCCGCGCGAACTCACTTTTGACTAAAAATAACAAATAATTCGGAGCAGTGTTTGGAGGCAACGTCCGGTGTGTTTAACGTGGGTACTGGCGACAGCCTTACCCCATTTTCAGTGTTTGCAGACCGTAATATACATACGTGGGTTTTAGCGACGAAATATGACATTGTATGGACGCAACGGTTGGGTTTCAAGATTATGACGTATGTATGTACATATTTTAGGATACACATGGAAAAATTCTTGATAACAGCGACCATCATATAACGTTATTGGATCGTCTGAAGGACGAAATCGTCAAAAAACCGCGGCCTTTGAAAAAAAAAAGAAAGTGCTGCTTTACCAAAACAATGCGGCTAATCACAAGTCTGTAAATACGCATGAATTCGGCTTCGCATAGCTTCCGCATCCACCATATACTCCAGATCTGGCCCACAGCGACTGTTTCGCGTTCTCAGATGTCAAAAGAACGTTGAATTTCTGAGAAGAAATATTTATCGAATGAAAAGGTGATCGCCGAAACTGAGCTCTATTTTGAAGCAAAGGACAAATTGTACTACAAAAATTATATTGAAAACATGAAGCGTCGCTATAATCACTGGATCACCCTTGAAGGGAAGGATGTTGAAAAGAAAAAAAGGGAAATTTTTCAAAAAAAAATGTACGTTGTAGACCGGAGACTTTTACATTGACCTGTTACATAAAATACTGGTACCCGGAAATTGTAATTAATATATAATATATGAATATATTTTTTCTAATAAAATCATTGCCGAGGCAGACTTTCAGGTAGAAAATGTGTGCCGAAATCCGATCAGCTGCACAAAAGCGAAATTTATGAACTTTTACTAGCCATATGTATTTATTATGAGCACACAATGCCAACTAAACAAAATTTATACACAGCAATTGTATATTTTTGAAAGTGTTTTATTGCTTGACTAGATTTATGATTGGAAATTATATGTATATACGACCAAGGCATGTACAAGTTGTATATATGTAACTGAATGTGTTTATTAAAATCTCAACTAAATTTATACAAGCAACAAATCGCATCAGTTTTATATTTTCATGGATTTGCCAATGTAAACTCACATTCGCAAGGAACTCGTAATGTAATGAAGTGGAAATTTTGAGGTTATGTGATTAATACAGAATAAATTTCAGTTTCTCCCACATTCAGACAAGTTTATCATGAATATTTTCTAAATTTTCTGCAACCAGCTGTATATTTAGGAATTAGAGAAAATTTAAAGTGTGTCTGTTTGCCATTGGATTAACAATTATAAATTTATAGTCATTTGGCTTGAATGAACTCTTTCGGCCACCATCAGTAATTTAAATTTATGGCTACCCTAAAATATAAGCAAAAATCATGCATTCGGCATAGAAATCCAAAACCACAAAATATCTCAACTGTCTTACATAACCTCCAACGTTGAGTGACTGCTCTGCCTGCGCAACAACCGCTTTGCTACCTCGTTCCCCCGACTCAGCGCGCAGTTAAAGCATTCTGTGTTGCATTAAATTTACAACAACAAAACACTATGAGCTTTTGTGCACTTATCATCGTCATACCCATTCATTTCGTGTTTAAGAATAGTACAAATTACAGTTAGCTGTAGTTCTAGTTATTCATCGCATGTCCTTCGTAGCGTTTGTCCGCAGGAAGTCCATTAAAGGCTTGCCTTGCAGCGTTGGCGGTTATGCTTCGTTTGTTCTCCTTACAATAATGACCTTTTAACATCTTTTTTGCAGTATTTTAAAAAATACCGTTTTTACTATTATACCAATTTGCTAAGTTGTCTTGTTAAAATTCGTGCTATCGCAGGCGGTCAGAAATCACCCTCAGCAAATGGAAATGCAATTTGTGGTAACTGCGTGGGGAAAACGCAAACTCGTCATTATGAAAAGGTTAAAATAAAAGGATTTATTTTTCAAATTCTTTTTGAAATAATTAGAGAATATAAATTATACTCTTAGGAGCTTCAAATTCAACAACTAAGGTTGGTTGATTAGTTGAAAAGAGAGCTCGCAGAAACGCCTAACCTCAAGCAGCCACACTTAAGCCTACATTACACTCTTTCTACCACAAAATAAATTCCAACCTCCAGCTAAGATAATTTCTAGAAAAAGATAGATTTGAGAAGAATATGAGACAATCCAAGCAGAGCTACTAAATTTTCTAACTTTCGACAAAAAAGCAACTACTTTATTGAAACGAAAAGTGAGTTGAGAACACGACTAATCTAGTTTGAAGTATAAGATATCTAAAACTATATTAAAAACTCTTTAATCTCATTTTCTTAAGGCAAAGATTCGGTTAACAACAGTTAACAGTTAATCGAGTTAACAACAGTGCACCAGTCATTCTTTCTTTTCAATGTTTGGCGCCAATTTGAGGTTCCAAGTCTCCTTCTCCACCTGGTTTGTTTCAACGGACTGGAGGTCTTTCTCTTCCTCTACTTCCCCCGACGGCTATAGCGTCGAATACTTTCAGAGCTGGAGCGTTATCGTCCATACGTATGACCTAACCTAGCCAGCGTAGCCGCTGCCTCTTGATTCGCTGAACTATGTCCATGTCGCCATTCTGAAGAAAGCAGAACTAACTAATGGTGCGGTTGTACCCTCTTATATAAGATGGTACCTTCTCTATTTAGTCCTTCAACTCGAATTATTTTCTCTAGCACCAGGTTGAAGAAGTCGCTCGATAGGGAGACGCCTTGTCGGAAACCTCCTTGGCTATCGAACGGCTCGGAGAGGTCTTTCCCGATCCTGACGAAACTTTTGGTGTTGCTCAACTTCAATTTAAACAGTCCTATTAGTTTTTCGGAGATATTTCAGACATCCAGTATAAGGACAACTCGTTTTCGTGCTGTCGAAAGCAGCACTAAGCTTACTAAATACAGTTCCTTCTGAAGCCAGCTAAAAGACTCGAGTAAGCTGAAATTAATTTTCGATAAAGTGGCTTGAACCCACCACTTTATTACCGCTATTTCACCAAGACGTCTTAAAGTGTGGGAACCGCGATATTTCAGCTTTGATCTGACAATGGCTGATAAAAGGAAAAAGAAGTTTCGATGTGTTTCAATCTCAACCTCTTCTAAGATGCTTTTGCAAGAACAAAACTCTCAAGATTATGGACAAAATATAATATGAAACGAGATTTAACCAAAACACAAATTAGCCAAAATAAACACGAACACCCGAAACTGCAATCCAAATCAAACCAAAACAATCCGACACGAAACTTGATATAATAAATACACGCAACACAACCCAAGTTGGACTAGCACTAAGGATTCCATACAAATTACAACAAAAAATATGCATTGTATGTAACTAGAGTGTGTAAAAAAAAAAAGGAGTAGAATTCGCTTACTGCTTAAACGCATACGCAGCGCACGATACACATTGCGAAAGGACATTGTGTCGCGTCGACGACGCCGCGCCTCCGCCTGTCGTTCCCGTTCGCGTATACGATTCTGACGGCGTGTTGCCTCCTCCTCGGCAACGCTGGCGCTGCTTTTCCGCCGGCCCGTACCGTAGCACGACGCTGATGTCGAGGGACCAGCCGCCGCAGCACCTTCAGCCCCACCGTAGTTGCACTCACCGACCGACGCAAAGGCGATACTCTCCGCAGAGGAACTTTTACGTTTAACGAAACCCAGGCTGAATGATTATACGCGCACTTGTGTGAATGATTATACGGCGGTGTGTTGTTTGAAAGTGTGCTGAGTGTTATTAATATGCTGGCGAGTGGTGTGGTCGTTTGTGTTGTATTATGTTTTCCCGCGCAGTATATATACACTGTATACAAATAGTATGCGTAAGAGCTTGTTTTGTAGTAAATACTAATTATTTTGTTTATTTTTTTTACTTTACAAACAATCAAAAGCCCACTCTCTCACATCCTGCGCTCTTTAATGCTACTGCTGACAGTTTTCTCTGTTTCGTTTGTTCTCTGAATGTATTCGTTACTTTTCTTCCTTGTTTTCCGCACAATTGTTGCTTCACTGCGTTTTGTTTTTATGGGCGTTCGTCTCTTCACTTGCTTGCTCCTTTCATATTTCCGCGTTTTTACTCTCTTTACTTTTTGTTACACGTTCGCTTTCTGCTCTTTTACGCTCTAAAGCCTTATTGTTATTGTAGCGCATGACCTTTGACTTTTCATTCAGGACGGATGTATAATAATACTCTTTTCGTGATTGGTGGTGCACTTCTTAGTTTTCTTTACTTTACACTTTTTGAGATTATATGTTGATGTTTTTATTATATTTACTCACTGCTTTTAGAAAATAGTCATTAGATCGGTATAATAATCATTACAAGTAATCATTATTTCATCACTCTTTTTCGAAAATAATCTTTAACCCCTCTTAACAATAATCATTATATGAAATGATTAATTGTAATCATTATTAGTAATCATTACAAAGTTTTTGGGATATTCGTTGCACATATTGATTCTAAGAAATGTAATATTCTCCCATAAAACGTCTATACATTTTTATTGTACATAACTATTCACTTCTTAAACATTATTTATACAAGTAATCATTATTTAATCACTCTTTTTTGAAAATAATCTTTAACCCCTCTTAAAAGTAATCATTATATGAAATGATTATGTGTAATCATTATTAGTAATCATTACAATGTAATTATTGGGAACTCGACTCGCATATTGATACTAAGAAACGTTGTAATTCTCATAAAACGTCTATCCATTTTTATTGTTCATACTTATTCACTACTTTCTGAAAAAAATCATTAGATCATTACTTAGGTAATCATTCAGTAATCATTGTATGTGTAATCATTATATGGCTATTACATGGCTATTACATATTGGATATTCAACGTATATATTGATACATACTTAGAAGCTGAGAAGTATCCCACAATATTGTCTATACAGAGCTACTATTTTGAAACCAAAAAATTTATAAGCAAGATCAAATAGATCAGGGAGATATTTCGTCACTAATTTAAACGGAGCGTTATTTTTTTTATCAGAGCACTGATAAGTCAAGTTACAAAGTTTACAATTTTTTTTATTTATTTAAAATTACCTAATAATTATCGCCTGCGCCACTTATGCTCATTTGTTAGCTCCCACGGTAGTTTATTAGTCTTCATATAGCAGAAAAAAGTACGCAAAATTAAGTTACAAGAAAACTTTTTCCCGGATAAGAGCAGCATCTAGAGTCTTTGAAACAAGCTCAGCTCCCAATTAGAGAGAGAAAGTAGGAAATATTAACTATCATTAAAAACTAGGCTTTATATTAACTATCAGAGTATTTTAAGGGAAACCCCAGTCTTTTTCAACTAAAAGAAATTATGATATTTAAAAAATGACTTCGTTTGGAAAGTGGCAGGGGTGCATAAAAATGAACTGGGAAAAGATAAAATTCGGTATTTCTAGTAATTATATTAACATTCCTCGAGAACTACATATTATAACTTTACGTGCGATTTTTATAAAGTAAGAAAGATCCAAGAACGTGCCAGTAAGATTGCAAGATCAAATTAGTGGGTTGGTAATAGTGGCTCAGGAGAATAATTTTGAGAAAAATTGATGGATTAGCAACTAGGCGCTCTAATAGCAAATAATGGATTTTTCAATAGGGATGCTACAAAAACGACGCCATATTTTTCCCGCTCTTGTGACATTTTTATTCAGAACGGTTTGCCATTGGAAAGATACACGATCCAAAAACGAGTCGAAATTATGAAAATTTAGCTATTTACCTATTTAGCTTTAGGTATATGAAATGGGTAGCATTGGTTAAGGGTATCATGGTAATAGTTTTTGTAGTAGCAAATTTCTAAAATTGATATCTATGTTCTCTAATATTTCTAGATTCAGGTATATAAAGCTGGTAACATTGATTAGGAGTACCATATGTCTTTCCAAAGGTAAGGAAATATGCTAATTTCTTGTACAATAAACTTCAAAAAAATAATAACCAGGCTCTCTTATGCCCTATATTTAGTTTCAGGTATATATAACTGGTAGCATTAGTTAGGAGTATAAGTTATTTCGAAAGTAAAAGAATATTCTTCTCGTACTATCAAATTCAAAAAATTAATAACTAGGCTTTGACAATTTTAAAATTTATAATTATTTTTTATTTTTATTTTTATTTTTTATTTTTTTTATTTATTTTTTTACTTCCACTTTATTTTATGAGCCTTTCAAATCCTTCTACCCACACAACTCAATATATTTGACTCACAACGCGGGTATTTACCACTTTCCACACTTCCCACACTTTAATGCATTTTACTATTTTTAGCGTACACAACAGAGCAAACTACCTCCGCAAGGCTTGGTAAACAGTCCACGCCACTGAAGAACACTAATTAGCCACACATATCCTGTTGTGGAAGGCCACACAGACTATTTTCGTAACACTTGCGCGCCGCAGTAACGACCGGCTGTGCACATTTTCGACTTCATTCGAATTGTGAAAGGAAATTAAAATAGAATATTACACTAAAAAATTATATCACGCACAAAAACAATTTCCTTTCACATATATTTTTTCATATTTATGTATGTATGTAAATATTGCTGCTATACGCGATGCGTAGTAATGCTGCTTGTAAGCGGGCGCTCGCTCAGCAGGTGGCTACGCCCCGGCGCACAAACGGCAAATAAATGTACACTAAAATTTCATTTCGCATAGCTGCAATTTCAGCGAAAATTTCGACACATTTCATACTTTTTACTTGAGATTTTTGCAAATATTTACGTCGTCTGCAGCATTACAGCCACTTGCCAATTTGGCAAGCCCAGCAGCAAGGATTATCGCTTCTAAGTCACATACTTGGCCTTGCTATTGATTTATCACCACACAGACAGACAACGCGTTTGTCAGCGGCCAGGCGTCGCAGCCTGCTCGCTTAAGCACCACAAAGCGTTTAACACTTTTCTACGTATTTAATATAGCTCTCCTGGCATTATCCTTGCCGGCTTGTCTTGCAAATGAAAGACTTATTAATATATTTAACTTGATATCAGCCGCAATGCTGTCATATCACTACAGTTTTCTTTTTTCTTTGCAAAATTTTCAGCATAATTTCCAAGTAAGTATTTCACATTATACAGCTGCTGCTGCTGCCCGACACAGCCACCGCACAGGACACACACCGAAAAGGTACTGCAACGAAATGAAAACTGGCGAATTGTGTGGCTTAACGTAGCCAGCCCTTGCTGTGGCACTCACTGTTATACACACACAATGTTTATGGCACCAAAAAAGCACAAAAGCAACAACAAATTCACCCTATGTTTGTTGTTATCCTTATTATTGCGCACAAACCGCGCGCGCTCGCTCTCACCACACACCCAAGCACATTCGAATTGGACCACGCTCATTTGCCGTGTGTTGGCAGCGCACATTTATTACGTATTGACTACGGAATTTACGCGTCCAACAAGACAACAGCAACAACAGCGTGGAGCGCGGCAGCACCACGAGTGCTCGCATGTCCTTTGTGTAAAATTATGTATAAATATTTGTAGTTGTTTGTGCGTGTGTACAAATGCAACTGTGGCTGTTTACCAACATCACGCTCTTACTCATTAAGGTGAGCATAATTTAGTGCGCGAGTGTGCGTGCATGTTTGTTCGTTTGCCTTTCCGTTCGCCACCTGGCGCCGGCTGCGGTCCTGTTCCTTTCGCTTCAGCTGCGTTTGTGTGTTTTCTCTCCACAGGGAGCCGCAAGGAAGGCGAAAAGGCATCCATCTTCTATCATCAAGTACTCGATGTATGTGTGTTGCGATGTTTTTATGTGTCAATAGCATTTTTATTTATTTATTTATTTATGGTCGTTCATTCGTGCGTTCTTTTGTTGTAAATAAATAATGGTATTCTTATGAAATATTTATTGTGTACAAATTTACCTAGCAGACTTTTATTGATAGGCGCACAGGGAAAGTAGCATGCAACGTATGGCGGTAATATAACTCAAAAGGAATTACTATGCATGTGGCATTAGATTTTTATTTTCGCAATTTTGCAGAAAGCGAATTCTATGCCTGCTTAAATCAGCGCATTGCTCATTGTGTTGTTCTTAGACACAGTTGCTCTACCGCAGTTCGTCAATTCTTTCTGCTTCTTTAAGTTTTGCAAATTTCCTATACAAAATGTGCTTGTACTCTTTAATATTCTCACAAGCAATATTCGGACCTTAATTTTTTCATTGGCTATTTCACAAATGGAAATTAATTTAATTTTTGAAGATTTTAAATCACTGTATACTTTTTTTCTGACTACCTAATTTTCTAACTGAAAACCAATTGTTGCTTCTCTTTGATACATATTCTACATATTTATATAAAATAACAACATGAGACACTACAAGGAAGTTGGTCTAGCTGCTCTAACTTGGTCTTAGCGATCTATTTCACTTTATCCAACATATGTAGAGGACGATGCATCTCCTCCGAAGGGTTGCTCGGGAGATATGTAAAATTTGATCATATTATTAATAATAAAATATTTAAAATGTAGGAAAGCCTTGACACAACATTTTATAAAAAAAAAATAGTAGAATAATATAAATTTTATTATTATTTTGACCTGGGATCTACATATATTAGAACATACAATTATATTCCTGATACAATTGCTACTGTATTATCCTAAAAAGAAAGCTCCCAGGCTGCTTCTCCTTAGTTAGAATGTGATACGGACGGTGGATTGAGAACGATCCCATTCTCCGAGCATTTCTACAAAACTACAGCTCATATCTATCAACAATTTGTCTCTATCTATCCCTATATACCTAAATCCATCTCTCCAAAAAATAACATTCACAGCTTTTTTTTTTTTTTTTTTGTTTTGAATCTCAGACTTGCGTTCTGCATTCTGTAAGTTCGACATAATTGCTAAAGGTATTTTGATGAGTTGAGTGGTTAAAAAGGTGTAGGCAAGAGCGCCTATAGGTACATTGAGCTTCCGTTTACTCACCAAAAACTCGACGAATTTAGAAAAAACCTCAATTATTTTCACCCCAGCTGACCAATGACCAACTCAAACGGTTGCAATGTTCAACAACAGGTCTACTTTTATAATTCTCCCAACGTGGGCTTTTAAGGGTAGATGCTCTGTAATGACCCCTAACATTTTACTAATTTCCCTCTTGCCTACAAATGGAAACTTTTTGGTCAGAACATCATCAAGACAACCCCAAGGAACATTTGTCAAATTACTTGTGATTTTTATGTTTCAAGACCTGTGATGTACCTCTAGAAACTATTACTTCAAGTAACCCTTCAAAGAGCTTAATGATCTAGAACAACTTTGGGAAATTGTTCGTGACTTCCTGGTCAACTCGCCTGCCTTTTCGTTCAGACGATTAGAAGCCTCATACAATGAATGAGTAAACTTCTCCTTATAATATACATAGGCATCAGAAGAATTTATAGAGAATTATATACCAATTTTGAGCTTCTAAGTTTATATCTTTAACTCATATGCTCCTAAGAAACAAATACAACTGTGGGACGCTGTGTAGGCAAACGATGAAGACCGATGAAAAGGACTTAAGATACATATTAACCTTTTTTCAGGGCTATTTCAGTAAATAAGGAATACTTAAATCCATATACCATATGCCATATGGAAAAAAATAAAACTAATAGAATATTAAATGCACATGCATAAAGCATGTGATTCATTAGCCTCAAGTTCAATAGCAACACGCAAGCAAAAGACAAAAATTAAGCAAAGAAAACGAAAATAGCAAATTAGAAAATCTAAATCAATACACAATGAGCAAAAAAGCAATGATACACAAATGAAAAATCCTTGTAGTAATTACGGGAACTGGATTTTGTACTAGTTACGCGAAGAAACTGGCCAGCATTGGCAGATGGACGCGAAGAACGAGAGCAAAACAAAATCAAGAATTAAGAATTTTACCAACAATCGAAAATAAAGTCCTTACAACGGTAGTGTGCTAGCGAAATGTCAGCACTAACACGTACGAGAGCCACTAGAAAACGAAAGAAAAGAGAGAATAAGAAAAACAGTTAATAGAAGAGAGTAAAGCATTGTTATTAGCTCAAGCTGCAAACACAAGCACATTTTTGAAACAGCAAGGCAGTGAGAGAGAGTGAATTTCGAGCTATAAGAAATTTAAATTTTGTTCGAAGAGTAGAGAGAGAGAGTGTCGGTTGAGAGATGAGTGTATATGCTGTATAAGAGCATCTATTTAGCTGAGCGCGCTTTCAAAAATTTACTCTCTTTGAAATTTGTTTACTTTTGAATTAAATATACGCTTTGCTTTGTCAACAGAGAGTTGCAAAATAGAATATAAAAAAAAACGCTGAAACATGTTTTGATATTACAGTTTCATGGTATGGAACACTAACAAACTGCGCTCTTTTTTATTATTTTTAATAATAGAAATCGATGGAGTATTCGATATCCTTAGTACAGGTTATGGAAAGGCTTAAATTCTAATTTTTTTTTTATTTTTTTGAAAGTTTGGATACAGGCTGATTAAGTAAGGTAATCAGGCTGATCTTTAGCAAGTGAAGAAGAGTCAGCTACGAACATACGTACTTTAAGATGCCACAAAGTACTCTAAATGTACCAAAAATACCCTCGCAATATTGACTAAGAGCTTCGAGGATGTCACTAATTGGTTATAGGCAGCGGTGAGACGTTTTTCAATACCTCAACTTCTCACTACTTTTAGATGAGACCGAACTAAGACCAACTGTCTAAAATGGTATAGTCTCAAAGAAGGGACGAACAGTAGGACGACCGTCCATTATGATGACACGAACTAATGAAAATTTAAGAAAAAATACACCCGACAAAGAACAACGAGGATGTCACTAATTGGTCACTTATTGGTTATAGGCAGAGTTTGGACATTTTTGAATACCTCAGCTCTTCAGTACTTTTAGATGAGTCGGTACCAAAATCAACTGCCAAATCTGACATATCCTCAACGCCTTCAATTTCAAAGTTTTCACTTTCAACTAATATAGTTTAAATCAATATAAAAATTAGCGCTAAAACTTACAGACGAATGTCGCATTTCTTTCAGTTTGACAATTCTTGCTGTGCTTGCAGGCGGAGCACAGAAAAGCCGGTCGCTTTTTCGTCGGCGCGAAATCCGTCGTATCCACCGACTCCACCGGTGCACCAACTGGCAGCTCCATTTTCGTCTCCGCCAGGGTTTCTTGCACGCGCAACACCTCGTCGAGCTGTGAACACGATTTGCGGCAACGCTGACAAATCACTTGCGATTCGGGTGTAGCGGCGACACGTCGTCGCTTATTCACCGCACGTTTCAGTTTACACCACTGTGTTAGACACCAGGTGTTCGACTTTTGCAGACATGTTTTAGGCAACTGTGTTGCGGTGGTAGCCATAGAATTGGCCCGATACAGGACACGACTGCCGAGCCTATAAATGCGATTCGGATTGATATCGTGCTCGTGCCGTTTATCGTGCGTTGTATGTTGCTGTGCATTACGACTAGTTGTGGCCCGATCATCGTCCGTGGTGGAGTCTGGAGGCACATTGATGCTGCTGCTGCTGCTGTCGCTGCTATTTATGTTGCCGGACGTGCCATTCGCAGCACTCGTATGCTGTGTGGAGCGTTTGCCTGCGGGATCATCTCCCATTGTCTTTATTACCCAACAATGTCACTTTTATTTATTTTTATTTTTTTGTTATTATTTTTAATGGGTTGAGCTGCACTTTTGTGGAGAATAAATAATAATTCACGGTTTCACAAAGTTTTTTGGTTTTTTTCACTGTGTGTAATTTTTTAAAAACAAAACACTGTATTCTATTATAATTACTATATAGTTGTTGTTAATTTTTATAATTATTTAATAAAAATTAATCATAATTACTTTTGAGAATGTCAACGTGTTTATTTTTCTTTTGTAGAATATTTGTAAAACGTTTTCTTTTTGGTTTTCTCTTTTCTTTTCGAAGTTTGTAAGTCAAATATGTACCGAGGTGCTGCCACATGATTGAAAATAGTTTTTCAGAAATAATGAGTAATGTAGGGATTAAACTTGTTAGATAAAAAATGACTCAAGTAACTGAAATATTTCACAATTCAAGCTCCTATCTTTCAAGCAAAGAACTATTGTACTCTTGAGCTCCATCAAATATCTCTTAACATAAAATAAGACACGTAGACGAGTATTGCACCGCGACTTTAAGTTTATAGTACCCGCTTGTACATCAGAAAGACTCAACTAGCCCCAGCATATTAATAAATTTCAATATATTGCTAGGTGCTAGTGAGGCAATGTGATCCCTATTTGGAAACATGGATCACAAGGCCTTTATAAATATCTCATGGATATGCTAGACAAGAAAACTGACCTGGAGAGAACCCATAGAGATCAGAGCTTCCAAATCTCTTCGTATCTGTAGCTCCTGCCGAAGAGCCATTGCCTCAAAAAGCTTCAAAATGGGGTTTACGCACACACATGGCATATTGCCTCTACACAAGTGTCATCTGTTCCACACTAATATACTGAGCAACGGTGTGGATAGCATTACCGAAAAAGTCCCCTAAAACAGGTTCAACGGAACTGCCTGCTTTGATAAACTGGCGCAGTGAAAACGACGACAACAAAGCCTCTGAAAGTTATCCTCAATATCGGGCAAATACATATTCAAGTGAAGTATGATGGCGGCTCATATTTTTAGGACATTGGCGCCAGACGCGAACATGGTATTCCACCTAAATTGACAATGCGACAGAGAAAAGGAGATTAATGAGAAATTCAACGCAACGTTTCCATGGCCAAATAGAGAAGAATGGACCAATGGTTCTGTGATCGGCACTTAGAACTCTATAATTGACTTATTGACTGGGTATACAAGAAATTAAACAGGAATAGGAGTGAGTTTTTCTGAAGTAATCAGTAAGGAGAATGTAGCTTTAAGCATCACATAAGCAGTTTCATTATTTTTATCCTTAATGCCAGAAATGGATTTCTCTTGCAATCTGTTTGGTTTGTGTTTTCAAATTTTTTGTTAAGTATACTAAACATTATCAAAAATGTATGTATGTGCCTTAGGAATATATGTATATATGTACATAGTTTATAAATATTTACATACAAATGTGTATGTTCAACTCAGATCGAACCGAGAAGTCTTACATGTTATTGAAATTTAATTAAAGCATAACATTTGCTTAAGTTTGATTAAAAATAAATATTAACATGCATATATTCAAAAATATATGGTAATTCGAGCGCTTATCAAATAAATTTGTACACACGCAACATGTTGCTAAGAGTACATTAGTTTTCTTCGCCCAAACCTTGTTTGGAATAGCTCAAGCAAGGAAGCCGAATACCTTGAGGGAGCAGAAATTAACGATATCGAAATAAAAGTCACCCAACGTTCCAGATCACGACATACACAGTTCCGTTTCTCTATACAAATATTTTAGCTAAGATAGCTTTGTAGGTAAAATGGTAGCTAGAGTGGCTAACGACGCGGGGCCCATTATGATACTATCAGCACTAAAGCCCTTTCACTTTATATTCTCCTTCCCGAAAGATATTCTGATGAAGTTCATCAGTACGAAAAATTTTAACTGCGCAACCGCCGAGACATCGTCAAGAAACCCCTCGACCGATAGTTATTGTTCGCACTGCTATAGCTTAGCCCTTGCTGCTCTTACATACATGTTTGTTTTGTTTTCATGAGAAAGGCGTGCATTTCGCTTAGTGAAGTATAATTACTGTCTGACGACAAAAAATATGGGAAAATCTCAAACTGAGAACTGAGCAAACAAAAATAATATTTAAATATTTAATAAGAATTTTACGAACTTCGTATGAATGAAATATACAATCACATGGAAAACTTAAGATAATTATTGAGCGAAACATATTTATATAAAAGTGTATGTCAATGCACTTGAAACCACAACATTAGCAAAAACAAACAAAAAATGTTCTTTTTTTCTCTTATCATTCCAATTTGTTTAACATACAACAAGATAAAACGTTAAAGAAGTTATAATACCCTTCACATGTTCATTTTTTATGGATTAAAACTAACTTAATCGGTTAGTTTGTATGACAGCTATAAGCTATAGTGCTCCGATGCGAATAATTCTCACGGAGATTGTAGAGCTTTCTTGGATAATAATCTGTACTAAATTTTATGAAGATATCTTATCAGTTAGAAAAGTTTTCCATACAAGCACTTGATTTTAATCAGTCATTCTGTATGGCAGCTATATGCTATAGTGCTCCGATCGAAAAAAATTTTAGGGTTATTGTAGAGCTTCTTTATATTGTAATCTGTGTGAAATTTCGTGAAGATATCTTTTCAAATAAAAAAGTTTTTCATACAAGCATATGATGTTGATCGCTCAGTTTGTATGACAGCTATATGCTATAGTACTCCGATCTGAACAATATTTATGGAGATTGTACCACTTTCTTAAGTAATAATATTCTCCAAATTTTGTGAAAATTCTTTGTCACATAAAAAAGTTTTCCATACAAGAACTAGATTACAATCGTTCAGTTTGTATGGCAGCTATTTGCCATAATGGTCCAATTTAAACAATTTCTTTGGAGATTGTAGCGCCGTCTTGGTCAATAATCTGTACCAAATTTCGTGAAGATATTTTGTCAAATAGAAAAGTCTCCGAATTAACAAATTTCTTCATGTTACCCTAAGAAAACTGTCACCCACGAAGAACAACTGCTTTAGGGACTTTAACGAGGAAAGTACAAAAAAAAACAAGCAAAGTAAGCGCAGACGCCATTAACTAACGGCAGTGGCAAGGGACTAATGGAAATAGTGGACACGCGTTGAACTTTGGTCAAAAGGCATCAAACCAGAATAAGCTAATGAGCTAAAGGTCAGTGTTGGAGGAGGGAAGAATTAATTAGAACAAATGAAATATTGAACTATGAGGCCGAAAATGAGAGAGCAACGCACGAAAACGTACATATATATATAATACATGAATTTATTTATATTTAATTAGTTATAAGTAAGCATGTATGTATATGAAAGCGCTAATGGACAAAAACTAGAGAAAAACAAAAAAGAAAGGCACGTGCTGCTTAAGTAAATGTAAACAAGGCTAAAACAGACACACAGAACTATTTAACATATACTCATATGCACACACACACATATATATACTCATATGCACATATATACACGCGCATATACTCATATAGACACACACACATTTATGTAATTACATAACAGCACAAACGAATGTGCGGAAAAACACTGTACGAATTGACCGCATGAACGCCAATGATATGAAATTTTTGAAATAAAAAAGAGGGAAAATTAGCCAGCGGAAAAAATCAATAACACAGACGAATCGCGCCAACATTGACAATAGCCAGCGGTCAAAACGTGGAGTGTACATGCCAAGCGAATGCAAGTAAACATGTGTGTAGATATGGATGAGTGTGTGTGTGCGGGCATTACCTATGCACATGCAGCAGTGAGTAGCTGGTCAATAATAACGGTGAAGGACAATTTGACGATTTGCGCGTGGCATTGCCGGGTCAACACGGCGTATAAGTAATGGCAGCGGCAACTGCAGTTGCGGCAACGGAAATGCCAGCAACAATAATAACAACAACAGCACCTAATATTAAAGTGAGCTAAAGCAACAACAACAAATGCAGACACACCTCGATAAATGCGCAACCAAAAGAGGTGGCGAGCAGCAGCTAGCACATTAAGCTCGCGAGCGCGGCACAAAATTTTGTTGCTCTGCCGCGCGTATAACCGCTGCGTTAGAATTTACGCTTATAGCGGCGACGTAATTAACTGGGAAGCGGCTTTGTTGCGGGGCTTTGCAAAAGCTTTAAGGCGGCGCTATTTTCACCATATAGGTAAGCGCATATATATGTATGTACATACAAGTACGACCCCTTCGATATTCACATATACTATTATTAGATTAGCGCGCTGATAATGCTTGATTGCATTTATTGAACGTGAGATTGATTAAAACTAATTATTGTTGCGTGGAAGTGCAGTGTGAACAAATTTAAATAATGGATTGAAATTTTTTTTTTCAAGAAATAAAAACTTGTACTGCTAAGATACTAAAAAAAATTAAAATTTGCTTAAATTTATAAAAATGTAAATTTGAATTTTTTTAATAAAAAAAAATAAATAAGATATGTATATTTCATATAAACTAGAAACAAAATTTTTTTATCCCATCTGACTGAATTTTTTTATGTATTAACTTATAAAAATATACTTTTAAATAAGTAAATAAGATATTATATATATTTTATATTAAATGCAAAAATAAAAACAAGAAAATTGGTTAACTCCGACTGCAGCGAATCTCTTTATAGCTACTTTTTCATAGCCTAAAAGGGTATAAAAACAACTTTATATTGCTTTTATTCGGTTAGTTTGTATGACAAATATATGCTATAGTTGCCCAATTTGAACAATTTCTTGGGGGGAATATGGTGTTGGCTTGGGCACTAATCTACACCAAATTTTTTAAAGATAGCCTGTCAACCAAAAAAGTTTTCCATGCAAGAATTTGAATTTCATCATACAGTTTGTATGACAGCTATATGCTATATAGGTCCGATCTGAACAATTCATTCATCTAGGACAATAATCCGTGCAAAATTTCGTGACCATATATGTAGAAATAAGAAAGTTCCCCATACAAGCACTTTATTGCCATCGTTCGGTTTGTATGGCAGCTATATGTTATAATGGTCCGAAATCAACCAATTCGACAAATCTGTCCTTTAATAATAATATTTAATTTAATGTTTAATCCTTTCGGTTAAAACGACGTATGCAAAATTTCAGCTCGCTAGCTCGAAAACTGTGGGACTCAACTCGCCTCGCAGACACGTGCCCAACTTAATATACCCCGTTCATATTATTTAGTTTTAATCTATTATACTAATTCTACTAGAATGTTAAAATTGCTATAACTTATATAAAATAATTTTCTATATAAGAAAATTGTGCATTTTTTATTCTAGTCTTATAGTCAGTGATCTCTACACTTCTCTTATTTGCATACTTTCTTTATCATAAAGCATGGTATGGGGCTTCATTAAAACAAACGCCAACAAGTCATTTCTACAATGACAATTTGTCAATACGACATTTAAGTGGCTGTTAAGTACTCAAATGCCTATGTTGACAGTCACAAGCGTACTTATTGTTGTTGATTTAAGTAAAAACGTGGTAGAGACGTGACACAAATCGATTTACTGTCAATTTGCTTGCCATTTTATTTTATTTTTTTTTTTAAATGAATGAAAGTGAAGGACGCACTTTAAAAATGAGTACTTAAAAAAGAAATTTATTTTGCAATTATTGATTTTCTTTTAAGGATTTTACTTTCTAAGCATTAACGAAAGTAAAATTTTAGTATTAATAAAAAATATTAGACATTTAAAATTATAATATTTTTTTTGTATTCATTATTATGTTATTTTGTTTTGTTGAAAATTATATTGTGTATAAAAATGAATATTAAACTGGGTATTACAAAAATTTTAAATATTTTTTTTTATTCACCTAAAAAGCAACATTGCTTTATGACAGCATATTTTTCATAACTGATATCATCAGCTGATATCACCGACAATTTACATTAATTTGTTATTCGCGTTTTTTTAGCCACAGCCATTATTCAAATAAATGCGGTTATTTGCAAAAAAAAATTTAAATGATTCCAGCAAATGTCGCTAAATACTCGTTTTGTCCACATATATCGTAATAAGCATCTGGCTTCTGTAAAGTGCTTGTGCCATTAATGCACGGCGCAATAAAAACACAAAATTTCAAATTCCACAAATGACTTGCAAACTGAAGTTTAAGTGTCAGTAAATGGCATTGTCAATGCATTAATGATGAGAAAAAATAAAATTTGTTTAAGAAAATATCAAAATATTAGAAAAATCTAATAATAAATTACATTAAAGAAAAATTAATAAAAATTATAAAAAATGTTAATATGAAAAATGAATAAAAAAAATGAAAAAATATAAAAAATAAATAAAATAAACAAATTTAAATAGTAAACAAATGAATTAATGAAAAGTAAAATAAATATAAAATGAAAAATAACCTCATGCACATTTTAAGAAAGCAAATAAAAGTAATTAAAAATTTAAATTTCCCAAAATATTAAAATCTGAACAAAAATTAATTTTTATTCCAAATTTATAAAATTGTATACATTTTTCTAAAAACGTTGGCAACTCAAATAAAAACATTTTCAACATTTTCAACTTCGGCTTCCAACTTTCCTTTTAAAGACTCGTATATTTATAGTACACACTAAATTCGTTCATCATACATACTTTTCTCACAAATGCATATTTTAATTATTATTATAATTATTAATTATTTTATTATTATTATTGTTTTAATTATTTTTAGTATTGGTTTTTATTTTCTTATTACTTTTTTACTTTTTTATTTTTTGTTTTATATACAGCAACCTTTAGTCATCCAAATCATTGAGGCAAATTTTATCTTTTCAGAAGGAAATTGTGGCACTTTTTAATGCCACAAAATACATAAATATATGCAGATTAAAAATAAGGTTAAAGAAAAATTATTTAATTTTAATAAACGAAATAAAAATGAGGCGTTCGAGGATTCAGCCACGAGCTGGCAAAACGCCAATAATAAATAGAAATGTGAATAAATAATGCATAAAACAATATAAGACAACAAGAAAAATATATAAGAAATATATACATAAATATTAAAAAAAAATAGAACATTATACAACTAATTCTCTTTTACGCAGAATATTTTACGCGGTTTTGATTAGGTAATAAAAAAATCTTCTTTAATATTAGAAATAAATATCATAATTAAACATAAAAAAATAAAATGATTGACGCTAATATTTTCCAAATTTGAAGTTTTATAAAACAGTATAATAAAAAATTACTTCTTTTAAGTTTAAATAAAAGAATATATTCATGCTAGAACATGCTTGACCATGCTAGATAACGCTTGAATATGCTTGAATACGCTTAATAACGCTTTAATTTGCTTTAAAATGTCTTCATATGCTTGATGATGTTTAAAAATTATCTTCATGCTTGAATATACCTAAATAGGCTAAAAAAGTTAAATAATTCACTCAAAAATGTTCCCTATTTGAAGCCTTTTCAAGTGAAATAACAAAAAAAAAAAATAATTTTTGTCGAAATTAATGCACAGATCCATGCTTTAATACGATTGAATATGCTTGAATATGCTTAAAGATGGTTGAAAATGCTTTAAGATACTTGCTAATGCTTGAACATACCTAAACAAGTTCAAAATTAAATATTTCAATATATATATAATATATATATTTTTAAGCGGCATAACAAAACATACTTTATTTATTTCATAGTCAATGACAGATCCAGGCTTGAACATGCTTGAACAGGCTTGTTTACGCTTAAAGATGGTTGAAAATGCTTTAAGGTAAAGGCTAATGCTTGAAATAGGCTTACAAAATTAAATGATGGATTCTGAAAATTTTATACTTTGAATTTTTTAAAGCGTCATAATGGGAGATCACTTCATTTGAGCATAAAATAATGCACATATTCATGCTTGAACATACCAAATGACGCTCGAAAACGATTGAACATGCTTGAATAGATTTCAATATACTTGAACTTGCTTGAAAATACCTAAATAAACTAAAAAATTATATAATTTTCTCTAAAATTTTTCAATTTTGAAGTTTTATAAAGCAGCGTAAAAAAATTACTTTCTTTAACGCAAAATAATAAAAATATTTAGGCTTGAAGAAGCTTGAAGATGCTTGAAAATGATTATTGTCTAATATTTATATCCTTCATTTCACGTTAGTTAAACATGCTTGATATTAAACTAATTTTCAATTTGATAAAGAAAATAAATTTTAATACATTTTAAGTATGATAACCAATAGTATATATAAAGTAAAATACATACATATAACAGAATTCAATTCAATTTATTATGTTCCACAGAAAATTATAAAATATAAACTATGCCAAAAGAAAAAGGTAGATGATTGGCGGCGATTATGTTTTTAGTGGCTGTCCAGCTGTCACAGACAGCACGATAAAGTAAAAAAATAAAAAATATATGTAAGGCAAGCATATGAAGACCAGCATATGAAAAATAAATATAATGAAGCAATAAATTTTAAAATTAAAAAAGTTGTGGCTAAAAATTAAAAAAAAAAATTATTTTCAATCCTCTTCAAGCATATTCAAATTAAAAATCCAATTTTTTTATAAATGGAAAGCAGAAGCAATCATATTTGAATATTGTTTTGTAGTCGCTCTTAAAATTCAGCTTCTCTTTTAATTTCACTCTAATTCACCTGCTACTAATTTCCTCTGTATTTTATTCCTTTTATTGCTGTTTTTGTCGCATAGAAAACTTTTCAACTTCATTTTTATGCAACCATGAGCTTTCTCAAAACTTTGCCGCTTTGAGATTTGCTGCATCAAAACAAAGGGTTTCTGCACGGAAAAAAGAAAAAACGAAAAAAACAAAATACATATACGTAATGGCAACAATAACAAAAAGCACAAAGAAAACTTTTACACACACTTAAATCAGGTCACGTTTCTGCATATTTTTTTCCTTGGCACTCAACTTTCATACGAGTACATGACATTTTATTTAACAGCACTTCAGTGAGTTGTTTGTTGCGGAGAAAATTGTGGAACAAA
Organism: Bactrocera latifrons; assembly: GCF_001853355.1. Taxonomy (NCBI): domain Eukaryota; kingdom Metazoa; phylum Arthropoda; class Insecta; order Diptera; family Tephritidae; genus Bactrocera; species Bactrocera latifrons. The sequence goes on along the minus strand of NW_017537470.1, from coordinate 48,047 downwards.
TCTTTGAAGATATTACAAAATAATAGAAAATGAAATTTAACAGTGAAATTATATCATAAAAGTTATTTTAAGGAAATTTCAATTTTCTTATGCATATTCGTAAGTATATATGTATATACATACTATGTACTGTTACTCAAGTGGATTTTGAACTATAAAACTTGAAGTTTGTTTTGAGAGCTTCTAAAAGTTATTAAAAGCGCTTAGGGGATTAGTGTAAAATTTTTCTGAGTTGTGCAGAAATATAATATGGTAAATCGTGCGGAATATGAATATACATTTAGGTGCACTAACTCGAAAAATATATAATATGTACATATGTATGTATATATAAAAAATTTATGACTGCTTTGGTTAACAAATATTGAATTTATTACTTTTTAATGATAATCTTATACTTGAATAATAATGCAGTTGTTTATTAATAATATATAAAGTAACTTATAGTAAAAAACAGTTCCATTTAGGCCAAAATTTATACAATAAAGCATGCTTGAACAAGCTTGAATATGCTTTAGCAGGCTTGCACATGCTTTTTTATAAAAATTTTGGCATAATTAAGTATGGTTGAGAATGCCTGAACTAGATTGAAAGGATTTAAACCTGCTCTAATTTTTTTCAAATTCGAAGTTATATTTGAATGATAATGCAAATAGCTTATCTTGTTGCTTAGTAGTAAGGTAAGTAGACGTAGTAGATATAATGAGGTTAACTTCAACATGATTGAACATGCTTGAATAGCCTTGTATTTCCTTGAATAGGTTTGAACAGGCTTAAATATGCTTAAATAAGCTTCAAAATGCTTGATTACAGTTAGTTTAGTTATGGTCGAAAATACTTGAACATGCTTTAATAGACTTGTACACAATATTTTGAAAATTGAAAGTATTTTAAAGCAGTATAATATAAAACAGCTAAGTTTCGGTCAAACGTTATGTAACAAAGTATGCTGGAATATGCTTGCACAAGCTGGAATATTATTAAACAAGCTTGAACATGCTTTAGTATGCTTGACTAAACTTCAATATGTTTGAATAGGTTTAATATGAACTTGCCTGAACTAAGTTTATTAGACTTGAAAATGCTTGCATATGCCTGAACTTCGTTTACCAGACTTGAATTATATTTTCTCATATATTTCACTCAACGTTTCGCTCTCATAAATATCAATGTAAGGTTGTTGCGAATCTGACAATCAAATAAAAACTATTCTTATCAAGCACTTTACAGCTTTATATTTTCTGTTCCATTGTTTGTTCGCTTTATGCTTGTCTTATCGTAATCAACGCTGAGAACAGAGTATGCTTTATCTATAAGACTGCAACAAGTTGATTTTATGAATCCAATCCGTATTGTTCTTTGATAAGTTTTTAAAATACTTGAGCATTTATCTTTATTAATGCCATATAAATAAAAACTATATTGTATTAGCATAATGACTGGCATTTTGCTGAAAATATGTAACATTGCCATAAAGCTCTTCATATTCAGCTTTTAATACGATTGAAGCTCAAAATAAGCAAGATTGAATATTGCTACACAGGCAAATAGTTCATAAAATGTTTTAAAACAAAAAGTACGTTTTACGACAAATAATCGATTTACGAATCGATTAATTAATTTTGCTCACCATTAAAACCCACATAAATAAGCAATGTCATTTTGATTGATGATAATGCCAGCATTGAGCCTTGTAAGCCTACTGATTACCAAATACGGAAATGTAAGTATACATAGGTGGTACAATGAGTGCGGACACTTAACAGTATGCTAATTGATAAGTAACTGATGACTCAGCATGCTAAAAGAAAGCTTAATACTGGGACTAAATCATAAGCAAACAAACCGTTCAGAGAAATTTCTTGTCTAACTGTTTGGCCTAATTTGTAACATTTGAGTTTGTTACTTTTTCAATTTTTGATTTTTTTTTTCTATTGGAAAAATCAGCTTTGGTGGAAATAATCAGGTTTTTACCATCCGCAAGCACAATGAAACTAATAATAGCCTCAATGCGGCCGCTGCGGTCTGGCGCCTACGAGCCTCCCTTTCAAACAACCAACAACAAGTATTCTAAATAATTTTGTTTAACATTAGACAATATCAGCGCGTCTTATGTTTACCTGGCGCTCTCTTCACTTATTATGTTTTCGTTTCTTGCATTGCTAATGGCATTTTAATCGACAAATTCGTTTTCGTTAATGGTGAGCTAATGCAAATAAGTAGGAGTGCACACTATCAGCAATCAATTAATAACAACATCATTAAGCAAACAAGCTTGGAGTTCGAACTTTTAGGTAAAATAAACACTCCAGATTGTCACCTAAAATGCAAAATAAGGTAACATCACTTTTCATAAGATTACAGGCGAAGGAAAAGCGTTATATGGAAAACACTAATATTGAAACTAATATTGAGTTTTGGTTATAAAGTGGTTATATATTGGTTATCACACTGATAATTATAACTTGAGTTGTGGTTATAAAATGGTTATATATTGGTTACCATTTTTTGATGATTGTTTTTTAATGATAAATTGTTTTACAATTTAAGCAATAAAATAATTTTTTTTTTCGCCAAAATCTCTACACTAACATCCAGTAAGCTTAAAATATCTGTATGTATTTACTCTGAGTCACACGAAAATCACCCGTGAGCTGTCAGCTGTGAACCGTCACTCTACAGCTTATCAACTTTTCATCAAATTGGGCATCAAAAAACCACATTCACCTTCTCAACATTTCAAGTTTCCACCAATTATGTTATTTTTACTTGCAGTGGTGCAATATAAGAAGTTAGAGGCAAGCAAATTCAAATATCTACATGTATGTATATATCTATATACATACATACATATATCGTACATGCCACCGCTTATGTGCCTCTAAACTAATTTTGTTTTCGGAATATAAATTTAGCGAAGCACTTTCTTGAGAATTTTGTCATCACAATGACGTAAATCTTTGACACAATCGTGTGACATTATAATTGAAGGTGAAAAGTTTGATATACTGCGGAAAGGCCAAAACGCCGAATCAATACAAAAACAAAATAAATCACAAAATGCAATTTGAATGAGAATAAAAGCGGCAAATAATCGTTCAAGTAGATTTATACCTGTGTTGAATATTTGCATTAGTATCGGGCAAGCTAACGAGCCACAGTGTGGCGAGTGCAAACTTTTTTCATTTAGTTCAATTGGCAATTGACCAATGCAATTTAAGACGTCATTAACGAGTTGCCAATAATTTATATAGTATAAGCAGTTTACTGTGTCTCATACAAATATTATATTGTGCCCATAAACAGTGTGTAGATTTTGTGTGTGACAGAAAATTAATAAAAATGTTTCACTTTAAAGAAATAAAAATATGAAAAAATTATTTTTCGATTTTCTGAGTGATTAAAGAATATTGCAGTTGCTCTAAAATGATTTCATATATATACAAAGGTGGTATTTTTTTATTTTGTTGAAAAACATTTGCCCTGAGCTGAGTCATACAGTTCATTATTAGTCACGAATTCCAATGAGATTTAGAATGTGTAGATTTAAGGTCACATAAATAGCGGAAATTAGACAGCAAAGAGAGTAAAACAGCGATAACAGTAAGGCAATAAGAACGTGTAAGCAAATTATGATCGGTTTCCGCCGAACCTAAGATAATTTAAGAAGTTGTACAAGTGAAAGGCAATCTGTGAGATACTGAATAGGGTAGATTGTGATATGGATCGCGATCAGCCATTTTTGGAACAAATTAAATCTCTGGCATCCTCACGAAATATAATTATACTACCATATATAAGCATGTATAGCAGAGGGAGCCGAAAAACGAAAAAATCGCGTATGCGGAAAATGTCCTAAGTATTATTCTGAACAACTAAGCCATTCACCGAAATTAATGAGTTGGACAACTTTGCACACAAGGATCCATGTTTAGATGTGAACATGAGGCAGCGCACAATTTGTTGAAAATAGAGATCGTTCTCGTCGATTTCAAAAAGTTCCGGGAAAGAAAGTCGGCCAGCCTGGAGTTTCGTTGCTCGTCAACGTTTTTTGACTCATTTCGAAATAAATAAGGCCCTAGACGCCAGCTTTCTACAATTCGCACCAAACGGTCAGTCTTTGGGAATGAAATTAAATACCTTGCTATCACCAGCTCTATCGTTGAGTTACTTTTTGAATATACTGGGTTGACTGTCTGGTGATAGCGATATTGCAGGAAACTGTAAAGTTGCTGAGCTGCTTGACACTATCCGATTGGATTTCATACAGAATGATTGAATATCTTATCAGATGCCAGCTGCATCAGCTGTTTGGAAGGAGAGCAGATAGAATTATTTGAACACTTCCTTCCTGAATAAACCGCTTTTGCCAGATCAAAGCAAAAACACCTCGGATCTCATACTTTTAGACATTCAGGTGAAATGGCAGAAATAGAAAAAACATGTAAAAACAGATTTGTGCAAGGTTGAGAGCGTTTTTCCCGATAGTTGATATCCAACTACTGGAGTTTGTCATTTGACATCACAAAGGGCTGTACAAAAAAGTATAAGTGTGATCGCCACCACAATGCAACCGATCCTTACTTAACATAATTTCGTTTCTTGAATTGTGCGAGGATTTGATTCATGCTAATACTAGCAACAATTTTGTGTGTGCAACGCGCATTTCCCTCAATTTATGGCTAACTTATGGTCAACATATTCGACCTACTGTGCGTACTATTCGCTCTATTCGCTACACCATCACCCATCTTAAGACCCAGCTTTTATTACTGGATAATATTCAACCCTATTGATTACGTCCAGCCTGCAATGATGAAAATGTAGAAGCTGTCGCTGAGAGTGCCCACGAATACCGTGGAGAATCGATTCGGCACCGTTCGCAGCAACTCGGACTGACGTATGAAAGGAATTGGCGCATTTTACGTCGAAATCTTAAATTGAAAGCGTACAAAATACATCAAAAACTGAAGGCACTCAACTTTCCCAAGCGACATCGCTTTGCTCTATGTGTTCTTGGACAGTTTCAAGAAGATCCGACTTTTTCGAGCCAATTTTTGTTCAGTAATGGAATCCATTTATGGCTCAATGGGTATGTAAACAAGTAAAATTAGCACGTTTGGGACGAAAAGCAAGCTGAAGAGATTCAAGAGCTGCCATTTTATACAGAAAAAAAGCAACGGTTTGGTGGGGTTTGTAGGCCGGTGGAATGATAGGTTCAAAATTCTTCCAAACTAATGCCGATGAGAACGTAATCGTCAATGCCGACCGCTATCGCGCCATGATAACCAATTATTTAATGCCTTAAATTGAAGCTCGTGATCTCGGCAACGTTTGGTTTCAACAAGACGACGCCACTTCCAACACAACGCTTTAATCAATGGACTTATTGAGATAACACTTCGGAGAGCAGATAGTTTCAAGTTAGTTACACTTTTTCCTGTGTAGATATGAAAAGTCTAAAGGCAATACCGCTTCGATTTAGGCCTTGAAGCAAAACATCACGCGTGTCATTCGCCAGTAACCAGTCGAAATGCTCCTACGTCTCAGCGAAAATTGGACTCAACGGATGAACAATCTGAGAGCTAGACGCGACCAACATTTGAAAGAAATACTCTTCAAAAAATAAATGCCAAAGAATGTTCTTTCGGATGATAATAATTATTCCACTTTAAATTTGAAGTTTCCATTTTTTTTTTTCTTTGAAAGAGTTTCGAAATGGATCACCCTTTATATGCAAAACAAAATATCGATTTTTTGAAATTCACAAGGGATTACTTATAATAATTTTATCTTATTGTTTTTTTTTTTTTAATTTATAGAACACAATCTCTCAAGACACATAAAGTACCCCGACTCGGTTGAAATTTACAGGGTACAGGGTTGCAAGTTAAATAAAAATAGCCACATGCATATGTTAATTATAGTTTGGCGAGAAGGCCAGACGACCTAGAATAATAAATACCAAAATAATATTTGCACATGANTGTTTTTTTTTTTTTAATTTATAATAAATTAAAAATCACATGACATAAAGTACTTCAAATAAAATTGCTTCACACAAACGAACAAAAAAAAAATAAATAAAAATAGCCACATGCATATGTTAATTATAGTTTGGCGAGAAGGCCAGACGACCTAGAATAATAAATACCAAAATAATATTTGCACATGACAACTTTTTCCCCGACACTTAAACAATTATTGTTAAATTCGGCTTTTACGAGCGCGCTATAGAACATAATAATGAGCAAATAAAATGCAATGAGAACAATTAAACAATGTGAAATAAATAAGCAATAATAAAACAATGACGCACAGACTGCAACAGACACAATGTATTTTTATTGTTGCAATATTATGTACATATGTATGCACATATGCCAGATATATGTATATGAATGTGGCAGTAAAAGGCAAAGAAAATATATAAATAAATGTTGCGACTTGCATACAGCCAAAAGATGCAATGGCAGCCAAAAACAAGAAGAAGATGTACATACATATGTTTATATATATATACATATATATATATAAATTTGTAACGTTTTACAGCAATGCTGCAAGTGAAACAATATGCAGCAGTTTGCTCCATTGGCGGAAGCGCCAAAAAACGCACATTCTGCATTTATTTTTGTTGCTACAACAACAACAACAAATTGAACTATGACGCTGCCGTTGATATTCCTACCATATGCAACACAGCATGTGGCAACATGGGAATCAACGCCCGCCTGCGAGGCTGAGAATTTTGCCAGCGATCCACAACAGTTTTTTGTTTTTGGTTGGGAACAATTGCACAGCGCCCGAATGCGCGATCAAYCAACGCCCGTCCAAAGCACAGACAAAAACCAAAGGGCGAAATTCAAGTGGCACAAAAGCAACTACAAAAGACATTTTCAAGAAAACAGGTGTAAGGCAATGAAACTGATAATGTTGCCAATAACAAAAAAAAGCCCAATCGATAACAACAGCAGACTATTTTAGTGTGTTATTTAGATTGTGCACGATTTACACGACACGCTAGCAATATTGACAGTACATGGGCAAATAAGTCGTCTAGCGATAGGGCGCGAGCACGATCGATGTGAGACTTTACTAATTAAGCGCTCATGACATGGAAATTCTTGAGATTTGTTATCTGTTTACAGTCAATGCTAAATATAATAGATGAGTAAAGGTGTAATGTTGTGATAATAAATAAGTCGCTGCTATAGATAAGTTTTGCAAAAGATGACGCATACATTTTTGGCTCTTGCTCAATAAACGAAAGCATGAGCTAGTAAAAAAGCAAAAAAAACAACAAAAATAAAAAATATAATACCGTACATAGGTATAAAAAGAACTTTATTTTGATTTCGAACGCTCAGTTTGTATGGCAGCTATAAGCTATAGTTGTCCGATCTAAACAATTTAATGGGACATTGCGGCGTTGACTTAGGCAATAAAGCGTGCCAAATTTCGTGAAGATATATCGTCAAACGAGAGAACTTTCCATACAAGCATATGAATTTTGTCGGTCGGTTTGTGTGGCAGCTATAAGCTATAGTTGTCCGATCTAAACAATTTCATGCGACATTGCAGCGTTGACTTAGGCAATAAAGCGTGCCAAATTTCGTGAAGATATATCGCCAAACGAGAAAACTTTCCATACAAGCATATGAATTTTGTCGGTCGGTTTGTATGACAGCTATATGCTATAGTAATCCGATCTGAACAATTTGTTGGGAGATTGTAGCGTTGCTTTAGAGAATAGTCCCTGTCAAATTTTCTGAAGATATCTCGTAAAATGATAAAGCTTTCCATACAATGATCAGAATTTGATCGTTCGGTTTGTATGGCAGCTATATGCTATAGTGATCCGATCTCAACAATTTCTGCGGAGATGGTATTATTGGTTGAAATAATAATTCTTGTCAAATTAAGTGAAGATATCTCATCGATTGAAAGGGTTTTCCATACAAGGATCCGGATTTGATCGGTCAGTTTGTATGGCAGCTATATGCTATAGTCGTCTGATCTGAACAATTTGTTAGGAGATTGTAGCGCTGACATGGACAATAAATCATGCCAAATTTCATGAAGACATCTCGTAAAAAGTTAAAGCTTTCCATACAAGAATATTAATTTGATCGGTCAATTTGTATGGCGGCTAAAAGATATATTGCTCCGATAGCGACAATTTCGACAAATAAGGAACTTTTACGGAGAAATAGAAATTTTCAGCATTTTAGATCTTAATTACGTGGCCATGAGTCGATTACTCTGCTCCTCAGCTTGATCATTTATAATTTATGTATAATATAAGTATATACTATTGAGGGCAGAAAAAGCGCGATGCATTAAAAATTAAAAGTCTGGCAAACACACTAAAAAAGTTAATTTGCAAAAATAATTAAAAATCTTATTACCGGCACGCTGTAATTTGAAGGCGACGATAATTTCGGAAATTGCTTGCAAGGCGACCCACGCTTTATTTATGTACATTGTAAACACTTCATTACTTTCCACCGCCACACACATGTGGAAATTGCCAACGCAGTGCCAGTAAATTACTTGAAAAAATACGATTTTCGCCAAAATGTGACGTCAACGACTGTCGAACGAAATTCGTTTTTGAAAGTCACAAAACTAAAAATGCCGGACAATTTCCAATACATACATACATAAATAAATACTACGAGGAAAATAACTATAGATTCAGTAAATAAAAACATTGGGGCACATAAATTACAAATAAATTTCATACACGCTCTTATTCACTAGAATGGGAGCAGAAATATAAACAAAAACAAAAAATAAACATTTTGAAATTTTTAAATAACGCGTTGGTGGTAACACACTTAAATATTATCGCTATGCTAGTGTAGTCGGTTCAATGTCACCAAATAATTTTACAATCTGTACAAAAACAATTTAAATATGGTTTTTATGCAGCTGTTTAACGAAATTAAGTTTTTAAATATTATATCAAACATTCTTTGTGAAAACGTTGAACAAGCTAAGAAATTGGTAGCTTTTCGTTGATAGTGTTTGAATAGTTATGTAAAAGGTTTAAATGCTGAGTGGGAACAGTTTTCACACAATGGGGACAGATTAAACAAAATTTTTTTTCAAACATACGCGTGCTTAAGTTTTAAAATTAGTTTGCATACTATAAATAAACTCAATATTTAAGCAGTTATGGTTGGTCATGATGGTGTATCCATTCCCTACAGGTATTAAAAATAAAATAAGAAACAGTGGGAACAGTTTTGAAAGATAGGGAACAGATTTCCAATTTACTTTCTCCCATTTCAAACATACTTTCGGAATGTGTACGCTCTTTTGCAATGAAAATTGAGAGCGTTTTTTTTTTCAAAATGCTTTCAAAAATACAACAGTAAAAGTAAATTTTTTCAACTATAATTTTGTGAAATTAGTTTCGTTTTTTAATTACGGTCAATATTATTTTGCTCCGAAATTGGTATATTATTTCTTATTTGTGGTAATGTTTGAATTCCTAATAGCTATTAAAAACAAACGAAATGAACAGTGAGAACAATTTTAAACAATGGGAACAGATTTTAAATTTATTATATTATCATGTTTCAAACATACGCTCGGAATGTACATAGCGTTTTATAATAAAAAGTGAGAACAGTTTTGGGAATAGTATTTAAATTTTATTTTCAAGCTTTAATTGCGTTAAATACACAAATGTAATTATACAAATTTATGAATTCATAAATAGATACATTTGTATGTATAAAACCTTGAATCTTACGAGTGTTCACTTATTTCCGGGACAATATAAAGGCATTATTTTTATTTCCGGTAACTTTGTGTTGATTCACAGCTAAATAATCGTTTTAATAGCATGTTTCCATACAGTTTTGTACTGTGAATCAAGACAACTTTAACTCGCAACAAGTGGGAACAGTTTATTTATGCACTCAACAGCTTAAAATTAAATGTAAACAGCATTTGAATAATTATGATAGCATTGAATTAAGAATTTGTAGTGAAAAATATGTGTAAAAATATTTGTTTACGGTCATGAATAAATCCAAACCTTTCTTTAATTAACTATTCTGTAAGCGCGCTTGGAAGCCCAAAAAGGTAATTAACAACTACTCAATTTGCATGCCGCAAACCAGTTTCCGCTCGCACATACAAATATAGAATATTACAACTGCGAGCATACACCAGCTCTCTGGTGTATATGGCGCTCAGACGCTCTTCTCAACGATTAATTATCAACATAATTAAATAAGTGTAACGGTAAGCACCTACTTTTCAATCAATGGTGGTTTCAAAAAGTCATTCGATACACATTTTAGGTACTTGAAACTATGTTTTCGATTCTGTCGTGACCCAAGTTTGGATTTATTGAGAGAACACTACGGCGAGCAGATAATTTCACGTCTTGAGACAGTCATTTGGCCACCACGATCGTGTGATATCACACCGTTATTTTACCTTTTTTTGAGGGGATTTCAAAAGTCTAAAGTATGTGTGGATAATCCCGCTTCGATTCAGGTCTGGGAGCAAAACATCACGCGTGTCATTCGCCAGTTACCAATCGAAATATGCGAACAAGTCATCGAAAATTAGACTCAACGAATGGACCATCTTAGATGTAGCCGCGACCAACTTTTGGAAGAGATAATCTTCAAAAAATAAATGCCAAAGAATGTTCTTTCGAATTATAGGAAACTTTTCACATCAAATTTGAAGTTTCTGTGTTTTTTCTATAAAAAAAAGTGGGGAACTTCGAAATGCATCACCTTTTATTATCTGCTTGATTTTATTCATTATTGCTCGTCATTGAGAGTTTCTATATAATTGTGCCAGTAGTTTCTATGTCGACATTATTAGCTTCTACACTTCAATTGATGAGGGTAATGAAGCGTGTCTTTAGAGGTATTTTTTTATATTTATTTTTTCTTTCAGATTCATTTTTTTATTTTTTTTATAGTCACAAAGTGACATTAGCTAACGACTATCAGTAGTTGACAAATTAATTAAGCATTAATGATAGCTTTTTTAGCAGAGATATACTAATTGCGGATACCGATTTACTTAATTCCCACACTTTCATAAAATAATGGAACACAAATAACCTAAATTATTACGAATTTCAGTACCTAAACTAAAGAAGTAAAAATAGTTAGAATATTTTCATTTCAATGGACAAAAACATTTGCGTTTAAGCCGTGTTCCACAAGTTCAACTGGATTTCATTCAATAAACTCAACGAATTCGCATAGTGATGGCATGAAATTGCGGTTTCAATGACGCTAATAATTTGCTATAATTGCCGGAAGAAGTTTTCCAAAAAAAGGTAGTTAGGAAAAGTAGTAGAGAGAGGTAAGAAAGAGGGAAAGGCAATGAACGACAGGCAGCAAGCTACTCTTCTGTTGCTAAGTGCTAGTGGAAGATAGATTTTCCAAGCAATAATATTCCAATATATATTCACAAAATATTTATATTTCTTTCAAAACAATTACTACATAGCTAAAGTCAACTAGCGCGACGTGACGTAATCAAGTCGAAAAAACTATTACTAAACGTTACAAGACCGGTTTAAGCCGGTTGCACTATAAGAAAACCAGCGACGAAACGGAGAGTAAGAAAAAAATAAAATAAAAAGTCGTAAATCGAGTAAAGCTTAACAAACAAAAGCAGTTATTTATGTAGGTAGGCAACTATAAGTCGACTGACGTGACGTATGCACAACGCCATGCAATCAGTGATCGTGCGCTGCTGCTCTACGTCAGTCACAGCACAAAGACACTTGCTCGGCACATTTTAACGCCAGTTCGTAACTGAAAATTTGCCTAACGAAAGCATATTTGTTTTCTATTTTTATTTGCTTATATTCAATTTCCATAAACTGCTACTTCGATGTTTGAATAGCATTATGCGCTCAGCTGCAACGACGCCTTTGTGGCAACTGTAGCTCATCACTGCTGTGTCTTATTTCACTTAAAGTTTTACGCTTGAGATACCTGCTTCTGAGAATTTGCAAAAGTCACACACGCGAAACACCGCAAATTAAGATTATAATTTTAAAGCCAACTTTTTGCGAGTTGTGAATCACCGGACAGGTAGCTTTGGCGGCCACCGCGCACCTGGCTCGCATATACCTTGTAATTTAGTAAGATTTCGTTTTAATTTTTCCGGCACACCGCTTCACTACACTGGGCCCAGCGCCCACTTCGTCAGGCTTCTGTATATTTTCACGATTTAATCAACGAATTCATTTATTGCTTTTGAACACTATGCGCCAATAAAACTCAATTGAGTACTCAATTTGGCGCTAGCAAAATGAAATTTGCATTAATTAAGCGACTGTCATTCGCTTGCTATTTCAGCATTTACTTTTCACTGTTTGCCGTGGCATATTTTATGGACTTTCAGCTACCTACTCGCCTTTCAAGCTCACTTCAAGGCACTTTATTTTGCAAAAATGTAAACAAAACATATGTATGTGTATGTATTATTTACCAAAAAACTTTAAATTTAGCACAGCAAATGTGTTGAAGACACTTTGCCACGCGTGCTTTTTCGTTTCACTAGTAAGACCGCGTCGCGCCTCGTTATTAGTCACACGCTACACTCAAATGACACTCCACACGTTCACGGCACGCAGCTAACTAACTCACGCTAGCCAATCGCCAGTCACTTGCTCGCATTGTGGCGCTAAACCGGCTGTTTGGAGATCGAAAGCGCTTAAAAAAAATTTTTGTATTATATTTTTAGCTGGTTTACCGTAAGCAATCTCTTCGAAAACTGTAGTGGACGCTCGCAAGCTTAAACTCTTTCATTGCTTTCCGTGTTTACACGTGGCGCTCGCGCTGGCGGCATTTAGACTTTAGCACTAGTTTAGCTAGTTTTTTGCTCACAACGCATACTAAATTTCTTTGAGCATTGAGAGAGAGAGAGAGTGAGCGAGAAACTGAGTATTTGCTTTTTATGTCATGCAATAATAAAGTGTTTGGTTGTTGTCCTCGCTAAGTTAAGATAGACACCAAGTGTCATGTTATTTTTTTAGCTTAATGGGACAAAACTTTTATATATTTTATATTAAACTGAGAAACGGTCATTTCAGTAAAAGAAGGGATATTTAACCAATTTAAGCAAATTTGTCACCAAGCGATTAATTGGTGATAATAATTGAATATTCCAGTTTGATAACAAAAAAATTAAAAAAATAAAAACATTATCGTGCAATTTCGGTTTAACCAGTTCAGTTTCCGTAAGGACTGCTTTAAGGGGTTACAAGAATTTACGGGTTTCAAAAAATTTATTTTTCACTGTCTTTTTAAATTCTACAACCTCTGCAATATTTTCCTAAATTTACAAGTTGATCCGAGTAATAATTTCGGAGATACAGCCTTGAGAACATGTGGACTCGATGCTAGCTTAGTTAGCCTAGTGCGCCGTCTTTAAGCAAGTTTTACTCGAAACAGTGTTTTTTGAAGTCGGTTGGCAAAATTTTTTTAGAACTGCTCAACCGCTCTTCATGAAATTTTACACAGGTTCTTGAAATACAATTCTGAAAGACTTGGACGAGGCTTTTTTCGTTTACAACTATTTGAAAAAATGTCGCAAAATTTTCACTGAAATTTTAATTTTTTTGTAAAAATGTCTGCCAAAAATTCAATTTTCACAACAAATTCCCTCCATTTATGACAAGTGAAAATGATCAGGGCTAGGATGCATTGACAATCAGCACAGTTTCGCTGGGTGTTTGATGGAATTGACAGGGGAAATTATCTATGAGCTAGTGCCATACTTCCAAACTCTTAGTTTGGAGTTGTCCTGCCAACAACTAGACCGTCAGCAGAAGCAAGAAATTGACAAGAATCGCTCAACATGTGCAATAGAAGAGAACTTGTGTTGTATCAGGGCAATGTCAAGCCACACATATCGTTAGAGGCTCGCTTGGTTGTGAGATCCTTACGCACACGCATATAAATCTTATAGCCCGGAGCAGGCACCAAGTCGAATATTTATATTATATACTGTTAAGTTTGACAGGAAGTTTGTAAAAATCAGAAGAAATGCTCGGAGACGCTATAAAGTATATAATTAATCAGCTTGACGAGCTGAGTCAATTTAGTAAAGTCTCACAAGAAGTTGTTCAAATCGGAGCACTATAGGACACAGCTGCCATTAGAAATTGCCCGATCGAAATCAAATTCTTGTAAGGAATGTTTTGTACTTGTGAAGGGTATATAACCCTTTTTTCTTGATTTCTGAATAATATATGTTTATAAAGTGAAATATACCCACCACACGATTCAGAGGTTGCATTTTTATGGGTCTTACCTGCAAAAAGAAGAAGAAGAAAAAACAGCCATTATTAATTAGACAGAAAATTCTAGTAGTATTATATAAAACACAACAAAATTATGATTTCAGACTAATTCCAACGCTATAAAATTTTAAATTCCAAGAACCTGCAATTTATTTAGTTTGACTGACTCAACAACAATTCACCGATAATGCCTTATAGCAAACCAATTACAATGAAAGTTGATTCACTAAGAGATTAGTTAAGCTTTTTTGAACACCATATCAGCAAATCGTCACCTAAAATGCAAAGCAACGTATGAACAAAAAAAATTAAAAATCATTGACAGATATAATAACCAATTTATAACCAACGAAAATTGTAATTTTGTTTCAATATGGGTGTATGATAACCAATATATAACCATTTTATAACCACAACTAAAATTTTTTATGAGTGTATGATAACCAATATTCTATATAACCATTTTATAATCAAAACTCAATTTTTTTGTAATATTGGTGGTTTCTATTGTAACGTTTTTCCTTAAACTTATGAAAAGCACTTTTGCATTTTTGGAGACGAATTGGTTAAATGTGACTAAAAAAAGTATCGCCGATTACAAATTCCGATTCAATCATGAAGTGCCGCGTATAAAAGGCTCATTATAATTTTCACATGGCTGAATCACAACGCTTTTTAATTAAGCAATTTGCAATAAAGATAATTTGTATTCGTGCGCTTACAGCTACATACATGGGTGTATACAGTAAAACCCGCTTAAGTGCCTCAAGAAAAATCCAAACTTTTTGAGGTACTGAGATGAATTGTGTACTTAAAATGGCCCCCTGAAGTCCTTCTATGTGGATTGTGTACTTAGAGAGGGCCGCTTGAGTCTTTCTATGTGGATTGTGTACTTAAAAGGGTCCTCTTAAGTCCTGCTCCGTGGATTGTGTACTTAAACGGGACCCTGAAGTCCTTCTATGTAAATTTTGTACTTAAAAGAGCCAACTTAAGTCCTGTCATGTGGACTGTGTACCTAGAGGTGCGGGCTTAAGTGCTGCTATGTGGATTGTGTACTTAAAAGGGTCCGCTTAAGTCCTTATATACGAGTACTAAGCCCAAAAGTGGTCAAGCGCGCTCGATACTAAGCGGGTTTTACTGTATGCTCCATATGTTGACAATAAAACACCGCTGTAATACATCATTGTTGCTCATCATGACTGCATAGCGTTAAATTGACACATGATAACCCGAAAAATTGCCGCGCTTAATGAGATAAGTGCATACGAGAAGAGCCAGCAGCGCTCTGGGGTATAAGTACGAGTATGTGTGAACTGTAAGCACGCCGCCGATCGAGGGGGCATTACTTATAATTACGAATAACTGGTGACAACAAATATTGAAACATGAAGCGGAGACTTCGGCGCTGAAAGTCGTTAAATAATTAAAAAATAAATTAAAACGCCATAAATGGCTCGTCGGGGAGCGTGAGGGTAGTGCTTACAGCGAGAGTACAGGGAAATCACAACGGCGTAAATGGCATTACCAACAAAACCAACAAAGGGTAAGCAAGTTGCTGAGTTCCAGTCCGCCAATAATGATAAGTTATATCAAGTATGTACATGTATGCGAGTAAATATTATATATAAATATATATGTATGTAAGTGTTAAAACAAATATGAGTAAATGGCAAGCAGGAAAGCGCGCTCAACGAGGTGGTATAAAAAGCTTACGCAGTCATCAACAATTTAAGCTGTCACTGATCCCCACTGTGTGTAGATAGATATGCCGCAATGTTGCGCTTTTTTGCCGACACACAGTCAGGGGTACAGCAATTTCTGTTTTTATTTTTTTTATTTTTTTGGTTTTTATCAAAAAGTTTATTTGTCCGGCGCAAAAGTGCGCGGCATCGCTTTAATTCAACGCTCGGTCCAAACAAACAATCGGAAGCATTCACGAAACGCATAGCGCAGCAATGTAAACCAGCGCGCTGCCATGGCAACTGACCCAAGTCTGGGTACATAGTGGAGTGCAGGAAATGAAGTAAACAAAAAGACACGTTAACTCCGGTTGCAACGGAGCTATAATGCCCTACATAAATAAAAAAGTTTTCAATACAAGAACTTGGATTTGATTGGTCGGTTTATATAACAGCTATATGTTATAGTGGGCCGATCTAAAGAATTTTTTCCAAGATTGTAGCTTTGTCTTGGAAAATAGTTTGTGTAAAATTTCGTGAAGATATCTCGTTATGTGACAAAGTTTCCTATACAAAGACTTGAGTTTGATCGGCTAGTTTATATGGCGGCTATATGCTATAGTGGGCCGATCTAAAGAGTTTTTTCCAAGATTGTAGCTTTGTTTTGAGCAAAAATGTATGTTAAATTTCGTATAGATATCTCGTTTACTAAACAAGTTTTCCATAAATCCATAATTTCTTCGGAGATTGTATTATTGGCTTAGACAATAATTCTTGCCGAATTTCGTGAAGATATCTCGTAAAACGAAATAGCTTTTCATACAAGGATATAAATTTAATCTGTCAATTTGTATGGCTGATATATGCTATAGTGGTCCTTTGTCGTCAGTTCCAACAAATAAGCAAATTTTTGGGGAGGAAAGAACGTGTGCGCAATTTCAGATCGACATCTCTAAAATGGTGGGACTAATTTCCTTTCAGACCCCTGTTTTGCTCAACTTTTCCTTTGACATAATTTTTTAACTATCCGCTCCACTATGCGCTCAACCTTAGCTGCCAGTATATTCCCAGTATGTCACTCACTCGTTTGTTTTATTTGCTTCAATTGCGTCAACAAAGCGACCTTCCACAATCCCACCATTTACCCACTTAGATATGTATTTGGACCCACACATGCGATTTAATTGAATTTGTTTTGGTCATTTGTTGTTTTTGGCGCTTTTTTGTGTTGTCCACTATTTAGCATATTTTTCAATTTTGTTCTTTGTTTGTCATTTGTAACAATCTGCGCGCTCAGCACCTTCAAAAACTGGCACTCAAATAATTGTATAGCAGCACGGCATGTCGCAGAGAGATTCATTTTATTTATTTATGCAGAGTACTACTTGCTAAGTGACTGAGTGAGCACTCTAAATTGTAGTACTAAATGCTAATTTATGCTTTTACAACTAACTATTCTCTCTGTGTCTTTGTCTGAGTAGACACCCTCCGTTGGTAATTTAGTTTTGAAAACGACTGTGTGCTGTCTCATAGCATGTTTTTTAATTTATATACAGGATATAAAAATATCGCATAATATAAAAAAGTGAAAGTAAGACCGTCCTGCAGTCTTTTTGACATCGTGTGAGTAGAAAACTTGCATGTTTTCCTTCTGATTCCTTTCTTACAAGCTTGGCGTTCTTGCATGACCCTAAAGCCTTCCATCTGATCTTGATCCGTCTGTCAGCGCTTTTGGAAATTAAGTTGTGTATTATTTTTAACGATTTGTGTCTTTCTTGAACTGGTATTGAACGAGATCAGGCCCTTGTAGCCTGAAACCATATATGCAGCCGCTTTCCGACATTTACTATACTGTCTGTCTGCTCCTAAGCACATTCTCTGACGCAATGCGATGTGAGATTATTGCTTTGATAATCTCTTAGGTATCGACGTATATATTGATATACTTCATGTCGTTTCCTGCGTTGTTAGCTATCTCAGAAGCTGACCGCAAAGAAGCTTGAAAGGTCGAGTGAGATCTAGCGCCGCGCAATACATTCCGGCGCCTACTCCATCAGCCAGTTCGGATTCAACAGTGTATATAGTATGTATTAAGAGTTTCGCTGATGGATTGCGTGTCCCTGCGCCATCCACCCTTTTTAACGTGAATTGAAACTCTCTCTTCCAGAAAACGCTTGAAAGTAAATGGTCTATTTTATCCACCGACCCACTACCTATCAAGCTGTGTGCGAAGGTTATTGCGTGAAATTTATCTAGCGCCAGCAACCTTGCAGCTGATTTCTCTACTGAACTTTGTAGCAGGTCGAGTAACCTTTCAGGTGCAGCCATTGGAGTGATCAGGGATCCAAGTTGAAATTTCGGAACACTTCGGTTATGTGGAACCGACTATTATGTAAAAAATTGTGAAATCAGTTTCTAGCTTTCCTTAGCACTTATATATCCAATATAATGATTTTCAACCGGATTTTCCGACCATTAATTATGAAATCATGATGATAAGTAACCATAGGTGACATTGGTCTACAAAACCTCTTAAGCGCCAAACAATGGGTGGTTGTAAAGCGAGTATATCGGTTAATAATACAACTTAACTTAACTTAGAAGTTCACGCAAGTAAGGAATGTTCTCTGAGCGCCTTTTACTTGGAAGTGACCAGAAACGATTCTTTTACAATGGCTTAAGCAGCTCACGGCTTCCGGTCTTAGACCAAGTATCCTCTGGCCATAGAACACCCGTTTAAAGGCGAGCTAAATGGAGAAGGCGAAGTATTCCTCCTCAAGGTTGTGCACAGGCTTTGAGACCCACGACGTAAAAAAGCACCCACAATGAAAATTAAGCAACAGCCTTAGAAGAGAGACCCCCATTTTGATGACGGCTACTGCAAACTTATTAAGGATTACGATTTAAGGGCATGCACCTGGAATGTTCAGTCCCTTAATTGGGAAAGTGCCCCTGCCCAGCTAGTCGATGTCCTCGTAAGAGTAAAGGCTGGCATCATCGCCATCCAAGAAGTGCGATGAACGGGACAAGGACTGAGCCGAGTAGGTCCTTACGTTCTTCAACATATTGCTGAACTGCGTCTACGCTCCGACGGGAGAGAAGGACGATATGATCAAAGATGTCTTCTATGAGCGCTTCGAGCGCACGAATAAGAGCGTGCTTGGCGACTTCAGCACCAGGGTCGGCTCAAAACTTTCACACGATCTTATTCTTATATTGGTTAAGTAATAAAGCAGATCGAACGAATACGATTTTTGATAATAATTTTTTTAATTTTTTGGTCAATCTAATAATTTTTTTTTTTTAATCTACTTTTTTCATTGGGGACCCGCAACTTATCAATAGTCAAAATTTTAACTAGTCCTTGAATCATTATCTAATTCGTCTTTAGTATAAAATATTTCGATTTTTGGTTCAGAGATAATTTTAAACAGAAAAATCTCTCTCACCGGCAGACACCTTTTCAGAGGTAAGCGCGGAATTCAGCTACAGAATCAAGGATATCGAAAATTCTTAAAAATTATTCAACGATAATTAAACGATAAATGTCATTATGTCATTATTTTTATTTATTCATTAAATAAAATGACGCTTCAAAAACAAATTCATAAAGAAAAGTGATTTTTTCTGACTATTAAGTGGTTATCTATGTCAATCGACAAAATTTCAAAGTTTATGCGGCTCATCATGTCACTCTCAACAGATTTATCATAACCACTGTGTGCAACGTCAAAAAAACTGTAAACACTGTGACATAAGGCTGTCATGAATTTTGAATGCTGCAACTATAAGTAAACGAAGCACAAGAGTGGCATTGCAACAAGAATAAAAGTAGATGTGGAATGCGCTAAAATTCGTACAAAATATGTGCAAAATGTACACTGGCGTGACATTACAACGAAATGCACTCAGACGTAACAAAATAGCAACACAAGCTGTAGCACAGGCACACACACAAGCACACATGCATTGGTATGAAATCATTAAAAGCACAGCGGCTGCATTTTTTCATTAAAAATGCATTAAACGCATGAAAAATGGCAAATCGATAGTCTATTTGCCACAAGGACTTTAATAAAGGCGGCGGCAAAGCACCGTTAACACGCAGGCATTTGCTCGTAAATTCAAATTTGTAACACGTCAAAGGCACCAACAACTGATGAAATGTGGGCACACAGAAGTGCATTGGCGCCAACAGACAATATTGTAAGCACACGAGGACATGCCCCCTGGCACACACAATTTGTCCCCAACACACACACACACACGTATGTATATATGCTACCGTAATAGTTGTTGTTGGCCTACGGTGTAGTGGTCATCTAAGTAATGTCGATCGGCTCAACGAATGTCTACTACTAATTAAGCAATGTGCTGTGCCAGTTGTTTGTGTATGAGCAATTTCACAGTTTTGGAGGCTGTGTAGTGTGCTCCTACATACATATGTGGATCTGTGTTGCGGTTGGTTGTTTTGTGGTGGTCACGTCTGTTTGCTTTGACAATTTCGTTTGCATGGTCCTACATGTGAGCATATTTTGTTGTCAATATGGTTTTGTTGTTGTTAATATGTTTTTGCTTTTGTTAGAGTGTTGTGTAATGGTCGTAGTACAGGTCATTTCGTTGTGTCAACAGTTGTCAAATATTTTACATGATGGTGCAATGTAGCACAGAGGCTGGACATGATAGTTCGGTGGATTTACAATTTAATCCAATTGACACGGATTACTTAAGAGACAGAAAGAAAGTGGCCGACTTAAGTGATAGAGCCGTCAGTGCCGCCAGTGATCAATTAGTAACTTCTAAGCTCATCTTTAAAATGGTTAGTTTAGGGAAGATTATTCAAGAGACAATGAAAAGTTCCAATTTGATGCTCAGGACTCATAAGCAAGGATCAAAAAGACCGACATATATCTGCTAAGCGGCTATTGAGCCGCCTAATATCTATTTAAGCCAATTCGCCGAGTTCATAGAAAGTATGCTAAAGATAATTCCACCTTAAACTGACGAAAGCTGGACAGTGAAGGATAGAGTGTCTCGATGTTTGGTAGAAAGTATAGCAGCCAAGATTTCTCTAGCTTAGTCTTGCAAAAGCTGGGCAGTGATGGAGAAAAGCGTCTCGATGTTTCCACCTCATCTTCCTTGACAAGTTGCATCCTCCTAAGACTATAGCCTCACCGCGTTAGTGTCAATGTGACAGTGTCCTGTTAGGACACCTATCATTGCTGCCATGTGAATCTTGCTAAGAGCTAGTAGTTACACGGACCTTATGCGTTTCTCTCTGAGCCAGAAGGCTTTGTTTGCTAACCAATGCTTACTGAACTCGCACCCATAATTCTAACATCCGGCTGCATAAACACAGTGGAAGACCTGCTCGTTCCTGTCCTAATGGAATATGAGTAAGGGCGTTTTTTCTACCCAGTTCATCGGCTTTTCAATTTTCGACGGTTCCGCTGTGTCAAGGCACAAGTAAATGTAGAGGTACATTGATGCCACTACTACTGAGGTCATCCAGTCTTTGACTAGCTTTGAGCTTACTGTCACCGAACTCAAGCCCTGTATAACAGTTCTGCTTCCAGAGCCATAGCCGCCCTTCGTTGAAGTACATCTGTTGTTACCTTGATAGCTACAACTTCTGCTTGAAAGACGTTACAGTGATCTGGTAGTCTGAAACAAGACAGATTGAGAGCTTCACTTCCCCTTGAGCTTCGATACATGCGTGAAAAAGCTCAATGCACCCCTTCTCCAGTGACTCCGCCCCACTTAGTTATCTCTCGGATGCAAGTACTGCGCGGAGAAGAATGCCGCACTCATGTGTTCGGCTACCTTCCGAGTCTAACTCAGAATGTAGAAAGGATTTTGCCGACAAAGGAACGTTAAAATCTAAGACTGAGTTCTATTTTGAAAGGAAACCCAAATCAGTATCGAAAAATTGGAAGATAGCTTTAATCAAATTATCGTCTTTGATTGTTCAAAGTTTATACGTTTTTACGAATCTTCAATCATTATACGACCTCGTGCTAAATTACGATTTTAGTGCACAATTTTCATTACCCTTGATGGAATAATTTTTTTAAAGAAGGTTATACTTTATTATTAACGCGAGCTTATTAGTCTCAATTATCTTGTTTTGCAATTTCTTCGAACGATTCAAGAGTGTACATACATAATACAGCTAATCACGAAAGTATGCAATGAAAGCTAAACTTTTCTGCAAAAGAGTAGATACCATTTGGAACAGATTCTATAAACATATAACATAAAGTATTATTGAATATAATACATTTTAAATAATAGTATATTCCTATATCTTTTACTATATCTTACAATTCTGTTCATATATTCATATTTCAAGAGAAGTTCTGCGTTTATATCCTTTTTAATTTTCTCATACGGTTCCAGTAACGAAAAATAATACCTTAATTTATACCTACGAAACTGCCACACATGACAATCTTATTGTTTCCGAGTCTTTTCTTGGTACATATATTTCGAATGAAGGTTTGGAGCCTTGATACATAGTTTTGATAGCAAAGACTCACACCTTATCATTGGATCTATTATGTTACAATCTCTCATATTATAAGCAATATATGCATTATTTAAAAAGTGATATCTGTTTCGTATAATTAAAACAATTAATAAACTAGAAAAGGGTAAACAATTTTATATATTATTTTTCATATTTTTTGAAAATTGTAAAGTTTTTAGGGTAAAAAGTACTTTTTTTGCGAATTTATTTCCTCAATATGTATTGATTTTAATTTTATTCGGACTTATTGTTTTATTGAGAATACTTTTGACTATGTAGGGTATTTTTTTCATGCAGAAACATTGAAGCATAAGTAGGTGACAGAGCTTTTCCCAGAACGTCTTGAGAATAAACACTTTGCGGTAATCACCATAACTCGGATAGAAATTATCCGAAAATAAAAATTCAAGAAATATTATTAAAATTACAATCAAAATCCTCATATCCCTCAATCCCGTTATTCAGTGACAATTTTTTGTTTAGCTTCCATTTAAAGTGAAAACTGCTGTTTTCCACTAAAAACTTCCGCCATTATGTGGGAAACAAACTTAATACAAAAAAAGTTTTAATATTTTTACATATTTCATTCTTTTATATATTTTTTATTATTTGATTTTTGAAATTAGGAAAAGAGTGAACATTTTATATTTACAATTTTGATATTTTTTAATTAAAATTTTTTCTTAATTTTTGTTTTTTTACTTTTCAATTTTTTATTTTAAGTTTCAAGTTTATATACTTTTTTTTCAAATTTTAAAATTTTTCTTTTAAATAATTTTTAAATTTTTTAAAATATTTTTGACATTTTTTCATGCTATTTCTTTATTTTATTTTTTTAGAAACATTTCTATGATTTAGCTTTCATAAAAACCAAAAAATGTCTATTTCGTATGCCAACTTTTGCAACCAACTGTGGTATCTTGTACTATAACGATATTGCCTACCTGAAATGATTTTATATGCACACCCCACGCACTATTTCAGCAAGCAACGGTGGCATAAAAATAAAAATCAGTACATATGCATCCGTGCGTGTGTGTATATAATAAACATTACTGTTATTGTTATTTTCATTGCATTTCATGATTTTGTAGCAGTGTCATTGCAATGCAGGCTGTAACTGTGGTTGGCTCCCTATGCGATGGCAATACAAGTATGTAGCCTGCCAAAGCAAATGTTGGACACCTACGAAAGGCTTCTCATTCTATTTCCATTGCAGTATCGCTTAAGGTCTGCGGTTGTAGACAAACGTCGGAAGGAGTTAAAGGCAACCAATAATGATTGCTTCCTTGTTAGATTGATATATGGGCAAGTACTGACAGCGTGCTAATGCTCACGATAATAATGCACGTAAGCGAAGTCATAATGAATTCAATAATAATGATGAGAAAGCGAGCATATTGCAACAGCGACGTTGACACAATTTCCATTGCTATTTTTTCTTATTAAGAATCAATAACGGCGTATTAACTTGGTGGCATGTATTTGAACTATGACGGATATAATGGGAACTTATTGATTTCACTTGTCATATTTTATTGAATGAGAAGTAAGATTTACTCAAATATTGGCAGATTGAAAACATAGAAATTAATTTCATTGAGTATTAATTAATTTATTTTTTCAAGCCAGTGATAGATGGTTCGACGAAAACGTTGGCTATATCTGTAATTGTTTGCCAATAAGATAATATTTTATTTTATTTATAAATTTTTTAATAAAAAATATTTTTTTTTATTATTTGTTTTTTTAAATAGTGGATCAAAAAACTTTTTTAATATTAGTTAGTTTAGTTGTAGTTGCAAAAATTTGTCTATCTTACTATTGAAAGTTTTAAACAGATGGCAACTATCCTAAAATTATTTTCCATCCAGCCATATTATGGTCATAGGTAAATCCGCACAATTTTATTTTTATAAAATTAAAAAAACAAAACAAAATAGGTGGCAACCTATAATTGTGTGAATATCGGTTTGGATCGTTGATACTTATAGCAAAGACACACTCGCTTAAGTTGTAACTATTTGCAAAATTAATCTTACTATTGAAAGTTTTAAGCCAATGGCAACCCTTCTCAAAATATTTTATCAAGTCTGATAACCATATTATGGTGCTACATTATCAAATATTTATAATTTCCTAAATTTGCACAATTTTATTCAAATTTTCATTTATAAAATTAAAAAAATAAAAGGTGGCAACCTTTATTTATTTAATAGCTGTATTGCAATTTTTGTATTATTGTTTGTAGAAATAATTTTATTTTAACGAAGCTATTGAATTGAAAAGTTTTAACAGGTGGCAACACTCCTCAAATTTATTGTTTTATACCCATTTCTTGGTTTTCGTTTAAGCAAATATTTCCTTCTTATTTCTTAAATTTGTACATTTTTATAATTTTTTTATCAAATTAAAAAAAAATTGGTGGCAACTTTATTTTTTAAATAGCAGTATTTTAAAAATATTTAATATTGTGTTAATATGTTTTGCTTATAGAAATTATTTTATTTTAACGAAACTGTTTACTTGAAAATTTTAAATAGGTGGCAACATTCCTCAATAATGTTAACTGCTTTCTTTTTCTTTTATAGTTTGATACTTATACATGTATGTATGTATTATGCTGCTCTCTTGTATATTTAACTCTCTAAAATTGTATGCCCCTATGGCAACATTTAATTGCATAAAAATTAATATGTGGCAATCTTTTTTTTTAGTTGCATTAAACAACTTTTTTAATATCTTTAAATTTACTTTTACTAATAGAAATCTATTTAACCTATCAAAACGTTTGTAATAAAATTTTTAATTAGGTGGCAACCATCCACAAAAATTCTAAATATTTTTTTAAGGCTTTCTTTAAGCTCCAATATTCATTTTATAGTGTTACCTTATCATTTAAATTTTTTTCTTAAAATTTTCAGAGAAAATAGTTTTCCCAATAATTTACTTTCTTCAAACTTACTTGAACCTTTTTCAAGCCTTGCAGCTGGTGTTACCCTAAGCAAAAAGGGAAATAAAAACGTTTGGCAACATTCGAAGTACCCATTACGTGCTCAGATGATGACTTCATTTAGCTGCCTTAAAATGTGCTCCGCATTCATACTCTCTACCACCACTACACTACACCATTACACCGCTAACAACATACCGAAAATTGTCACGCCCTTTCAACCAAACATCATTCACACAACGAGCCATCAACGCCTGACATCAGCATCATTAGCAGTCCAAAGTAGGGCCATATGACTGCAGGTGAAAAGTAGTGAAAACAAATTTATTGACCATAAGTACAAATATACATATATACACACACAGTTATGTTGTAGCGCCGCCAGCGCTATGACGCAACCACAAGACACCGAAGACCAGCACGCTTCTACTCAAGGTAATAAAGCTCCAACGCTGGCAGCTGCTGGTACCTTTGCCTCGTCTTTCATATGTGTTATTGGGCTGTGTGTGTCAGCCTGTTAGGCAATTAGATTGTGGCGGAAATTGCGTTGCGAGGCAGCTTTTATTGCATTCTCTTTCAATTTCTGTGGCATATTTCTTCTTTCTTGCCGCCAGATAATCAGTTTAGTTTGTGGAGTTAATAGAGCTTATTTATTTTCATTGGCATAACTTTGAGAGCATTTACTTTAGCATGAAAATTAAATTGTGGGCCACATGCATAGGTGGAGGTGAAACTTTAGAATGTTATTATCTAATATAAAGCATTAACCAAGGCCTCTTTGATAGGTTTTACTACGCTTAACTACAAGAATCTTATTGCTTCGAGTCCGGCCTCCGTCATGAAGAATATCACACTACTATTCCCGGATAGAATTTCTTATATAGTCGCCTTTGAACACGATATACCCGACCTATGGAAAATAGGCCAGTATTCGATGTAGATCACACCTTATGAATCCCTGAAAGTCCACTGTTTCGATTGTTCCTTCGGTGGTCCGGCTTCGTCAAAGATCTCGTAAGAACATAAAAACTCCTTCATTTTACGCTTAAAGGACACTAGATCACACCTTATGAAACCCTAAAACGATTACATTCTCTTTTCATTCCTTAGTCCACGCTTCGTCAGGTATCTCGTAAGAACATAGAAACTTCTTCTATTTGCGCTAAAAGGACACCAGATCATACCTCATGATTTCCTGAAATCAATGATTCGTTGGGCGAAGTCCACGTTTTCGAATGAGACTGGAACTCTGATTTGTACCAATGTATCCATGTTTCACAGAGTGCAATGAAAGGAGACATCAGCTCTTTAAATACCAAGCACTGCCGTAAAGTAGTTCTACGGTTGCGTTTGTTGTCCGGTATAAGTTTATGTGGCAACCATAGCGCTGCCAGTTTTTTCAACATCTCAAGCAGGGTACCTGGTTGTGCATGTTGTTATAACGACTAAAGACTTTCCATAAAGATTTTTGAGGGCAGCAAAGTCCTTGACCGGATAAAAAAACGGGTTCGTTCAAGTTATATAGATCCGATTTTCATGAGAATTATCGATAATGGCGCCCTCTGGCGGTGAGGCGCAGTACTTATCGCAAGGCACTTTCTTAGGTTCATTTCTACTCCGAAATTCATATTTTTCACACATAACTGCAACACGAGCATCAAAATATATTCAACGAGCTCAACCAAACCAAATACACATACGCGTATAAAATAAGTTTTCATTGGCAAATTGAATTTCTATTGCTGTTTCCTTTTCAAAAGCATCGTTGCTTGACAATTTGCCCATCAAATTAGCAAAATTAAATTACAAATGCAAAATGGCCACAAAATACATAACATTTTGTAGGCCAAGCACGTGCGCTACACTGTTTCCAAAAGGCTTAAGGCCAAGCGTTGGCAAAAATGCTAAAATTCGTGAGATAAAATGCAAGGATTTGGTACGGGATAGACAAAAATTTATTTGCCGTTATGTAAGCTGTAGTCACAATTATCACAGCGACATACAAGCGAGCACTTTAATGAAATTAGCATAAATATACATACATATGTATGCTGACATAGTCATTAGAATGTATGAAGTTGAAGTAGAAAAGTAGGCATTGCGTATACGCCCCCACCAACCCAACCACAGCAAGCAATTAGCAACAATAATTAAATAAATTTTATTATTTGCAATTAAATTTCGCTCAATTAAAGACGAAATGAAAGTGTGCAATGTTTACTATAAGCCAATCACACACAGACACACGCACACAGAGAGGGAGATAATATTTACTGCAAATAAACGTACCACCATTTCGTATTGATTAATTGAAATCCCGCGATTTGGTATTTCGTATGCGCATAACGTTAAATTGTCGTGATTGAAAGCATTGATTTGGCGCTTCGCTTATCTGACTGACAGAATGACTGATTTCCGGACAGCGCAACGCCAACTTTCAGCAGGCAACCCCCAGGCAACCAGCTTGCCTTGCGTTGCGTGCGTAGCGGCGAAATACGAAATACGAAATTGAATTAATTTGTTTGCAGTCAGTCAGACATAACAAAATGATAGCGAAACAATTGCAAAAACGATACCAAAAGCAATAGGAAGGAAAAATAGCCGCAATAGCAGTGCCGCGGGCAATAATATTCGAGTTTGCGACAGGCAAATCGCCATGCACGGCAGTGTGGCAGGATGCCAACGATTGTGCCGTAAAATTGGCTGTAATTGGTGGTAGTGATTGCACATATCAGCGCAGGTTGTAAAAAGTGTTGTGCGGCGCTTAGAGGCGCCTACGCCTTAAAGTATGCCTCAATTAGCATAAAAGTGGTGAAATAGCATAGCAACTGTTTGCTAATTTTACTTAAAGTAGCTTGTAGTAATAAGCTGCGTATTTGATTGCGTCATGTTTCAATGTTTTTTAATTAAATTTAACTTTTTTCTAAATAAATTAGCAGTGACGCTCATACTGTGCTCATAGCACTCATACTGTGTTCACAGCTATACTTTATGCTGCGTTAAATCCCTTAAGCACCAGTCGTTAGTAACTTGCTTTGAATTTAATGAGTTTGGCTCAATAGTGTTGTGATCTATTTTCCTTACCGCTGGGAGAGCAGCGACTTAATGACACTTTGATGACTGCGCTGCGCCGCAAGGCTGATTTTAATTAGTATGTACGCGTATTGGATACAGGTAAAATCTTTGCTGAGAAAATTGTATGGAAAGGAATTTTTAATACTAAATTAAATTAAAAAGTAATTATTTTTTATAATAAAAAAATTTACACTTTCAGATTCAATTTTCTACACATGTATTAACCAAGAAAAAATATATGATATCTTGTCAAATAAAAAAGTTTGTATGACAGCTACATATATGGTATAGCAGTTCGATCTGAACAATATATTCAGAGATTATAGCGATACTTTGGGCAATAATCTATGCCGAATTCCGGGAAGATATCTTATGAAATACAATATTTTTTCATACAAATACATGATTATTGGCATGTTTGCATGGCAGCTATATGCTATAGTAGTCCCATATGAACAATTTCTTCGGAGATTGTATTATTGGCTTAGGCAATAACTCTTGACAAATTTCGTGAAGATATCTCGTCACATGGAAAACTTTTTCATACAAGCACTTCATTCCGATCGTTCAGTTTGTATGACAGCTATAGCACACAGTGTTCCCATATCAACGGTTCTAATAAATAAACAGCTTCTTTAAGGAGAAATGGAGGTGTGCACAGTTTCGGATCGATAACTTAAAACCGAACGGACAGAAGGGGATATTTAAATCGACTAAGCTTCGCACACTAATTATTTAGAGACTCCGACGTTTCCTTGTGGCCGTTACAAACTTTTTTTGCCATTTATCCGCTAGAGACATTATTTCATCAGTGCAAAACTTTTCTGAAAAACTTCCCATCCAAGCTCCAGGAGTTTTTGCCGAGTCATCAAAGATGTGTGTGGTCTAGTGTTGTCCTGATGGAAGACGAAGCCCTTTCTGCTGATCAGTTTTGCCCTTATTTTTCAATAGCTTGCTTCAATCTCATCAGCTGTTGACAGTAAAATGTAGAATCAAKCGTTCGACCAGGCTGGAGCAGCTCATAGTGGATGATTCCTTTCCAATCCCATCAAACACCCTGCATAACTATTCGAGACACCAATTCTGGCTTTGCGACCATTTGGCTTCACCACACTTGGACCATGATCTTTTTCGCATATTATTGTCGTATTTGATCCACTTTTCGCCTCCTGTTACCAACCGTTTCAGAAATGGTTCAATTTCATTTCGTTTCAGAAAAGAATCGCAGATGTCTATTGGGTCCATTAAATTTTTCACAGACAATTCATGTGGTACCCAAACATCGAGCGTCTTTTTGCAGTCAGCCTTTTTTAAACGGTTCAAAACCATTTGATGTTGAATGTTAAGCTCCTTAGCGATGTCATGGCTGCTTATGTGACGGTCCTGGTCAATCTCTTCCATAATTTCATCGACTTTTTCAACGATAGGTCGACCAGAGCGAGGTGTGTCTTTTACATAGAAATTTCCAGAATGGAAGCGGGCGAACCATTGTCGTGCTATACAAACTGATACAGCATCATCTCCGTAAACTTCACATATTTCATTGGTGGCTTGTGTGGCATTCTTCTCTTTTTATACAAAAATTTCATAATATAGCGAATCACTCCATTATTTTCACTCATTTTTGTACATCTGTAGCTTTTTTTCAACTCCTCCCTAAACTCACTTTTCCAACACTATATGGTAGCACTGGAGATATACGACTACAACGACATCTATTTACAAAATACGAAAAAACTGTTTCGAATAGCCATTATGTTAAAAAAGCGTGCTTTTAAACCGATTTCGCCCAGTTTCAGGGTGTAAGTTTAGAATGTCAACATAATATTATGCACCAAATTTGGTTGAAATCGCTCGAGGTGTCACTGAGTTTCCTGAGGGATAAAAATTGTACCAAAAGTGGACGGTGACCCGTCCGTTGTATAATTTTTATTCCGATGCAGACCTACCTTATAATCTGTATGCGAAAATTTCATGATCTGGCATTAAACTTCAGATAGTTATTTTTTAGTTTTTATGAAACTAATTTTTGGAGAGTGGACGTGGTTATTATGCGATTTCAACCACTCTCCATGGTTCACGAAACTATTGTAAGATTCTGGCCATTTAGTATGCTTGATATTGTTTTAGTAGTTTGCGTTATACATACATATTATATTAGATATTGGCGATAGCACCACCATGCCCACTTTTCAAAAGTTTCAAGCAACAGGTGCTTCTCTCGACTCTCTGTACGAAATTCTGATCTTGTATGAACATACACTGAACATACACTGAATTTAATTGCGTATAACAAAACATGTCTTAACTTTATCAAGTTTCACGCATACACGCCTCAAAGTATGCAACAATTCAGGGTTAACCAGCGGCATTCCAAACAGCTGCGCCGCCGCCACACAGTGCTGCTTACAAATGCGATTAAGGACAACGAAGGGCACAACAATAGCTGCTGCTGCTGCTGCACGTGCATTTATGCGTGAGCAAAAATGTCGATATATATTACAACAACAACAGCACAGCACAACA
This sequence comes from Bactrocera latifrons, assembly GCF_001853355.1. NCBI lineage: Eukaryota > Metazoa > Arthropoda > Insecta > Diptera > Tephritidae > Bactrocera > Bactrocera latifrons. The sequence continues at coordinate 16,977 of NW_017537470.1, read as the reverse complement.
ATGGCAATAACAGACGTTGAAGCATGGCAAAGCAACAGAAACTTGTATCGCCACAAGAAAGTTGAGCAGCATAACAATATGAGCCCACAACAAAAACAATAACAACAAACACACAGTTGACAAAATGCCTCTGGGAGGCTGATGAAAGCTTAAAAGGATCAATGCTTCGCATGGAATTCCAATTTCATCCGGCACGTGTGCGTATGCGAGCGAGCAGCATGTGGCGGCGGGCTGCACTGCGCGAAAAATGTTAAGTGGAAATGAATCTTTTGGACTGGACCATAACGAGGTCATGCCAGAGCCTGTAATTATGTACGTATCACTTTCTAACGGTACCATTATTTTTATGAATTTTTTCTAGAGCTTTTATTGCTGCGCTGACATGTCAACTGTGGCACCACATAAGTCAATATCGACACACTAATACAACAAAGATGCGAAGCGCAGCAACCTCGCGCAAGGCCGCGCTCCCTTCGCTGGCTGTCATTACCGGAAATAAACGGAAACTATTAAAAACTGGGGTCACCAGTGCAGTCAGCACACGAGGAGCCGCTCATTACATGGCAAACAATACCACATGCAGCATTTATACACATATGTATATATATATATATATATATATATGTACTTCCGTACGTATGTAAGCAATGTGTGTGTGTATGTTCTTGTCAGCCAACTGCAAATTGTCAACATGTCAAGGCTTAAATGAGACAGAAATCAGCGAGCGTGAGCCGATGTTGCGGCGGCAACGGCGGGAGACGCATGAGAAATTACCCTTATTGCTTAAAATGTACGCTGCAGCCACAATTGTCATATATTAAAATTTCCAATTTATATCTGTGTGTGTGCCTTTTAAGTTGTTAATGAGTTAGCAAAAGGATATGTGGTTTTAGTTATGGTTTTTATTACACTTTAAAAGTCAAATAACTTTTTATGAGACACTTTTTTTTATTATGGCATGTGGTTTTATGAACATTTTAGCCTTGCTTATTGTTGTTGTACTAACTGTTAATTTTATTACGCTACAAATTAATTTTAGACTGCGGTTTCTGCGTTTCTGACATAAATTCTGGCATATCCAATACAACTACCCGAAAGTCTTGGTCTGTTGCTGCAAGAATGTCATAATTAGACTAAAACAAGAAAGAATGTAAACTTCGCCTGAGTCGTAGCTATAATACCTCTCACAAATACAAAGGCTTCCATACAAGTACTTCAAACGTTCAGTTTGTATGGCAGCTATACGCTATAACTCAATCGGAACAATTGCTTGTCAAATTGCACCCATGCTTTAGACATTAACCTACGCCGAATTTCATGAAGATATCTCATCAAATGAAGAAGTTTTCCGTACAAGCACTTGATTACTATCGCTCAGTTTCAATGGCAGCTATATGCTATAGTGGTCTGATATCGGCGGTTCCAACAAATAAGCAGCTCGTTGGTGAGCAAAGAAGGGTTGCAAATTTTCAGATGGATATCTGTAAAACTAAGCGACTGACAGGTCAATTGAAAAGTCCCCGGCCTAATATTAGTAAAATACAATTTTTGGCATTTCTCGTTCGTTTTTTCATTCAACTTAATGCCCCTCAAGAGTGACACACTGATTATAACGACGATGCAACTTCTACGTAACATTTTTGTATCACGATTTCTCTCTTGTTTCAAAATAGATTTCAGTTTCAGCGATCCTCTCTTCATAAGACGTAAATTGCTTCTCAGCGAGTGTTCTTTTTGAGATCTGAGAACGAAAAACAGTAAAAGTCTACTGGCAATTTCTTCTCAGCGAGTGTTCTTTTTGTGATCTGACGTGAACGGGAAACAGTTGCTATTGGCCAGATCTGGAGAATATAGTGGAAGCAGAAGCTATGCGAAGCCCAATTCATGTATTTTTCCCATCGTTTTCACTGATTTGGAACACGGTGCATTGACTTGGTGAAACAGCATTTTCTTTTTCTTCAAATGCGGCCGTTCTTCGGCGATTTCAGTCTTCAAATGTTCCAACGTGATAGTCGCTGTTGACGTTCCTTTCTTTTCAAGGTAGTCAATAAAAATTATTCCCTGCGCATTCCAAAATACAGCCGCCATAACCTTGCCAGTAGACTATTGCATTTTTCTATTGGATTGGATTTCGGAGTGCAATGATGGAGCTCCGTTTTATCCAATGTTCCATATCAATGTAAAACCTCGGGCTTATTACGCTAGAATATTTTCAAACACCGCTTCGAATTATCAACTATATCCAATACTTTCCTTAGATACCTGTAAAGTCTCAGTTATCTCAAGCAACACCGCTACACGGCCATCCACAATTATTTTTTGGACTTTTTTGAAGTTTTCGTCGGTAACTATATCTTTTGGACGTCCACTGTGTTCATCGTCTTCAGTGCTCATTTCTTTCACGTCTAAACCTAGCATATCAATCTTGGATGGTTGATTTTTCTGTGACAGTGTTCTTTACTCAAAATGATATAATTCACAAGCTACACTACATAAATTAACTCAACCCCGGCTCAAATTATATAGTAAAGACTCTACGTCATTCTACAACGCATGTCTATTTCTGCTTTTCTTTTAACACTTTCGCATTACAAATAATGCAGTGCATTCGAATGAGTATTTTAACCTATTTCTTCCATGTCATCATTGACATGCCTGGTCTGTTTATCTTTACTCCCGCGGCCTCTACCGTCGACGTGTTAAATTTTGTTGCAAATCTCTAATGAGTTTTTTATATGCTAATGCATTATTTGCAACATGTTGCAACAGTGCGAAATGCCATTTGCATATCATCACCATTTTAATGAGTTACTCGTTATTTTTTCTTGTGCGAGTTGTGTTTGTGTTTGTATTGATGTCAGAGGCATGACTTCAGCGTTATGTAAACAATGTAAGCCGTGCATTTTTTTTTCAGGGAAATAGAGTGGAAAAGTGTGGAAGAATTGTGTGAAAAATGAAAAAAAAAACATTTTAAAAAATGAATTTAAGAAATTTCTACTTTTCTATGCTGAAGCTTTTAAAGCTCAGCCAAAGCAGGTTTATAGGAGAATATAATCATATTTTAAGCAGAAAGTGTCTTTTTCCAATGTTTTGCAATAAAAAAGTTAAAAAAAAGTTTTCTGAATTGAAAATAAATTTTGAAAACATAAGTTTTTTAAACTTTCAAAGCATGCCAATCATCAAAGAATTCGATAAAATAAATTGCATTATATTGAATTAAAAATAGTAGAAATATTTGAAACTTCGGTTACCAAACTTCGCAAGCTTTTCGATTTCGAAAATGTTTAATAAATAAATTTATTAATATAAAATGGCAATAATGTTAATATTTGAAACTTCAAATACCGAACTTTGCAAGCTTTTCAGTTTAGAAAGCTTTAATTTTTTCAATATTTGAGGGAATTTCAATTGCTAAAAAGTTTCTAAAGACTTAGAAAAAATAAAATTGATAACTTCGAAACTTGATACCAAATCAAGAAACTTTAAACTTCGATAATCGAACTTCGCAAGTTTTTCAGTTTCGGGAGCTTTAATTTTTTAAATATTTGAGGCAATTTCCATTGCTAAAAAATTTCTAAAGACTTAGAAAATATAAAATTGATTACTTCGAAACTTGATAGCAAAATCAAAAAACTTTAAACTTCGATTATCGAACTTCGCAAGCTTTTCAGTTTTGGGAGCTTTAATTTTTTTAATATTTGAGGGAATTTCAATTGTTAAAAAGTCTCTAAAGACTTAGAAAATATAAAATTGTTTACTTCGAAACTGGATAATAAAATAAAGCATATTAAACTTCAATTATCGAACTTCACAAGCTTTTCAATTTCGAAAGCTTTAATTTTTTAAATATTTGAGGCAAGAATATCAACTAAGAAAATGTTTGTAAAAAAGTCGACAAAATAAAATTGATTACATTGAAAATTGATAACAAAATCAAAAAACTTGAAACTTCGATTATCAAACTTCGTAAGCTTTTCAACTATGAAAGCTCAATTTATACTCTTGCAACCCGTTGCTGCAGAGGTCAAACGTTTTGTTCTTTTTATGAAATTAAGGCAACAATTCCACTAACGCTCAAACGTGAAAAATATCGAAAAAATTACTGACAATAATTTGACGACTATAACTACTTTTTATGCCTCTTATATAAAACATTTCACAAAATTTACTTTTTACAATATATTTTGCCATTACCAGCAATTTCAACATGCTCGCTCCTTCCTAGCACTCTCCCAAAGTACGTATGAAGTATGCCATAACAAGCTGATGGGTTTTTTTGCTTCTGCACAGCATACATTCTGGCGCCACTGTCCGGTATGGTCGGGCATATAAAAATACCTTCATTTGTCAGCCAACGCTTTTTTGCTCATAGCGCGGTAACACTTTACGATGAGGCACTTTTAGCTGCTCGTAAGCACAAACAAAGTGGAAATATGCGCTGGAAACTATGCTAGAAAAGTCTGTTGAACAAGAAGCAAAAAAAGGCGGTGAAGCAACAGTACTTCAGTGCTATGGAGGATGCGTCAACTTGATTCAAGTGTTTGAAGATGCGTTAAGATGTGTAAAACCCTTTCGCTTACTGCAATAAGGGTCTTTGACATTAATGGTAAAATTTGGGAAAGTTGTGTGGTAAGCGCTGGCGCGTATAAGTATGCAAAACATGAAGAAGGCTTGCTTTTAAGGAGTTTTATGGGAAAACTTATTCATAAATGTATGGGAAGTTGTTGCCGAAAACTTACTTTTTAATTAGAGACATTTCAACTATATTTTTGTATGGCGATACGCTATTTTTTTACATATCTAGCATATATTTAGGCGCATATTCATGTGAACTTTTGGAATACTTTTATATTTGACAAGTTATCTTCATGAAATTTTGCACAGATCATTATTCAATGCATAGCTATAAGCTCCGAAGAAAATATTTATATCGGACCACAATAGCATATAGCTGCCAAATAAACTAACCGCTTGAACTCAAATTCTTGTACGGATAACTTTTTTATTTAACAAGGTATCTTCACGAAATTTCGCACAGATGATTAGTCGATGCATAGCTACAAGCTACAAGGAAATCGTTCAAAATAAGACCTCCAAAAAAGATAGCTGTCATACAAACTGACCGAAGGAACTCAGGTCTTCGTACGGAATACCTTTTTATTTGAAAAGTTATCTTCACGAAATTTCGCACAGACCTTAATTTAATGCATAGTCACAAGCTCCGAAAATTGTTCAGATCGGACCACTATAGCATATAGCTGCCATATAAACGGACCGTTCAAAATCAAGATTAAGTCTTCTTATACTCCCTTATGCTGTATAAAATGCAACTATGAAGGGTATTATAGCTTCAGTGCAGACAAAGCTAACGTTTTTTTTTCTTTCTTCAAGCTTAATCTTTGCTGCTTGGGCGAAAATCAGTTATTTTTTCTTAAATTTTTTGGCTTTAAACAAAAATGGCTTTCACGAATTTTGTGCAGTCGCTTTCATCAGGCAACCGTTTATATTACCATTCAATCCGCAGCCATTTTCGTTTTCCCTCAAGTTTGTTTGTTTATTCTGCACTCTGTTAGTTTTGTATTTATATGAATTTTTAACTTTTCTTTTTATTTGTCATTATGCATTTCCGCCCCATTCAACAGCGCTTCCGCCAAGCTTTCGGTCTGGACAGCTAGATTTTATGATTTTGACGCCATTGTTTGGCTGTTTTTGTATTTTTTTATTATTTTGTTTTGTACTTGTTTTGCTTTTCTTGTCTCTACTTTCTACTTTGTAGCCAAACTGGCGCCAATGAAAAGTTTCCGCTTAGTTTTAAATTTTTTTATGCGCTTAAAGTGGGCTAAAGGGGACTTTCTAAAGATTTACCGTTTATTGGAAATGATAATTTGATTTTTGGGTTGAAGTGTACAAAAGTTGATTTTTATTTAATAAATAAAAATTATTTACTGCAAAAGAGGTGGATAGTTCAAGAAAGAGCTGATAGATTTCGAAAATTAATATAGCCAATATACCTCTTTCTTTGGCTGGCACTCAAACCACTTTCACAACCCACTCACCTTCATATTCCTTTCGTTTTTTGCGCAAGAACGACGCCGTCATGTGTAGACCAGCACGTGCGGCTAATGCTGAGGCGCGACTTCGTACACTATTACCGCTTTGCTTTGACAACACCGACGCACGCGAATCCTTACGTCGCTTCGATCTATGCCGACGGCATACACCACCACCACCACTACCACCATTACCCATTGCATTCGACGATGACAGCGTACCCGCCACCGATGCGGCCGACACCGAGCCCTGCTGCTGCAAACCACCATAAATGGACGCCGAATGCGAGGCGAGCGGTGTAATCGGTGTGTGCAAATTCGATTCATCCGAATCGATGAAACCCAAATTACTATTGGCACTATTGAGATTGATGCCGCCGCTGAAACGATTGCCGCCTACACCACCACCAGCACCACCGGCACTACCACTCTGCCCACTGCCAGCGAAACCACCGAGACCGCCGATGCCAAAGCCGCACACTGTCAAACTGCCACTATCGCCACTGTGTGCCGCCGAAGCGGCCAAAGACGCTGACGTGGATGCGCCAAAACGTCCGGATAGCGAGGCGGCCAACTGTTCATCTAAACCGTTTGTGGTGTTCTGCGCCAAATTCTCGATGGACTCGAAATCGCGCGTCAAAGCTGGTGGCATTGAATGCCGAAACCATGAATCCTGTCGCTGTGTGATGCCTTTGCGCTGGCGGCGACGCTGTGAGACGCCCAAACCGGCATTATTATTGGCTGACGCCGCAGCCGAGGCGGTGCTGGCCGCCGTGGACAATGGGTCTGTGTTACTGACACTCACATCACCGCCGGCATTAGCGCTGATGGCGGGTAGTAATGTGGATTCCTGACTGCGTAGCTCCAAGGATTGGCGACTGAAGCTCACCTCGCGCGACATGTCGAAATGAAGGCCTAGCGGGATTGCAGCAGTGACGATTCCAATTTAAACGCGCTGACTGTCTTTTGCCAGTTTTAATTAATTTTCGAACTTGGTTTTTTTAGCAAATATTTCGTACTTTTTGCAAGAAAAATTCCGTACTTCTTTTTAAGAAAGAATTCCGACTTTTTTTTAAGAAAGAATTCCGACTTCTTTTTAACCAAGATTTTGTACTTCTTTTTAAGAGATATTTCGTCCTTTTTTCAAGAAATATTTCTTACTTCTTTTTGAGAAATATTTTTGGGCTTTCTATCTCACTCACTCTCACTAAGCATTGTTACTTCTTGAAGGCACTTTTTGTGGTTTTTCTCAAATTTTCGTTTGGACTTAAACTTCCTCGAATTTTTATTAATTTTTTAACCTTTAATACTTCTATGGTTTTGTGTTAATATCAGCAAAGCAAGTGAAGGCACATCTTAAGTCAAATATAAAGTTTTTTGTTTTTTAATCTTAATATATTTTCTGGCACAAGTTAGGCAATAAAAATCAGCGCGCAATTTTCTTCACATTGTCAGTGTGTTCTCGGCACTTTCCACTTTACTTCAGTTGTCGGGTTGTTGTTGGCTCGTAAATCCTACTGTCAAAAAACATAAAACACTTTAACACACACACACATACATATATTTTTGGCTAACATTGGACGATTTACGATTTCCTACTACCATTTAAGGCTTCATACATATATGTATACTTTCATATATACGAAATATATTGGCAGCAGGCTGTGCGGGTGTAGCTTGAAGCTCTGGCAAGTCGTTCTGAAAATATACAACTTTTGCTACAGAGCTGTACGAAAGTCGAAGCATACTTTTGGGCGTGACGACTTTTGTTGTGTTATTGTTGTTGCTGCTGCTAAGGCTGCTTTATTATGGCTTGTTGTCACTTAATCGACAAAATTTGGACAAACGACAATTTCAACGTTCGATTGAGTACAGTGACTTGTCAGCTCAAGTTGCGCACACTTTTCGCAGAATCTCAACGAGCCATCGTCACGCTTTTACCCCTCTCTATAATGTTCACTTTGTCGACTTGAGGTCAGTTGCTTCAAAAGGAGAATTGTTTTTTGGCTCGCTGCCGAGCAGAATAAGTGAAATAAGAGGAAATACAAAGCCGTCTTTATATAATTTGCTGCCCTTTGACCGCACGGCGCGCTCACTCTCACTACATCTTTCGAGTTATTTTTATTTACATGTGATACGAATGAACTGAAATGAAATTGCTTTGTGTAGCACTTATAACCATTTATTCCTTGCGCTACAACAGTTGATTTAACTTTTTCCAATTCGTTTATACAAAAGTTCAATCGGTATTGGAAATGTGGGTACATACATATGTATGTATATTTGTATATTAGGTTAGGTTAGTAGCGACTGTACTTCCTAGTGCCCAATCAATAATTCTGCTACAAATACGTTTATACAATTGTATTGAGTAAGATTTTTGCGTTCCCACATGATTTACTAGCAAACGCAAATGAAATAAATATTATCCGAAATTATCCATGTGTATATAATTTATCACTTGTCTATTATATAGACGAAACAATATTAAGAAAATAAAAAATATATAAACAATTAATATCCGGTGTTATCCATGTACCAAAAACTGGTTTACATGTAAGAAAACGAAAAACTTCACTTAGATATTATCCAGCGTTATTCGACAGTGGAAACAAATGAAAAGATTGCAATTATATATTATCCAATATTATCCCACAAATGAAAAAATGCACTTATCCGGAATTATTCATGTGAAAATAGTATATTATTTACATATGCCATCTGAAAAGTAATATTGCCAGTTTCAATAAAATTTCAAAAACTTTCTATCCGTTCATTAAAACGCTAATGACTAAAAAAAAAATATACAATTGCACCCAGGTATTATCCAGGATTATTAATCAGTTAAAACAAAGGAAAAAATTGCAATTATTTAATATTCAGATTTATTCGCTTGCATAAAAATTATGGTTTCTCACTCTCAAATATGAAATTATAACAATAATTGATAAATAACGGAAATCTTATTATCCGATGTTATCCATGCAACAAGAATCATTGGTATTATGCAAAGGAATAAAAAATAGTATCTAAATAGAAATGATACGCATGATTACAATATACCATTTCCCTATTCCATACTACACCCATTAAATATTAAAACGTTTTTTTTTTAACTGGCCCTAGGTTATTCGTACAAAAAATTTAACTTTAGTACTATCCCCGTGAATACAGTGAACAATTTTTCTGCCATATATGAGAAGGACTAAAACTAAATGACAAATATTTATTATCCGAGCAAAACAAAATCTTTCACCTTTTTCTAAGATACGAGTGTAGACTTAGTAACAGACACTGTGTAAGAAGTATATGCATTTCATAATTTTAGTTCAATTTACTAATATTTTTATCATTAAAATATTACAGAAAAAATTCTATCCGGGTTAGTGAAACCACACTTTACACTCTAAAAATTTTACTTTTTTCAAATTTTCATTAACAAATTACAGAAAAAATTATATCTGGATTATTCGGATAATCAGGATAAACACTTCTTTCATTGATTTTAAAGCATTCACAATTTTGATATAGAAATATTAACGAAAAATTTTTCGAATATTCTTCGGATAAACGTTTTACTAATTTATATGCCATATTTTTCAAAACTAACTAATTTCTTTTCCTAACAAAAAAATAACTTTGATTTTCTAAATCTGTATATTACTATATATTCAATTTTTACTTTGTTGGAATTATCATTATTTATTTATCTTGGTTATTCGGATAAGCGGGATAAAAGCTTTTGCCATTAATTTTAAAGTCTCCACTCTTTTGAGATAGAAATATGAACCAAAAATTTTTCTAATACTCTTCGGATAAACGTTTTACTAATTTAAAAAAAATAAAAATAATTTTTAGTATATGTCGTCTTATTATATCGACTTTTATATAGTGTACATATTTAAGTGGCAACAGGAAGCAACAAATAGTGACCATAAATCTTCTACCATCAATAAATTTAATATCCTTTACGCAAGCAATGCACTGACAACACGAATTATTAATTTAGTATTTAACTTTATTTTATGGCGCGGTAGTCGACTAACCTTGAACTGCATTGAACAAAAAGAGTAAATAACTAGTGAGAGTAAGATTTTTCTCAAGTTCTTTAGCTTTCTATTAACCAACGCCATACTTAGGCAAATCAAAAATAGAACAGCAAGGCGTATATTATATATACATATGTATGTGTTTGTATATACATAGTATATTTCTATAACAGTTATGCGAGTATTGAAGTACTTCATAAAATGTTTAAAAAGTTTATTCATTTGAAGTGCACATAAAATTCACGCTGAGTGTTCGAAATTATGAGAATTCAAACAGCTGACAATTGTGAGGTCATGAAGTCAGCTGGGGCATGTAGCGGAACTGAACATGTGTCACATATATTTTACCACGTTCTTATTTGCATATGGAAGGGCATATATGTATAGTACCGTTAGTGCCGCACCGTTGAGTGAGTGCGCCAGCGTACGTGAAACTTTTGCCCTCAACTAGCGCGGCACACAAAAAAGGGCTCACGTAGTAAGCATAGTAAAAAGTCGTTGAAAGGAAATTGAAATGAATTTTAATTAATTTGTCGTCGTCGTCGCTGTATGCGCAAAAGGAACGAAGTGAATAGAGCAAAGCGAGTGAAAAGCATAAAGCTCAACTTGAACCTGGATAGTTAGACATAGTGCATACTTTTAGGCGGTAGAGCTGGTATTGAGCAGAGATAGTGGTATGAAGCAGCTTATGTTGAAAGGGCGCTGCTTTAAAGGAATTTTACAACAACGAAAAACGGCAAATGCTCGGCAATTAACACGTTTAGCGGAGTGTTAAATCGACGCGTAGATAAATTATGCTATGTGAAAGGTCAACGCGCACAAAGCAGCTACTCGAAGGTGAGGTAATGTTGCGGACTAATGGTGATTTAACACAAGCGTGTAATGTGTAGTTTTTTGCTGCAAAATATTTACGAAATATTCTAACTCGAGAAAGTGACGCTCATACTTGCAGGCTTTTCTGGTCAACGTGTTGAACCACAATTAACATTTTTCATAAATATGGAAATTTCTTTCATTGCACCCATATTGTATACCACCACTAATTCAATATGCATTAAACGTGTTACGCTAAGCTACCGCAATTTTAAGAATTTTTTTAACATACATTTAGGCGCACATGCTTGTATGCGCATGTTAGCCATCAGCGGTAAATGAACCGCTATTATACGCCACTGAAGTGCTATTTTAAAATTTATCATTTACCGCAGTGCAGTTAATTAATGCATCACCCCCTACGGCACCACTTTGAAGTTGTACAAATGAATTCCACATGAAAACACCCCAAAGCTGTATAAGGCTAGGGCGGCAGCCCAAAAGTATGCAAAGTATTTTGAAAGCGTCATCTAAGTATGTATGGCATTAAGAACGCAGTACAAACTGTTGCAATTCATTCAAATATAATATATTACACAAAAGCAGTGACCTTAACTACTGGAAGAATTTCCTACATTTTCATGAAAAGAACGTGCTCTTTTGATAAGTGAAATGTTGGTGTGAAGAAATGGAATGCAGAACTTTTTGTGGACAAATGGACAGGTTAATGATTGAACATATTGCTTACACGACAAAAGTTTCATAGAAAAAAATATTGAAATATTCCACAAGCTAGATTTTTCAACTTAAATTTTAAATAAAGGACACTATCAGTTTATTCGCGTTCATTGGACAAAAAGATTTGTAGATATGGTGAAATTAAAAAAAAAAAACAAAAGCAGTTTATCCGATTTGATTGGATAAAAAAAATTGCAGATATGGTGAATTTTTTTCAAAAACACAAAAGTAGTTTAGCCGAATTGATTAGTAAAAAATAGTGTAGATTTCATTTTAGTCAGTACTGGAAACACGGATAACAAATTTTTAATTTGCTTTTAAAGAGAAGCTTATAATATACAATACCGGATAATCCGTACATTAAATTTTCTTATTATAGTCAATAAATAAGCTTACAAACAGCATTCAAAACTGTCTACAATGCATTCATAACACGCGGATAATATATGTATATTGTCTAAAAAAGTAAACATTAATAGATTTTCATATGAGTATAATTCAATAACACGCAAGCTAAGCTGGGATAATGCGTATAAAGAATAATTTGTTAAAATCAAACTGTTCGGTAAAGACTTTTGATTACTTTGAAATCAAAAATTATGATATAAATAAGATTGGATAACGCGGATAAATATATAGCATCAAGCTGGGATAATACACCTGCGATATAATTAATTAGATAAGCACGGATAAATATATAACAGCTTTTAAACTGTTATTTCAAATTTATAAAACATTTATGTACAATAGCATAAAGCTTGGATAATGTTTATGGACAATAATTTTTTAAATTCTAAGATTCGGATAAGACTTTTGGGTACTTTGAATGTTACAAAAACGATATACATGAATAACACTAGGTAATCACGAATAACTCACAATTATTTTAAGGAAAATAAGTTAAACTTAAATAACACTAAACGCAAGCTGGGTTAATGAAAAAACGTTCCAACATTTCGGATAAGGCTTTTAAGTACTTTGAATTGATAGCTCACAATGAGTATAAAAAGAAGAAGTAAAATCTAAATACTACTAAAATCTAATTTGGATAATACATTTAAACAAAAAAATTTGAATTCCAACAGTCTGGATAAGATTTTTGACTACTTTGGCTGCTTCAAATGCTATATAAATGACATTGAGTAAGCAGGGATAACACGGATAAATACATATGCAATATAAATAACACTCGGTAAACGCAGATAACGCGAATAAATATATGTATATCGGCTTTAAAAAGTGTTTTAAAACTATAAACCATGTATACAGTTCACAAATTTTTTAAAAAGAAAAAAAAATACGTTAAAATTTAAAAAATATATATAATATAATTTTAAAGTTTTTTTTTCGTGCCCTTACAATTCTATAGAGTTTATTAGAAGTACCAGAAATAATCGTACTCAAACAAGTCTTATAAAGCTGAGCAAAAACAGTAATTCGAATGATTAAACTATTATGGCAGATAAACCGGACAATACATATTTCTACTTATATGGTCTCTACAATATTTACTGGTATTGTTGCTGTAGCTCTTTATGATTTTTAAATCCACTTTAAAGCAGCTGCACTTGAATGTGTGCTATAATTCTCTTACAGTCTTACACAACTCCACAACGTACATAAATCATACAGCAAATCACCTGAAGCCAACGGGCTGAATTTGGTAGCCTATGTAGACTCTTTCAACAACAATTGCCACAGAAAGCAGCAGCTACAACAACAACATTCTTATAACGGCATATTTAATATTTTTGTGGAGTTGGAAAAATTTGTACAAATTCGCACACAATGCAAAATTGCTATGCGCTCCAGAAGAATTCATAAACAAGATCTTGCCGCACCACAAAAATCCGAGCAATAAAATGTAATGTATACGACACGTAAGCCAATGTTGCAACGCGAAAGGCGGAGCGCAGCTGAGGTGCTAAATTTAAAACAAAGCGGAGGCAAACAATTTTAAAACACGCGATCGGCGTATAATACTAAAAAATGTAGGAAATATTTCTCATTTCTTTTTGCAAGCACAAAACATTCATTTAACGGAAATAACACTTTATTTTAATAATATGTATTGCCAGCCAGTGTAATTTAATACGACGTTAACACGCGCAATTATTACATTTTTATATTAAAAACTTCCACTACAGTTACAACAACAAAGTGTTCACACAAAAATCTTGGAAAGTATGCATTCACGGCGACCGTTACATGAGTTTTGAAAAGTATTTGATTTTTGGCGCCATTCTCACACAGTCGTCTGCACCGCACTAGAGCCGAAAAGTAACTGTTACGCGCCTGAAAGCAGACTAGCAGCGCCAGCGAGCACGCCGACCGGTGCCAGCGTATTTGAAGCGAACCAAAAGTAAAGCAAACCGCCAAACAAGCAAGCAGCAGCCAACGGCACTTGAACGAAGCAAGGAATCACACCGATTGCAGACGACAACGAACCAGGCCAGCAACCGACGGTCGAGCCTGCGAAGTTCGAACAGATTTGCCAAACGCAAAGCGTGGCTAACGGTAAGCACGGAGCGGTGGCGCGCAATATTTATTATTTGATATTATTATTATTATTTTTTTTTTTGATTTTTTTTTTAGAAGCATGGCATGCAATGATTACTTTAGCGTTGACTTTCGGCTGATGACTTGTCACCGAAACGGCAAAAGCGCTTTTATGTTTTTCCTGTGCATTGGCCTTATTTACGCTTCTTAAAATGCGTGCGACAAAGCCAACTTCAAGCAACTCATGCTAGCTACATATGAGAGCCGCTACGCGCGTGGCATGAAATATGATTAGCAAATTCATGGCTGGAATATGCGCCGTTATGTCTCTAGTAGAGATATAAATAATCAACTTTTATTTGTGGCATTTAATTCGAACTGTCAGTGTGATAAGCATTGTGCAAGCATAGCAAAATAATAAAACTAAAAAAAAAATAAAAAATAAAATCCCAAAAATAGATAAGATAAATAAAT